>NW_006436543.1:735107-762822 GCF_000325575.1 Pteropus alecto | reverse complement strand
ACCATTCCCTCACTTCTCTATGAGGGGATTCCCATGACTAGAGTAACTTCCCAGCCCTTCCACCTGATCTTTGCTTACTCCTTCTCAGGGTAGATGGAGGAATAAATCATCTGATTGAAGGATGGTAAAGGTATGAAATTCCTTGATTCATGTTTTTGACTGAGTGGGACTAACAATTAGAAAGCTTGAAGCATATCATAGGCATTCTCCCTACCACCTTCCTATCACCAATAATATCTGTGCCCCCGATCCAAATTGTATTCTGGTGATCTGCGCCAAGTTATTGATTTGCTAGGGGTGGTATAGTGAGCCCATTTGGCTATAGAACTAAGGCACATTCTTCAATTAACTTATCAGTAGTAAAGCCGAGATTTTGATCTCCATCGGTTAGAGCTTCTGTTTTATTTTTCAGTTTTCCCCAAACCCCAATAAATAGGTAGTACTTTTGTAGTACTTTTTCCTTTTCCTTCCTGGCTGCTTGAGGTTTGGCTTTCATCATAAAGGACACGGTAACTATTCAGACCAAGAAGTTCATGATCAATAGACTACTTTAACAGAAACAAATGGTCATCAACATCCTTCACCTTGGAAAGGCAACAGCACCTAAGACAGAAATTCAGGAAAAACTAGCCGAAGTGTACAAGACCATACCAGGTGTCATTTTTGTATTTGGATTCAAAACCCATTTTGGTGGTGGCAAGACAATTAGCTTTGGCATGATTTATGATTCCTTGGATTACGTAAAGAAAATGAACACAAACATAGACTTGAAAGACATGGCCTTTATGGGAAGAAAAAGATCTCAAGAAAATAGTGATAGGAATGCAAGAACAGAATGAAGAAAGTTAGGGGGACTGCAAAGGCCAATGTTGGTGCTGGCAAAAAAAAAAAAATGAAGTGTCTAGCAGTGAGGTGGATATCGGACAACAGAAGGAGTAAAGATTTGTCAGTGATTTTATCTGTGGTGATTGAGTAGATTTTTCAGGAGAGGATTAATAAACTAAGAACTTTTACGTGAAAAAAGGAAAATGTTACTTTTAAAATTGGAGGCTGCTCTGCGTGCAAATATTAATACGTACCATTTACTCAGCATCGACCTTGTTAATTGCTTTATGTTCCTCATCTCAGTCAATTTTTAAAATCATCTTATAACAATTTTATAATAATCTTTCCTACCTTTGTTTTTGTAGGAAAATAAACAAACAAAAACTAAGAGAGTTTAAACTGCTATTCTTCATGGAATATCTATTCCATAATTGTGGATCCAGGACTGAAGCCTCAGGGAAACCAAAAAAGGGAGTTTTCTATCTAGATTTGCAAAGCTAGTCACTGAACTATCAGAATAGTGAAAAAGTGAAATAAACAATTGTGCAAACTCCCTGCTCAGAGTTTACGTCTCTTGTTTACTAACAAAGACCTGTTACCAAAAATCTTACATTCAAGCCAACTTGTATTTGCTTGTTTAACTGAAAGCTACCACTCAAACTCACCCTAGAGCCTGCTGTTGGAAGAGAAGATAATCTCTGTGAAAAGATTATCCCCAGTCTACAGAAAGAATTTTCAATGGCCTACTGGGGGCATATGTGACTTCAGGTGACAAAAATTCAGACATCCAAGCAAGTATGTGATCGGCATTTTTCTTGACTGGGTAAACCGTCAGGGAAGAAAAAACTAAGCCTTCTTCTGGGGATTTGGCCAACAGAAGAAAACAGGAGACTAGGAGATTGCTAAAGATTATTGCTATCTATCCAGCTGTTACTACTAAAAACCAAACTGATGAATATCTCTTTAGCTGGGAGGCGGGGCAGGAGGTTGCCAGGGTTACCAGATACTCAGGTGGAAAATAGCTGCTCGGAGCTGGCTGAATAAGCCCATAAAACAACCCTTTGAGAATTATTTTTACTTCAAAAGGATAAATTCCACAGAAACTTCCTCAACTGGATGCCCTATTATGCCACAACCCAGGGCTGAAGTATGCCTTGGTGCTGATGTCTGATGAGGTCATCTAAGGGTCTAAACTCAGCCTCTGCTCTCTGTCTACCCTTTGCTCTGGCCATCTTATCTTTTCTCAGGGTTTTAGCAATCATCTTTAAGCAGATGACTTCCAAATCTACTTCTCCATCCCTGTTTCTGGAATTTCCATTCTCACCTTTCTCATTTTTGCTGAGTGTCTCTAAATTGCAGGTCCTTAAACTCTTTGTTTTAAAACCAAACTCCTGATCTTTTTACAAACCTAATGCTTCTCCTTTCACCACATAGATTACTCTCCTATCAGACACTTCTCTTGCATCATCTTTGTGACTGCTTCTTTCTTAACATTCATATCTAATGAGTTACCAAGTCCAGCCAGCCAATATCTTTAGACTCCAACCTTCTTTTCTATTTCGACTTTAGTTCAGGTCCTCTTTCCCCTTTCTTCTGCATTCCAACACAATGGTGTTCTTGCCACCATCCTCACTCTACTCTTCTTTATTTACTGTGACCAGAGTAATCTTCCCACTGTTCCATTTCAACTATATCATTGTCATCCTCAAGACCTGTACTGAATTCTCATTGTTCACGTTATGGAGTCCAGATTCTTTAGCATAGCAATCATAGCCAGGTCTCAGCCTTATTTACTCTATATGCCCTATGTACTAGCCCTGTGTTTCTCAATCTCTTTTTTAATATTGTCCCCCTCTAAGGAGCCTTCTAAGGATTTTTGATTAATCACTCTTCTCACGAAATTGTAATGCCACAGATATATTGTATATGTGTTTATGTACTATATATCTAGTTACATTCTGTACTTTACATTTAAAAGTAAGATCTTTTCACCCTCCAAGAACCAATTGTTGCTCTATTGGGGGAAATATTGCCCCTATTGAGAATGTACACTCTAGCCAAAACAGATCACTTACCAATTTCTGAATATGCCTCTGAAATTTCTAGTTTCCAATTTTGATCACTTTGGCCATTAGTCAAAGAAACTGAGGGATTACTTCTGTTATTCAGTGCACTGTTCCTCTTACTTAGCATAGACTCACATATCTCCTCCCATCATCCTCCATTTCTTCCTGTGAGATCTTCACTGTTGCAACACAAATACTCTGTCCTCTCCCTAATCCACTCAGCTGGAACTACCTTCTTTTCATGCTCTAATAGAACTATCTTTATATCATAGCTATTATATTCTTCTTTGTAATGTGATTTTTTCATTTGTGTTAACTCCTCCATTGTATTATAAACTTCCTAAAGACAAGGACTATCTTCTTCACAGTGTACAATGCTTTCATATAGTAGGCGCCAGTATATGTTAGTTGAAATCAATTCACTAATACATGGGGAACAGGGTAAAAGCCTAATAGTGCCCATATTAAGAAGTTCTATATGCATGCTGAATAAATGAACACACTAATGCGTAGAAAAAATGGACATTATATACAAGACACTCTCCTAAACCATCATTAACACAGAAACTATTTATAAAGGAGTACCTGCATTCTACCACATTGGTGAACTGAACTGGTTCCTGCTTCATGGACATAACAAACAGACACCCACGGAAAGCTATTTGAATGGCTACCTGCCTAGACATGTCTTAAATAATGATCAAAGTGAGTAGAGGATCCAGAAGCCAAAAAATAAATAGGCATTTTTGATATCATGTTTTTGTTATAACACCACTACATAAGAAGTGACCAAATTAAAGCTATGGGACAGAAAAGCTAATGGGGCCAAGTTATTTTTGTGGGGGAGGCCAAAAGAAATATGCCAAAAGAAATATGCCAAAAGAAATATGTTTTCTGGAAAAGGCTTGATAATTTAAAAATGTGTATTTATTTAGAAATTTCCATTATATCTTGGAATACTTTCTAGGAAAAGCTATTTCTGTGTTTTTTATAGGATTATGCTTTGCTTTAGTCAGAGGATTAGGTATTTGAAAGTGGCACTTGTATTACTTCTTTGAAATAGTTTCTTAAGAAGAGTATCAAATCTTATAGAAAACTACAAACAGGTGCTTTCTATATTCTTTGCCCCAGGGCTTTCTCCAAAAATAACCGTAAACAGTTTTATGCCTTTTTTCCCTCTAAAGTCTGAGAATGACTTTTGTGGGGCAATGGGATGGGAGTGTCTGTGGGATGGGGGCTTGGCAAAGAATTCATTTCCAAAAATATACTGAATTCAGCCCTTGGGCCTGGTTTGCTCACAGAAGGCTGTGTAATAAGTTCGGCCCTTTCTGGTCTTTCAAATAGAGTACCTTCAGACATTTTAAGGCTCTTGGAGCAATTCTATGTCCTATGGGCTCTTTATTGAAAAGGAGAATTAGTCGTGAACCTCTTTCCTTTGCATTCCCTACTAGTCATGCTCGAGTTCTGAAAGCAAACAGCAACAGCCAAAACAAATACTTGGGAGCCAACACTTAAGCTTCAGCCTCAAGAGCAGAATTATGTAGGAAATCCAATAGGGAGTGGGGGAGGGAAAGAGGAGGGGAGAGGAAGGGCCCGCCCCTTTGGAATGTGATTGGTCCCCTCTCTCCCTTTAGCCGTTCATTTTGCATCTCGGTTGGATAGGTTGAGAGAAACCTGTCATTTAAGGTGGTGTCAAAATGATCCTTGTAGGTGTGGGCTGTTACCTAAGTTTGTGGTTTTAGATTTTCAGAGGTTCGGAGTGATCGGCTATAGGATCAAGTTCCTGAAACTTGTCTTCTATATCTTGAAAAATGTCATCGTAACAGGAGGCACCAAGGAGCTTAAGTGTAATTCACACACTTAATGAAATGAGAAAATGACGAAAGTTCCTCAGGGGTTTGATTTCAGTTTCTTAAGTGACGAAGAAGCCAGGAAGATCCTTCAAGTCTTGGAAAGAAATGAGGAACTACAGAGGGCAGAGAAGGACAGGATCAGGTACAAAGCAAAATCCTTTCCCTTTTTCCTTAGGCCTGGGCCCAGCAGTGGCCCAGGCGTGCGCGGAGGGAGACGCGAGCTTTCGCTGGGCACCTGTCTGGGATCCCGGACTTGCAGCATCGGTCCAGGGCGCAGCTGGACAGGGGGAAATCTGCGCTGAGTTTTTCTCTTAAGGACGTTGAGGTGCTTGGTTGGTGCTCTTTCCACACACAGCATCCCAGAAGGGCTCGCTTGCAAGTCTCGGATCCCGCAGGGTGGGGAGCGCCCCCTGCCCTCGTCAGGCTGGCGGGTTCTTTGGTGCGTTTCTCTTGGAGTGGGTCTGGTGCCGCTGCCTCACTTTCCGCGGAGGGGAAGGAAGTGGGGCGGGGGTGGGGGGGGGATGGGCAGTTGGGCTGGATCGGCCGCGGGGCCTCCAGGCTGGAACAGGGGCGGTGCAACCATGCTCTGCTGTGCTCTGGCGCCTCCTGGGCAATCCCGGGGCGTGAGCCAGGCGGGCAGGTGAGGGTGTCGCGTGGAGCGGAATCCTGGCCGGTGCGCACCCACGTGCTTACACAGCTCCTCCAGGCCGTCCATCGTCTCCCAAAACACTCTTCCTGGGTCCCAAAGACCCCTTACTCCACCCCACGTGGACATTCATTGAGGCCTGAAGAGCTAGCTCCTCAATGGCGGGAAGTGGTCCCTACCCCAAGAATTGGAGCTGGGATGCGCGGAGTTGGCTAGAACAGGTGGGTCTCATTGCTGCTGGTGCTGTGGGGAAGTTGCTGCGGAATTTCACCCTTGACCTTACAATGCAGTGTCGTAGGTGAGGAATTAGTTACCAGGGAATGAAATCAAGAGATTATTACCTGGGATGTAAATTAACCAGTTTTTCTGCTGAGGAAGAGTGGATATAAGTCTTGGAATTGATTAAAGGGGCTCTCTCACCAATTCTGGAATAGACCATCCAAAAACTTCTCCATTTGATTGTGGAAGGGAATTTAGAGCATCATTCTCAGACCAAAAAGTGTGGCATCGATTGAAATTTGGAAAGCAATTTTATTTGTGAGTGACATTTTTGGTGTGTGAGGGGGGTGGGGGGGAGGTGTTATGAATTTTAGGTTTCCACCTCCTTCCAAGTATTTCATTGCCTCCTCTCAACCCCCAACCCCCAATAAAAAAAAAAAACAAAAACCTTCCAATATACTCTTCACACAGGGAAACCCTAGTTGCTCTTTGTAGAAGCAATTAGAATACATTGAGTTCAAAGTTTTGTCTTCTCTCTTCTCCATTAGATATGGCTCTTTTGAGGAGAAATAAATATTTGAAGTTTGAGGATGTGTATTTCACGCCATCGTGCTCTGCCTTTAGAAAAATAGGCTCCATCATTTCCTCAGTGTAAAAGTGTGCCCTCATAAACACAATATGTCCACACCCCACACACCCACATGCACGTACCCACACATATGTACATACACTATACACAGGCACACCCAACCTTGAAAAGGAGAACTTTAGAACTGCATGCAGTTTGTCTTCAACACATATTCCAAAAGGACTAAGAAACTGTGGTTGCTCTCAGTGTGTGTTCTTAGAAGGGTTTCTTGTCTGCAGAGGATGGGGCTTCTTAAGTGATCCAGTATAAACTGGAGGAAATTGAGGGGAGAATCAGGAAATAACAGAGGGAAGGAAGTTTTCATTTAGAATGTTATCAATGTAGCTTCTCATGAACTACAGTCTTAGAAATAGTAATACTATTTATTTTAGTTTTCATTCAAGGGAATTTTGACTTTTTATAGTTGACTTGATGCTTGCCTTGTGTTTCTTCTACAGCAGCTTTTGGTGACCAAGTCAGGTGACTTTAGGGGGAACTGGAACTAAACATAGGTGGCAAAGGCCATGCACTAGGCTTTAGAAGGAAGACTAAAACACATTTTTTGGTTTCATGGTGCTCATATTCTGACTAGAACATCAACAGAAAAAGCCATAAGCTAAGACAAAATCAATGCCATTAACTATTAAACTAACTATCAAAAATAATTACCCCAATGGTTTTTAAAAGTCACCATTAAAATATAAAAATAATTTAAGGAAGCTAGACACTTGGACCTAATGCTCAAGGCAATTATTTCTAGTACTTTCTTTTCCCTGGTGAATTCCTACATGCCACTATCAAATCCTCGTCACTGGGTAACAGACTCCATGGGATTGTTCTGCTTACCAACTCACATGCATTGGTTTTAATAGCAGGTACTGGCATGCAGAAAAGGCCTGAGATAACATGTCAACTTGGCTGCCTCTTCTGCTCATTTTCTTGATCATCATATTTTCCAGATCAAAAGTCAGAACACATGACTTATAATTCAAGAGTATTATTTGAGACTCTGGGAGGTCTTTTTACTATATTGAGAAACAGTCTCAAGATCTCTTGGCTAGAACAATAAGAGACCAAATAAGGAAGTTTGGAAAGTTTGCTGGTTGGGGGACAACTGATGAGTTGAGTTATATGTATGCTAGGCTTGACGTGTCTATAAGACAACCAAGAAGAAATATTTTATAGTTAGAAACAGAACTAGAACTATTTTATAGTTAGAAACAGAAGTAGAACTGTTATGCGAGCCATAGATGTTCAGAGATGGATGTTAAAGGTATGAGAATAGTTGAGTTCACATGCAGGAGACAAGAGCCCTACTCATAGAAATGCTCCTGAACACAAAGAACTTGCCCCAACCTCCCCTCATCAGTACTAGACCTCATCAGGCTCCAGCTTACTAGGAAAGTATTTATGTTAAATATTATAATGTTTTTCATAGATAAAGTTTATTCAAATTTTTAAGAAAAACATCAAGATTCAAATTGATAAATAGGCAAAAGATAGAAATAAATCATTCATGCTAGAAGGTATCCCAACAGTAAACAAAACATACAGGAAAATGTTCACCCTCAAAGTAATAACTGAAAATTGAAGTAACCTCAAGATACCATGTTGCACCTTTAAAAATAACATGAAGAATTGTGGCGGTTGGAGTGAAATGGATTTAGCACATTGTCAGTGGCATTGTAAATTGAATACAGTCTTTTCGGTGAACGATATGGCCATACCTATAAAGATATGCCTTGCCCTTAACCCAGTCATCCAGTTGTTGGATATTTCTCATTAGTAGGAGACTGAGGTGGAGAAGGTGGCCGCACTGACATTGATTAAGTGCTGCCTTTTCATATAATAATAGTAATTACTGTGATAATAATAACAGCTAACATTTATTGGTCCCTTATTGCACACTAAGCACCAAACATGTTATATCTATTTAATTAATCCTCCCAATAACGTCATTAAGGTATACATTTTAATTTCCATTTTACAAAGAAGGAAACGACTTAAAAGGTAGAGTATTTTGACCAAGTTAAGCAGCAGAGCCAGAATTCAAATCCAGATCGATCTCAAAACTATTTCACCCATCAGCATAGAATAATCTTCACAACCACCCTCTGGAGTGAGTATTATTAATGACTTTGTACAGAAGGGACACAAATTTAGCAAGGTTAAGGAACTTGCCTAAGGTCACACAGCTCATAAGTGGCAGAGCTAGAATTTGAACCCAAATCTATCTGGCTACAAAGCCTATGTTCTTTCCACTATACCATATTTTTCCCTAAAGAAATAATTTAGTGGAGGAAAAACAAGAAATATACTCTCAGATATTTATTGCAGTATTACCTATAATAATAGCAAACTAGTGGGAAATTTCAAATCTAAATATCCAATAAAAGCACAGTCATTACAAAGGACAATTATGAAGAGATCATTTATCTGACTCAGCGTGATATTTTAGTTATATATTTCTGACTACCTTGGTTGTTGCGTAGATACCTCAAGCTTATTACAGATACAACTATGGGGAGATACATATTCGGCATTGTTCTGTGAAAAAGTAGAACACAAAACAGTGCATATGTTATTATTGCACTTTCTTCAGGACATCTGTGCATGTGCACAACAACTGGAAGAAAATAGGCAAAAATCTGTGCTGCTTCTGATGAATCTCTAGGGCCTGATGCAGCTTCCGGCACACAGTAAACATTCAGTAAATGTTTGCAAAAGGCATGGGCTTGCCTACAGCTGGGAGGGCCTGTCTCCTGCTCTCTAGCCCAACACTGCCAAGATGGAAAGTCAGGCCTGGGGGAGAAGATACACAACAGGGTTTTTTTTGAATGCTGGGCACATGCCACTTTGGGAGGCTCTGGGAAGGCAGATAAGGGGAAGGATATAGGATTTCATGGCTTACAGGACAGGGGCCACCAGAGACAGGCAAGGTGCCTGCCTGTAATAGGCCTCTAGTAAATACTTGATGAAGGAATTAATGGTCTGCACTGGCTGGAGTCAGAAGCTTCTGTAGTCTCTACCTTCTTTTCTCACTTCTGATTCTTAGTTTGTTTCAACTTCTCATCCCCAAACACTCTCTGCCCAGCCAGACAGATTTCTCCCTCCTTTGAACCCCATAACGCATTATAACTTCTATGTTACCTTTATCTTATTCCATCCTGTGAGTCTGGGATCTGTGTCATTGAAATACTCTGAGAGCTGGTTAAAGAGGTAGAAATTAAATTTCAATCTGACAGTTCACTTCTTGTTGGATTATGGAAAGTATTTTTCCAGGAAGTATTCACTTGGGCATGACTTCTCAGGCTTTGCACAGTTTGTGATTCTAGCCACAGTGAAGAAAAATGGCTGAGAATTTGAATCATGGTTTACTGATTCTGAAAAGCGTCTTTTTACAAGTCTTTGGAAAACACAACTACTTACCTATCACGCTCGCTGCCACCCCCACCCCACCCATCCCTGTTTCATAAATGTAACTGAAATGGAAAGTACCAAGAGATATCAACTAGTCAGCTCACAGAAGGGAATATCAATAATGTTCATTTTTCCTCTTGCAGAAAATTTATAAAGAATAAGATATTACAGCACCTGGTATAATCAAGTAGAAAAATGGCATGCCTACATTTAAACTATCTTTGCTCAATGGCAAGATTGCAACCCAAGAAAGTTTTCCAGAACTTAGTTGTTTCTGACCGATTTGTACCAGTGTCCTTGAGGTGCGATGCAGTCCTCGAGGGTACTATATTTATCAAAGTGGCAAAGCGATTGGTAGCTGGTGGAAGCTGCAGCATTCTGCAGAGATTAAAAGCCAGATACACAAGTCTCCTGTCTCTCTTAGGCTTTCTGCCTGCTCCCTCCTCTGCCAGCCTATGAAATCTCCCTCTGGCTATGAGACAGACTTTTAAGAAACATCAGATGCTTATTTATTGAGCATCTTATGTGCCAGAAACTATGTTAGCCCTTAGGATACAACCAAGAATAAAACATAGATTCTGCCCCAAATGGCTTCAATCTATGAAAGTTTTTGATTGGTGGTAAATCCTATGAGATGAAGTGTCTGTATATATGTAGCTTATCCTCAAGTAGCCCTATGTGGTCTGGGGAAGGAACCATGGGAACTGCCTGGAAACCACAGGAGTACCCTGGGGGCTTGAGTGTTCTGATATCATAACAAGGTATGAGATTAACATCATGGATCTCTGAGGTGTCTGCACTTTCCAATAATATCCAATTTAGTCAATTCTTTTAAACCAAGGGGAGATCTTTCTCACAGACACATCTTCTTGGGTTGGGGAGCAGTGTCACTTTTAGCCTTGTGACATTATAACTCTTTTAGTTTTTAACGTCTTTCATATGTTTGTTTTTGTCCTCATCCTAATCTGATAAAGCAGGTATTTTTCTATTTCAAAGCTAATAACAACAACAGTAATAATAGCTAATATTTGTTAAGCAATTGCTCTGTGCTAAACCCCATGTGCATTATCTCATCTAATTCACAACAACCTAATAAGTTAAGAGATTTTTTTTTTTTAAATCTCCATGCTACAGAGGAAGTATGGGGAGGATGAGTAACTTGATTGAGATAATACTGCTAGGAAGTGTTGGATTGTGAACTCCATCTGCCCCTAATCTCTGTACAGTACTGCCTCCTACAATGACGTACAAAGAAGTTGAAGTGAGTACACTCACATTGCTCATCTAGCTTGTAATAGAACCAGCACTAACATTTTTTCACTTTAAAACTTCTTATTTCCACTGACCATGAAATAGAGAACATACAATTCTAGGTGGCCATGTGCCCAGCTGAGAACTGGGGATGTTATTACTAAGGAACAGGGCAATGAATATTGGGGGGAATTTAGTAGTATTTGCCATATGTAGGAAAAACTGTAGGTAACTATTTATGTTTCAAAAAGCATACATGCATTTTATAAGGATATACTCAAACTATTAAGATGATTGGTTATCACTTGGGCATGATGTTTAAACAGATTCATCCTTTTACTATTATTTTGCTTCTTCCAATTGTCATAGATTATTTCTTAAATGATGACTATCCCTTTTGATAATAAAGAAGTGCAAAATATTTGTCTTTTTACTTTCATATACATGACTTTTAAAATAACTTGTTTTAAAAATATCTGAATGTTTCTCTGCCCTCTTCCCTACATATATTAGTTATTAGTTTTATACATTAGTAATGTTAATACATTCGTGGCTAAGTTGGTTTTTGTACATCAATTATGAGTTCCTTGTGGTCAAGCATTGTCTCAGGATGGAGAACCTCACACACTGTTTGCTAATTAAATGGATCTTAACTTCTGTGAGGGAATAAAAAGTTAAGAGAAAAAAGATCTGGAGAAACCACTTGAAGGATAAAAAAAGGTTAAGTTAAGGTTAGTCCGAAAATGGTTTTCTTCCTGTTAGCACACTTGTGTCTTAAAACCAAGAACCAGCTGGTTAAGAGACCTGCTGAAGCAATTCAAGTCTGTTTTTCTGCAGTTAGTTTTATTGCACATGCCTTGATATTTGAGAGCCGTAGGCATACCTCACTCTCCCCAGAAATGTTTCCTTATTGGCATTGCCAATGGCCCTATTTAAAGGCTGTACTTACAATATCACCTTAGATACCTCAGGAGCCAGCTTCCTTATTCCTCTTTTTCGGAGGACACAATTAACCTTTAAGAGCAAGGCTGGTTCAATACTTTAAAATAAATTACTGTAAACCATTCTATCGACAGTCTAAAAAAGAAAAACACGTGATCATTTCAATTGATGCCGAAGAAGCATATGACAAAATTAAACATGCATTCATGATAAAAATTCATGCGTTAGACTTTCTAATGATGAACGAGGAAACAAAGGCTACAGTGACCAAACTCTTCACTTTCCAAAGAAAGGTTGTGGTGTTTTATATCAAATTTGCCTTAGTTTCAACTTTAAAACAATGCATTTAATAACAGTTGAAAGAGAAAGGGAGCTGGAATGGCAGGGAGTAACCTGGTAACCACACTCTGTTTTCTCGATTTGTTTTCTGTGTTTTAGGGAGGGCTGCGCTCCCTCTGAAGGCACTTGGGAAGAATCTGTTTCAGGCCTCTTTCCTAGTATCTGGCAGTTCCTTGGCTGTGGCAGCATAATTCAGCCTTCACATGGCATTCTTCCTGTATGGGTGTCTGTTTCTGTGACCAAAATTTCCTTTTTTTTTATAAGGACACTAGTCATACTAGATTAGAGTCCACCCTATGACCTCATGGTAACTTGATTACCTCTGTAAAGACGCTGTCTCCAAATCAGGTCATGTTCTAGGTACTCAGGGTTAGGACTCCAATATATTTTTTTGGAAGACACAATTAACCTTTAAGAGCAAAGCTGGTTCAATACTTTAAAATAAATTACTGTAAACCATTCTATCGACAGTCTAAAAAAGAAAAACACGTGATCATTTCAATTGATGCCGAAGAAGCATATGACAAAATTAAACATGCATTCATGATAAAAACTCTCAGCAGAGAAGAAATAGAATCTGATAAAAAGGCATCTACAAAATAGCTTATAGCCAACATCATGACTAATGGTGAAAGACTGAATGCTTTTTCCCTAAGATCAAGGACAAGGCAAGGATGTACAATCTCACCACTCCCATTTGACATCATACTTCAGGTCCTAGCAAGTATTAGGTAAGGTAAAGAAGAAAAAAGCATACATATCAGAAAAGAAAAAATAAAACTGTCCCTATTTGCAGATGATATGATTGTCTACAAAGAAAATCTCCCCCAAAATCTATATCCCCCCCAAAAAATCCTGGAACTACTAAATGAATTTAGCAAGGTGGTAGGATACAAGATTGATACACAAAAATCTATTGTGTTTCCATATACTGGAAATGAACAGTTAGAAATCTAAATTTAAAATTTTTATGGAACAAAAACTAAACTGAATAGACAATAATTTTGAAAAAGAATGAAATTGAAAGAATCACACTAGATTTTGAGACTTACTGTAAGGCCACAATAATCAAGGTAGCATAGTATTTTTGGAGAAAAAGATATATAGAATAATGGAACCAAATAGAATCCAGAAATAGACCCCCAAAAATACAGCCAATTGATTTTCACGAAGATGCGAAGGCAGTTCATTGAAGAGTAGTCTTTTTGGCAAACAATGTTAAAATAATTGGGCACAAAGCTAGAAACGTTTTCATCACCCCAAAATGAAACCCATTAAGTAGTGACTCTCTATTCCTGCCTCTCCCCAGTTGCTAGTAACCACCAATCTGCTTTTTGTCTCTATGGATTTACCTATTCTGGATGTCTCATATAAATGGAATCATACAATATATAACCTTTTGTGTCTGCTTTATTTAGCATTAGGTTTTTGAGATTTATTCATCTTGTAGCATGGATCTGTACTTTGTTTCTTTTTATGACTAAGTAATATTCCATTGTATGTATATACCACAATTTGTCTATCCATACTTCTGTGGATGATTATTTGGGTTGTTTCCATCTTTTGGCTTTTGTGAATAGTGATGCTATGAACATTTATCTATAATGATTTGAGTACCTGTTCTCAACTCTTGGGTGGAATTATTGTGACATTTGATAATTCTGTGTTTAACTTTTTGGGAATTGTCAAGCTGTTTCTTGTTACATGTTATCAAATTGCTTTCCAAAAATGTTCTAACAAATTGCACCTTGACTGGCAGTGAGGGAGGCCTTCTATTTTACCATAACCTTCTCAACACTTGATGGTGTTACTGTGTTTTAAAAATCTTTGCTAATTTTGTAGACAGAGAAAAGATTCTTATACTTAATTTAATTTCTAACACTGTGATTATAATGAACATGAACTTTTTCATGTTTACTATTCATTTACATTTCATGATTTATGAATTGTCTATTCATATCTTTGCTCATTTATATTTGAGGATTTGTATTTGGAGTACCTCTTGTCACAAATAACAGATCTAACCATGGCTTTAACAAATTGGGGATAAATTTTTCTGACATAACAGCACATCTGGAAATAGGCAACTGCAAGCTGGTTTAGTGGTTTAGAATATCAGGGTGGTATATTTGCAGGGCGAGATGTCTGCAACGCCTCCAAACATCACAGCCATGCCCAAGGCAGGAAGAAAGGGATAGGGCGGAACCAACTGCATCTGTCCCTTTATCACTGAAGTAATAGCTTTCCTAGATGTCATCCCTGTAGATTTCCCCTTATGTCTCATTGACCAGAACCGAGTCTTAAGTCTACTCCCTTGCTGCAAGGGAATTAGGAAGTCAAGGAATGCAATTCAAATATTAGGCCTGGACCAATCATGTTCCATCCCCTGGGAATGAACACTATGCTGCCCACAACAAAATCAGAAAGGAGGAGGAGGGACCGGGGGGAAAATGGATTCTAGAAGGTAAGCAACATTGACACAGATTCTCAGTGTATTTTTCTCTTATTGATTAATAATTTGTGTTTCTCTATACATTAAGGAAATGGACTTTTGTCCTATTTATTACAAATACATTTCCCAGTTTTTAGTTTGCATTTAAATTCTAGTTAAGAGACTGAAAATAGAAGGGGTTTTTTGTTGTTGTTTTTTTTTTTCATTTTTATGTAATAAAATATACCAAGTTTTTAAATTTTTTCTTTTTGTTTTTAAGATTACGAAGTTTTCCTACTTAGAGTTTAGGTCAACACTCACCTCTAATTTTTAAAATCTTTTTAAATATTTAACTTTTTAATTGATCCAATATATGTTTTATCTATGAGTTGGATAATTATATAAATTGATTTTTTTTTCCCAAATAGCTAGCAAATTTTCCTGATACCATTTATTTCTATCTGCTTCTAAGGCACATCATTATTCCTTTTAGAGAAAGGACCGTTAAATGACCAAATAACAACAAAGAGTTGATAAGCAAATGCTACAACTTCAGCTTCATTGAAGCCTAAAGGGGAAATTGTAGAGAAAGGCTTTTGTACTGAGAAGTGTGATTGTTATACATATAGAAGTGTGCATAGTTAATGAATCATGTTTCAGTTTCTTTCCTCTTCTCATTTTCTATGCCAGGTAGTAAACCCAACTGAGGGTAGACCATTCATCTTGAGATCTCCCTCAAGTGGCCTGGTCGTCATTTAGATCTGGTTCTTCTGCTAGTGAAACTAATACCGTGTTTGAGTCGTATAAGTTTTTAACTTTTAATGAAATTAATTTGCTTTCAAAATTACTTAATCACAAGGATAAGCGATTAACAGGAGTACTAGGCAAACAAGCATGCAAAATAAAAACCTCACATCTTGTGAATTTAATGTTTATAATTCACAGGGGAACTGGTAAAGCTCTTTTGGAGATCATTGCATGTCAATCAGAGTCCCACCAGGAAAACTGAAACTACTCCTTATTTAAAACAATATAGTGCAATGAATGGATGACATGGGAATAAAAAGAGGCAGAGAAACCAATCAGGACAGTGTAACTAGAGATTGGAAACAGCAGAAAGCCTGGAGGCAGTGGTGTGCTGGTACTCGCTCTCCTGGAAAAAGAGCCTTGATTTGTAGCACTGGCCAACTTGAAGCTAGCAACAGTTTAACCAGCAACTTGCAAAATTTCTAAATGTTTAACAACCTGCTCTTGTGAGCAAGTATAAGCCAGCTTTGCACATCACTGATTGGAGAGGAAAAGGGAGCAGGTGGTGTTTATTCAAGCCCTCAGGCTAGGATCCCCTAAGAGAAACTGGAACCATGGCAGGCCTGTCTGGTGATTTGAAGGCGTGGGAGAGACAATCACTGCCAAGAAGTTCTATGTGAGACAGAGGGAAGAGAAGAAACACTGACTTTTCCCTTCTCGTCCTCCATTCTCCTGCCAGTGCCTGGCTGAAGCCAGCTAAAAGCAGCTGATGTGTAGTGAGAACCTAAGAAATGCATCTTGAAGAGGTCATCTCCTAGCAGCACAGAGCAGAGCAGCAGGACAGTTTCTTGTCCTCTTCTTTTCTTTCCCATCTCTGTTGTCCTTTTTTATCTTCCTTTATATTCTGTATTTTCTCACTGCCTTATATTGCTATGGCCTTTCTTCCCTGTCAGAAAAGTCTCATGAATTTTCCTTCCCATCATCCTACACTGTGTTCATGGACATTTTGTGCTCTTATGCAATTTATTTCTTGCTTCTGCACCTTTGGGGAGTTACTCTGTTCTGTTCTTGCTTCTCTGTACTACTGCTTCTCCTCATCTTTCTAGATATTCTTCTGCACAGTCTCCATCGTGCTCAGGTGACTCACGGTCTTTGGGTGGTGAGGAAGAATCTTACTCAGGACACCGGGTAGAGAGGGCTTTGCAGAAAGTCTGCACATGGACCGAAAATGGAATTTGAAGGACTTGGGGAACCAAGATTTAGGGACCAGCTACTTACTTCGCTTGCATGTCACAGTCCACACCATCATCCTCCCAGGATGCCTTTGATTGCCTCTCATTGCATTGTGCTACTGCATTCTTCAACTGGCTGATTCATTCTACATTATCAGATCCAGATTCTGATGCTCATGGTTGTCCATGCCAGGTCACCTGATGCATCCCTAGCCACCCTGTGGATGCGCTGCCCTAGAGTCAGGCATCCAGTCTTAACCCTGCCTAGGAGAAAGGTCAGTGGCAGATTTTTTAAAGAGGGACTATAGATCATCCAGTTCAGCTAAAAGTGACATAATGTTGGCATGGCAGGTACTGAGAGTCACCTTTCACTGCTTTTCCTCTCTCTCTGTGCCCACTTATGCACTGATGCATTTGGTATATTTTCCCACTTTCTGTGATGACAAGTCCACAGATTCTGCTGAGAGGGATTCCCAACCCCAGCTGAAATGACAACTATCTGGAGAACTCTCAAAATTACCAATGCCAGGCCCCACCTGTACATTCTGGCTTAATTGATTTGAGATCAGGTTGGGCATGGGTATTTTTTATAAGCTCCCAGATAACTCTAATGTGCTATGAGGGACCCCATCCTGGCTGCCTGGGCATTGGGCACTGACTTCACCTGTCACATCTTTCCTACACTCCACACCTTTGCACAAGTTGAAGGACTGTTGATTTCTCAGGAAACAATGCAGTTTGGGAGGGTAAAGCCTATAGTTTTAGCAAAGAACAATCAGGAGGGCTGTGCCTGAGAGAGGAAAAAAATAATGGCATAGATGATAGAGGCTCTGTTCATCCCTCTGGCAACCAAATCAAAGTTGTGATGGAAACAAGGAGCAGAAGCAAGGAAAAATCGCCTGGGATCTAGAAGAACAAGCCATACAGCTAGGGAGAAATCCAAGAAAGCACCCTGCAATGGCAAAAAGTACAACAGGGCAAAGATGTGGGGCTGCCCTGTCTCCAGCGGCTGAGTGAGATGAAGGCTGCAGCAGCCTCTTAAAGGGGCCATGTCCATGAGCAGAATTTCCCAGTGACGGACCTGCTCGCGCTGAACTCCTGTACTGATTCAGCTGCGTGCAGGGGGCACCGGAGACTTATAGGGAGACAGTGTCTGAATGAGGGCGGAGGCAAGGTTCACTCTATACAGAAGTGCCGGCAGTATTTATTGTTCCCTGATGAGCCTTCCATACCAGTGTGCCAGACACAGCACCGCCATAGCCGTGACGTCATCAAACTGGATAACAGAGGTCGCTCCGCCCATAGGATTCCCTGAAACCCCGCCTACCTCAACATCCAGATGTATCCTCTGCAGGTCAGGTGCTCCTTGCTGAGCAGCATCTAGACTCACACTGGAGACAGCTGGCCTCAGTTTCTGGTGTGGCCTTTTGAGGCAACTATAAGCACAGCATCTGTGGATTGCTTGCTGAATCTTAACAGGTGGCCCTGGAGGGTTAGAGGCGTGGGCTAAGTTTGTCCTGAAGCTGAACCCGTCTCAAGACTATGCCACTGGATACCTACTTCACAAATCCACACTAATAAGACCAGAAGACTTAGGAGCTTTGCTTACTTCATAGAAACAGATGTGGAAAGGCAGCCAAAATGAGAAGACAAAGAAGCAGAAACCATATGAGAGAACAAAACAGAGATCTAGATATAATGGAGTCAAGTAATCTAACAGACGCACAGTTCAAAACACTGGTTATAAAGATGCTCAATGAACTTTTGGGACGCGTAGATAAAATCAACAAAGAGATAAAAAGAAAAAAACATAAAAAAGGAAATGGAAATTATAAAAGAGAACCAGTCTGAAATGAAAAGCACATTATCTGTGATGAGAAATGTATTAAATGGAATAAACAAAGGAATAAATCAAGTGAATAAAGAAAAGGATCAAATGCCCTGTCTAGAGGATGGGAATGCCAAGGACATACAATCAGAATGGCAAGAGATAAGATGCCAAGACTTAGTGGACACTATTAAGGGTCAAAATATTCATTTGATTAGTGTAACTGAAGAAAATCAAGATGTTGAACAGCTGTTTGAAGAAGCAATGATGGAAAACTTCCCTAACCTGGTGAAGGAAATGGACATAAAACCCCAGGAAGCTCAGAGAATCCCAAAAATCAGGGATCCAAAGAGGCCCACACCAAGACACATCATAATTAAAATGCCAAAATTTAAATACAAAGATAGAATATTAAAAGCAGCAAGAGAAAAACAGATAGTTACTTATAAAGGAAAACCCATAAGCTGGTAGCTGATTTCTCAACAGAAACTATGCAGGACAGAAGGGCTTAGCACAAAATATTTGACAGGATGAAGACCCAGGATCTACAACCAAGAATAATTTATCCAGCAAAGCTATCATTTAGAGTTGAAGGACAGATAAAGAGCTTCCCAGACAAAAATAAGCTAGCTAAAGGAATTTATCACCACCAAGCCAGTATTACAAGAAATGTTGGAGGAACTACTTTAAGAAGAAAAACATGTATCAAAAACAGGAATAAAGAATGGTAACAACTACATTCTTATCAATAAATACCTCAAATGGAAAAGAATTAAGTGTTCCAACCAAAAGATAGAGTGGATGAATGGAAAGAAAACAAGACCCCTACATGTTGCCTATAAGAGACTCACACAGACTAAAAGATTAAAAGACATACACAGACTAAAAGGAAGGGGATGGAAAAAGATATTGCTTTGATGAACCTAGAAGGTATTTAAGTCAGACAGAGAAAGATAAACAGTATATGATTTCACTTATATGCAGAATCTAAATAATAAAAAGAACAAACTAATCAAAAACAGACTCACAAATGTAGTGGAAAATTTGGTGATGGACAGAGGAGACGGGGCTGGGCAAATGGGGTGAAGGTTTAAAAAAGTACAAATTAGTAGCTGATGGATGGTCACAGGGATCGTTTTATGAACTATATAGATGTCTAACCAACGTATTGTGTACTTGAAACTAATTAAAATAAATTTTAAAAAAATAAAATAAAACCAAACAAACAGAAAAAGAGGGCTGTGCCTAATGCAAATGCAAACCTTGTTTCTAGTACTTTTCTACTTTAAAATTGCTTAGCAGGATCAAAAGGACCCTCTGCCCCCGAAGCTGTCTGGCAACTGGAAGATTTGCTTTTTACTTTTTGTTGTTTTTATTTTGTTTACTGCCCGTTAAGTGTGGGTTTCACATAAACACAACTGCTGTAATGTCTACAAGCTGATTAGACCCTGGCCTTGTGAACTCACTTTCTTGAACCCATCTCCAGTTCTTCACATTAGCTGTTGGTGGTTATGTTTGATATGAGAAAACAGGAAATGGCTTAAGAAGGAACATGGAAGCCCAAAGAGTTTCTGAAAGGGTAAAGCCACCTGGTTTCAGTACCAATTGTCCAAAAGAAAGAGGAATTAGACATCTCTCTCTGCTGATTTTGTAATTATTCAGGAATATTTGACTGGTGACTTCTTAAATATATGTAATACTTAAAAATATGCCTATCATGTTCACTTGATTCCTCAAATGTCCTTAAAGAGCAGATACTATTATCCTCATTTTTTTCCAGATGAGATCTTATCCTTATCGTTCTCTTTTCTCAGAGTCTCAAGACCATAGTAGCACCCAGGGGTGGATGCGGGACTAGAACCTAGGACTCCAGCTGTCCTCTGTGGCACTTGTACAGCATATCCTGTGGCTCTACAGGTGAAGCGATCCAGATATGGGGCAATGGTGATGTGTGGAAACGTGTAGGTTCAAAGGGAAGTTAATACCTTAGCTTCCAGGGAGTTAAAGAGCAATTAAAAGAACATGTGAGAGTGATCATAGCAGCAGCAGTGTGGGGGTCAGACTGAGGCCCTCCATGACCTACATTAGCCTCACCCGTACAGCCACACCAGGCGAGCTCAATATCTCAGACTCGAGCGCTGTCCATGTAACAGAGCTTCATGACAGGAACTCACCCCATTGCCGGAGGGCTCGCTGCTCCTCAGCCCGCATTGAGTATCCCGTTTGTGCTGCGGTGATACAGATAGCAGTGATCCTGGGGCTGAGGAGCCCTGCACACAGAATCCTTGGAGGTTCCTAGATGGCTGGCCTGAGGAAAATCTTGTGGGTTTTAATTAAATCCCCTAAACAGCCGGTATTTTTATTTAAATTGTATCAGAGCCCAGATGGCAACACATGTGTTTGTTTGTTTCATTTTCAGGCTTTTAAACTGCAGAAATTTTTATGGCCTATTTTAACAATTGCCATCATGTATTTTATGTGTGGTTCTCTTCCTTTCTTCCAGATTCTGGTTAGGTATATTAAAATGATTTGTTGGACGGCATGTATTTGAGGGTAGGTCTAAGTTGCTGGCTGAACTACTATGTTTGCACTTGAGCTTGCGTTTCACAACTCCCCTTCTGAATCACCAAAGGCCAAATGAGAACTCTGCTTACTGAAAGTTGTTCCCTAAATAGTGGGTATTGGTGCTTCATTCCTCAGAGTAGAAACGGCACTGGGGCTCAGCTCATCAGGGGATTTCTGACAATGTCCTTCCCCATGGGGGACTATGTAAGGGAGGCTCTGGCCAACTGTCTGCTCAATCTGGTCTACTCGCTGGTGCCTCTTCCTTCTTAAAGACATCAGTTTCTCCCTTAGTGTCAGCAAATCCCCACCCAGCACCCCACCAAAACGCATTCTTAGTTGTAGTTTAGGCTATAGCTCCGGCTCCACCGAAGATACTAGAAAGGCCAATAAATTAGGTCATGTCTGTCCTCAGCTGTTTAATCGCTTTGCCACTGCCATCCAGGCAAAACTCTTTAAAAGGTTTATGAGTAACATATTCCCTCCAGGGTGCTATCTCCACCTTCAAAGCTACACTGGACCCACCCTTGCCTAGTTCTACCTAGCACTTTGCACACCAACTTTTACTGAGCTCCGGCTCCAGTTTCTTCCCCAGCTTTTTTTCACTTTCCCCATGTGTCAACTTAACACTTTGTTCTGGGCCTCTCAGATCCTTAAGGAAAGGGAGATCACAGGAACAAAATGATACATAAATGTAAAATATTTATTATAAACAATTTGCCTGTACCTAAAAACCAACTAACAAGGGTATAAATGCCACAATTTCCAAATAGTACTCCAAATCAATAATTATAGTTTTATCAGTAAAGTGATTAAAATGCTTTTCTATTCTCAGCTCATCTCTGAGGTGCTATAAGCACTTTATACACCTTCAAAGGCTTGGGTTTCTTGGAGAAGTAAGCCGAGTCCCATGCTATGCCTTTGGCTTGGATCTGCCTTCCTTCCTGGGAGGCAAGTAGTCATCAGTCAACCGTCCAAATTAAGTGTTGAGAGCAGCATTGCAATTTTACCTCTTACTCATGGAGCTGCCAGATATGACAAGCTCCTCCATTTGCAGCATTAAGACAATTGTCTTTGGACAGTCACTGCCTCAGGACCCTCCTCACAGCATCAGGGGTCAGAGGTCTGGGTACATGTGTGTGTTCCTCTCTAGAGTGAAAGCCCCATAGGACAGCCTTCCCCCCTTCCCCCCACCCTGCGCCCCGTATCATGATTCAACAACATTTCTTTTAAGCATCGAAAACTCATTTATTTAGCAGCTATATTCAAATCCTACTATGAACCTAGCACCAGAGATACAAAAATGCTCTCTATAATCTCTCAATGTAGTGAGGGAGATTGATTTAAAAACAATATAGTCACTATACTGTAGCAGATGATAAGATAGTTACACACAGGGACACAGAGGTCATATGAGGTCTCAGGGAAGAATTGCTGGAGGGGGTAATGCCTTAATTAAGTCTTGAAGGAGGTGTGGGGTGAATAAGGATTGGAAGGGCACGCCAAATGGGGTGAATAGTATTAGTAAGGCACAAACATGTGAAAGACGATGGTGAAGCTGCAGGCACCATCAGCAGGGGATATCGCCACAATGCAAAGTGAAAGACAGTGACTGACAAGAGATCTAGATACAAACTGGGGGCGAAAAGGAGTCATTGAAATGCTTAGAGCAAGGAGTGACAACATCAAATTTGCTTCTTAGGTAGATAGCTCTGGGTAAAGGGCGAAGCCTGGATTTGAAGAAAGATATGTTTAGGGACCTTGACTAGAGATAAAAAGAAGGGGAGGAATTCAAGAAATATATGGAAAGTTGAATTAGTAGGACTAGGTGGCTAATTGGCTGGAGGAGTAGGGAAAAAGGAGTGTTCATATAAATTCAGGTTCTGGCTTTGATGAATTTTTGGCACTTGACCTACTGTTTACACTGAAACGTGGAGTCAAGTGGACTGTGCACTTTGTGGGTCCAGGGTTAGGTAATATTTCTGAATAGTAAAGGATATCAATTCCTATCAACTTTTAAACATTTAGATATATTGTCTCTTTATGAATGTTATTTCTTGGCAGTTAAGGTCAAGTTTTAGGTCTATGACCAGGATTGAGAGTGAAGTGAGAAGTGGGCAGATTTCAAAGCAGAATTCTGGCAAGGGATTGAAACATGTTTCCCAGCTCCAGATGGCCTGGTAAAGGACTTCTGGGGAGAAGCCGCAAGCAGCCACCTGACAGTAGCGGAGGGACCGATTGGCCCACAGGGACACCACCTGGGCAAGCTGAGGTGAACAGCCTGCCAGACAGCAGGTGCCCAGCCAGCCAGATGCAGCCGGTTTCATTTTCTCTCTTTCAGCTTTGAATTCTGTCGGGAGCTTTATACCTTTCCTACTCTTAAGCAAAAATAATTAAGACCAACTAATTATTGAAACACCCTTTTCTCCTGCAAAAAAAAAAAAAAAAGACATTTCATTTCCAGTGGTGGTTTACTTCTGCAAAGTAGCAGCAAACGGGCTTTTCAGCAGCATCCTCCTCTTTGTTCAGGGGTCAGCAGAAGTGTATTTTCTCTTCAGCAAGCTGGGGATTCTTTGTCTTCAGTGCCCTGCCTACTAGCCTAGGGCACTGGTGACCTTGGTTTTGAAGTTTGTCCAGAGTCACTCAGGAGAGAGGAAACCATCATTCTACCTCGTGCTACCGTGCACCCACCAGGTAAGCTGCTGGGCACCAGGCTGAAGCCCCTGGCAAATCATTTAGCCCTGGTATTCCACAATTTGCTTAAATATAATGGGTTCGAAGCAGCAAGGCTGTATCGCCAGTGGGCACAATGATAAAGGAAAAAGATACCCCTTAACAAGTTTATCATGATGAGAGTTTATTGAAATAAATACCAACATCTTTGGGGGATCAAGATTTGTGATATTTTCATTTTTATTAAAATAACAGATACTTGACAAATACTTTGAGGACTTACTATTTGTATGGGCTTTGTAATCTACTATGGTAAATGCAAAGTGTAGAACTCAAGAAATTGATAATCCATTTGGGTGGACAGGGCATGAAAATTTAAGTAATATTATAAGGCTGCACATGACTATGTGCCTAATGGGCGGCACTGATAGTAGTTTTTTGGTGTGAGAGAAAGATGGAATGTGAGCTGAAATTATTAGGAAAGCCTTCATAAAGAGGCTGGACTTGAAGAGTAATTAGATGTAAATAAGTGAAAGGTGGATAAGGGGAGGATGACTTGCAATTATGGCTGGTTAACACTTCCATTGAACCAATTCTACATAACACTGAGCTTTAATGAGTGCTTGGAATATGTAAATCTTCAATTCAGAAAGGTGATTTATGTCAATACTGGGAACTAAAGTCCTTAGAAAAAGAGTGGGTAACTGCTGGCTTGCTAGAGCATTCCACCACACCTGAATTCCTCCCCTCCCCCCAGGGATCCGTTCACCTTCTCTAACTTCTATTAAATGTTTACTAATTTTTAACAACCTTACACGTAGAAAATGAGAGTTAGATTAACTGTTTTCTTTTTTTTATTCTGTAAATGATAAATAGCAGAGCAGCACAAAATCATTTCAGATAAAATAGAAGTTAACTGTGTGTTAAAGGGTTATGTGGCACCTTTTCAAGTCTCGGACTTTTAATTGAATCTGCTGAATCAGAGAGCAATTGACAAGTGTGTTGGTGTTTGTGTGAGTTATAGGCATAAGGCCACAAAAAGAAATCTTTAGCTTCCCCTCCAAGTTCTGTTCTTTACGTGAGAGCATAAGAAGCCTCCAGAAGACTTGCATGGTCTTAACACTGAGACTTCTCCTCCAATGTTCTGTCTGTATCTACCAAAGAATTGAGAGAATTTCAGAGTTTTAGGAATTCTTATTTATAGCCCAACGATACAAGACAGCAATGAAAATATTAATAATGATAATGGTTGACCTCCATGAGTAAATTTAGACAGCTTTTCTTGATGCAAGGCCATCAAATAAAAACATCCTGTTGCTACCACTGGGATTGCCCCAGCAGCAAGGGGTTGGAGAGGCATAACTGCACAGGAGTGTAGTTAGCATTTTCCCTCCATTCTTCCTCATTGACATAGCGAAGAATCACAGGTCAGTAAGATTTCGAAAAGATTTATTAAAAGTATATTTTAGAAAGACAAAGCACGCTCCAAGGAAGTACATGGTTTCAGTGAAGAGCTGTTATGTAGCATTGTAATAACAACCACCACAACAACAAACACAAAAAGGGACAAAAAGAGGCCCAGAAGTGGGAATGTCTGCATTGTATTTGGGCCGTGATGGTTCCATAGGCATTTCTAGGCGATTGGCAAGTGAGGTCATTTTGATTGACACTTGGCAGTTACATAACACTGCCCAGTGTGCATGTACTTACCCAGAATTCAGTCTGTTATAATTAGATTCATAAACTTCAAGGCTTAAATATAGTATTATAATGAAGCTTAAATTGTGGGCAAATTAGAGTAGTACCTTCTGCGCAGGCATCTGTAGCCAGATTAGGCCAGCTAAGACTATGACTCTCCTGTCTTTCGTCTCTGGGGATGCAGGAGGGGTTCTCTCACTACCAATAGGGTGTTCTTTGGGTGATCTCTGGGTTGGGCCCCTATTCCTTTGTTCCTCCTTATCGCTTATGTCTGACTAGCTACCTAACACTGTGACCACTTAAACAAAACAAAAACAAGCTGTGGGGGAGGAAAAATAATTTTCCCTCTATAAGTTCTGGCTAGTCTAATAATTAAATTGACATGGGACAGATTAGCAGGGGAAAATAACCAAATTATTACATATGTATATATGTAATATATATAAGAATAAGAATGTGGAACCAGAGGACAAATCGGCAATTGAGCTTATTTGCCAAGAGCTAAGAGGAAGGGGGAGGCTGTGGTTTGTGACTTCAAAGGGCAGGAAGGCAATTCACAGGGAGATGAAAGGCAAATGTTTGGTAAATGTTTTCTGGGCCATCTTTAACAGTGGGACACTGAGAGGACTTTGCTCAAAGGGGCCTTGCTAGATTCCTCCCTATCACACACTAATTCATATTAAACTAGTTATCTACAATGATAGACCCCTTCCTGAAGCAGGTCCTCTTTCTAAATTCTTTTTGGTAGTTAAAGGAAAGGTCAAAGGTTTTTCCTGAGTTTCGTTTCTTAAAAATAAACAGCTTAAAACAATCAATATCCCCCAAAAGTGTATATTTTGGAGTTGCAAATGCTGCTTCACTCAAAACAAAACCACGTTCAAGTTATTCACTCTCCTACTTCACTTTCTTTGCTCAAATTACTCTCTCTGCCTGTGATGGCCTTCACCCCTCCTCCCATATACACCCTGTATCTACTGTCCAAATCACTGAATCATTCACTGGGGAATGAGCATCACTAGTGAAAAACAGTGGTGGATTCAGACTTTGCCCTAATGGGGCTTTAAACTCAGTATGTTTACTTCTACTGTTACGGAACCGGAGTTTGTGTGCCCAAAACTAAAAACGTCAGAGTTTGGAATAAGAAAAGATTTACTGATCAAGAAGATTCCAACTGAGAAGATAGGAGACCTAACAGTGCCTCATATTCATCTTGCTTGCTGGACTAGGTTAAGGGTTTTTAAGGAGTTTGGGGGAACACATTTGTGGAAGTGTTGTTGGGGCAAGTTTTAATTAGAGGATGTGGAACTTGGCCACTCATGGTAAGGAGTGTCATCACTGGATTTTGCAGGACAGCAGACCCTTCACTTCTATGAAAGGATTTTGGTGTTCAAGTTCAGGTTACGTCCTAGTCCTTTGGCTCCATGCGTGTATGTTGGGGGGTGGAGGTGAGGAGAGGTATGTGTATAAGACTTTAGTTCCAGGTGCAGCTGGAGGCCAGAATTCTCTCCTGTGCATGCTTCGGCTGCATGATTTGCATTTTTGGTCTGTTGTCACTGAAAAGCAACTCAGTATCTTGTTAAACAGGATAGGGCCATTTTGAGCTGGTTCTGTTACTGGAGGGTAGGGTCCTCTCCCGGTGCATTGTCCAGGTTCTTGATGTCTCGAACAAAGAATTGAGCAAGACACCAAAATACAGCAGAGAAGAAAAGCTTTATTAGAAGGGAAAGTACCCTTCCAGACATGGAAGTGGGCCTGAGCAAGAGAAAAGTGGTTCAAAAGACCTGATAACAAAGCCTTTGGGTTTTTTATCCTATTTGCTGTGGGTGGTTACTTTTCTTAGTTGGGTGGGTTTCCTTGATTGACAATTAAGATTGACAGGACTCACTGATTCATTGTTTGCTTTCTGCGCATGTTCAATCCCAGAATTCAATCAGTTATAATGATATTAATGAACTTCTAGGAATATGCATCATATTATAATGATGGTATAATGAAGCTCAGGTGGGTCGAAGGTCTTGGGGTTTTCATTGCACAGGTTTCAGTGACTAGCTTAAACCAGTACCTAATTCTCTGCTTGTTCCTTTGTGGAAGTTACTTTTAGCCTAAAAATGCCTTCTGGCTTTCTTAATTGTGGGCGCATTAGGGCGGACCCTTTCTAGGATAGGATGATCTCAGTGTCTTTGCAGGCAGACCTGAAACCCCCTAACTCTCCTGTCTAACTCTTTTCTAAGAGCCATAAACCCCCTTATTATTGGCATGAATGTTGAGGGATGGGAGATCTCTTCTTCCAAATCTGCTTCCTGGTGAGAAAGGTTGTAGTCCCTGCCTACTGGGGTTTCATGGAGCTCTTTCCTC
>NW_006436543.1:734365-734983 GCF_000325575.1 Pteropus alecto | reverse complement strand
CAAGTAAAGGGAAACAGGCTTGGGTAATATATTTCTTAAAGAGTAAAAAAAAAAAGACCTTTGGCCTAAAGCCCCTCCCCTCTCAGACTCTAAGGGTTCTGTCTGGCCTAATACCATTTCTCTAACAATGGGCCAATGATCCTTATCAATAGCCAGAGGATCTGAGTCACCAGTTTCGGGGCAATTATCAGGATTTGAGGAAGAGGGCCTTTTTCCCAAAGATAGGAGGGAAGAAAACTTAATTAGGTTTACTAAAAAGATTAAGAACTCTGCAAGAGATGTCCCATATCATTTCCTGCTAAAAGATTAAGAATTTTACAAGTGATGTCTATCAGTTCTACGGTTACACTACCTGTCCTTTAAGACCCAACTTTGTGAATGTTTTCTCAGCCCTCAGCCAGAATTAATCTTACTTATGATCTCAAAGCAAGAGTGCTGGTTTCCTATTATATAACTCTGAAGTAATAAGAAATATTTATATGGTATATATATATTTGGTCTTTGTCCCCATTTCTGGCACGGAGCTTCTTAAAACCCTGAAATTTCCTGAGTGGCAGTAGTGAGAGAAGTATCTTTTGTTATTCATAAGTTTCTTTCAACCGTACCTGATTTATGGTA
>NW_006436543.1:717010-732647 GCF_000325575.1 Pteropus alecto | reverse complement strand
CAAAGGGCAAAAAAAAAAAAAGATCTGATTAAAAAACGGCAGAGGATGTGAATAGACATTTTTCCAAAGAAAATAGACAGATGGCCAATAGATACATGAAAAGGTAATTGATATCACTAATCATCAGGGCAATGCAAATCAAAACTATGAGATATTACCTCACATCTGTTAGAATGGCTATCATCAAAAAGACAAGAAATAAGAAGTGTTAACAAGGATATGGAGAAAAGGGAACCTTCACATAGTCTTGGTGGGGCTGTAAATTGGTGCGGCCACTAAGGAAAACAGTATAGAGGCGCCTCAAAAAATTAAAAATAGTGATAAAGGTAAAGAAATTTGGGTTCATATATACAATGGAATATTGCTCTGCCATTAAAAAAATGAAATCCTACTTTTTGCAACAACACAGATGGACCTAGAGGTTTTTATGCTGAGTGAAATAAGTCAGAGAAAGATAAATACTCTATGATTTCACTTAAATGCGTAATGTAAGGAACAAAAAGAACAAACTAATCAAAAACAGACTCACAAATATAGAGGACAATCTGGTGATGGCCAGAGGGGAGGAGGGTTAGGTGGCTGGGAGAATGGAGTGAAAAGTTAAAGAAGTAGAAATCAGTAGTTGATAGATAGTCACAGGGATGAGGAGTACGGCATAGGGAATGCATTTAGCATTAATGTAATGGCTAGGTGTAGATCTAGCCAGAGGAGAGAAAGAGCGATCAGGGAGATCGTTTTATAAACTATATAAATACCTAACCAATGTACTGCATACTTGAAACTAACAATAAAAAAAAAATAGCATTACTATAAAAAAATGCCTCTGTGATCCAGGAGGGTGGCATACCGCCAAAATCCATGGGGACAGAGCTCAGGATGCTTCTGGACCTTGTCCTTTATATCTCTTCATCTGGTTGTTCATTTGTATCCTTTAAAATATCCTTAGTAAAAAAATTGGTAATAGTAAGAAAACTGTTTTCATGGGTTCTGTGAGCTGTTCTAGAAAATTATTAAACCTGAAGAAGGGATTATAGAAACCCCTGATTTATAGCTAGTGGATCAGAAGTACTGGAGGGCTGGAATTGAGTTTGGTGTCTGAAGTGGGGTCAGTTTTGTGGGACGGATTCCTTAATCTGTGTAGTCTGCACTGACTCCAGGTAGTTAGTGTCTAAAGTGTTATGAGTAGAGAAACTTTTTCTTTTAATGCTCTGTGATAATGTCCTGTGTTATATCATAGATATTTTGTACTTATCTTTCTCCACTGTTAGATCTTAAATTTCCTAATGTCTCTAAATCATTCTTAAAAATTTAAATACTCATTATAATTTCACCGAATTCTTTTTTTTTTTTCACTCAAAAAACACTTTACAATCTTTTAACTAAGTGCCAGCACTGAGTTAGATCATGAGACAAAGACTGTGTAAGGAAGATCATTGTAAGCAGAAGAGAAACTTGGAAAAAGACCCAGAGAGCATAGCACAGAATTTGGACTGGTTTGCACCTAGGTTTTAAATGAGAGGTTAATAGGAAACAAGCCCAGATATGTGAACCCGGGGTCTGATCATGAAGAATTAAGTTTTACAGATGAGGAAAATGAGACACATAGATGTCATTTGATCAGCCCAAGTAACAAAGGGATTAGAACCCATGGTCTGGTTGTTCCCACCATCCAGTCCCAGCACCCTCACACAAGCTTAGGCCGTGATTTTATGCAATCATGCCAGTTAGGGACAATTGGCTGGGTGGGAAAAGATGAGGTAGTGTTAGAGAGTGTCCAGGACAACAATGTCTGTTTAGTTTGGCAACATTATACCTCTCTTTGTACTTAGCACTGCACCCTGAACAGAGGCAAGAGCAATAAGAGGCAAAAAAAAAATAAGAAAACGAGGTGCACTGAAGACAACATTCATTACTGCTCTGTGCACATTATAGCACCCCCGCGGTAATAAACAGACCCGTCTGTGAGCTACACTTTGAAACAAATGCCAAGAGTTACCAACTCTGCCATCCATTTGGCCCTTCGCCTTGAGCTTCAAAGAACTAATATTTTCCATGACATCAGGGTTAAAATAATAAGCAAAGGTGTTAAGCAGATTAAGTAATAAAAAATGACACATATTCAATAAACATGTGAAATAATGTTTAACCTTTCTAGTAATCAAAGAACTTTTTAAATGAAAAAAACATTTTTTTTGCTTATTAGATATCAGATTAGCAAAGTTTAATAAGAAAAATCATAACTAATATTGGCGAGGACATATAGAATCTGATTGTTGGAGAAAAAATTAATATAACTTTTTTCCAGAGCAGTTTGGCCCTCATATAGAATCTGATCGTTGGAGAAAAAATTAATATAACTTTTTTCCAGAGCAGTTTGGCAGTGTATTATTTCATAAGTCATTAAAACATGTTCATCCTCTGGCCTGGCAATTCTACTTCAAGGAAATTTATCCTAAAAAATTTATCAGAGATGTGCACAATGCTAGGTTTGAAGTATGTTTATGTCAACATTATGGCTGTAAAAAAATCAGAAACAACTCATGTATCTAATAATAGGGGAGTAGGCACATATATAATGGCACAAAGATATAATGGTAAAAGAACATTGAGGTAACAGCATTCTTAATATAACGCTAAGTGGGAAATGTTGACTGCAAAACAGTATAAAAACCTTTTTAAAATGCATACATGTATAACTGGCCTGTTGAACAAGCAAGACTCATATGTAAAATGATAATAATATAATCAGAAAGTATCTTCAGTTTTACCTTTAAATGCTACTGAATTAAACATGGGCAGTCTCATGACTTTTCTGCTCACTCCTTTGGTCTTTTGAAGACACAAAACACAGTCTCAATTCGGTACGATAATTAGATTGTCCAGTCCAGGATTAATGCCAATCTCATTCAGAGCAGCAGCCATTCCCCCTCGCACAACTACAGCTCGCTGCACTGAGACACCTGTAACAGTTTGACCCTCCCTTTCCCCATAAGCTGCTGACTCTTCGACCTCTCAGTGCTAATTTTTTACCATTCCAGAGTTGAAGTGGTGGGTGGACTGGAGGAGAGGTACAACTTTGGGTGGCAGATGGGAGGACAGGGGTGGGGTGGGTTAAGGGACATACACTGAAAAGTTCTTGCTTGACTAGGATGCCTGTAGTGTGGTTTCACACTCTCTGGTTGGACAGATGTTTAAATATGCCTCTTTTCTTGTGTGCTCATGTAAGGTTTTCAGAGATGCCCCCAAAGGCAGGCACTGTTCTCCTGCAGCTCTCTTCATGCAATGATGTTCTCTGCCAACACCTCCATTTCCCTAGGAATCCAGGAGTCCACTCACAGCCTCAAAGAGATCTTCACCTCTTGAGCCAGCTCTCATGAACATGAACTGAGAGAAGCCCACACCTCCTCAGCGTTTCCTGTGGCTCACTTGTCCACGAGAAACACACTTGACATTCCCACCTGAGAAGCCCTAGAAGTGAGAACTGATTGCCAGCTGAGCAATCTCCCTTTACTCCCTTCACTCTGGGCTGGCTGGCCCCATTTCTCGAACTTACACTTCTTGGGCAAGAGTCAGACACCAGCCAGCCTTTTCCTAAAACTATAAGGAGCATATATTAAGCTCTTTCAGTGGTACCGTTGAAGCCCTCTCTCTCTAAAGAAAGACTCTCGGTGTCTCTACAGTTCTGACTCTGTGTGGGTAAGAGACTTGTAACCCTAGTAAGAAGGCTTTGACTTTGTCGGGTTTTGTTTTTTTTTTAAAGAACACTTAACATGAGATTTATCCTCATAACAGATTTCTCAGTGCACAATACCGTATCGTTACCTATACGATGTTATACCACAGAGCTCTAGAACTTATTCACTCATGCACAACTGAAATTTTTTACCTGTTGATTAGCAACTCCCCATTTTCCCCTCCCCCAGCCGCTGACAACCACCATTCTATTCTTCATGTCAATGAACTTGACTATTTTAGAAACCTCACATCAGTAGAATTGTACTGTATTTGTCCTTTTATGACTGGCTTATTTCACTTAGCATAAATGTCCTCAAGGTCCATCCACCATTGTTATATGTTGTAGGATTTCCTTCTTTTTAATGCTGAATAATATTTCATTGTATGTATATACCACATTTTATTTATCCATTCATCTATTGATGGATTATTTCTACATCTTCATCGTTGTGAATGATGCTGCTATGAACATGAAGGTGCAGATATCTCTTAGACATAGTGTTTTTGTTTCCTTCAGATATATTCCAAAAAGTGGAATATATATTGTAGTTCTATTTTTAATTTTTTGAGGTACCTCCATACTGTTTTTCCTAATAGCTATGTCGTTTTGCATTCTCATCAACAGTGTACAAAGTTTCCAATTTTCTTATCCTTGCTAACACTTTTTCTCTTTTGTTGTTGTTTTATCATAGGCATCCCAATGGTTATCTGGTGAGATCTCACTGTGATTTTGATTTGCCTTCACCTGATGATTATTGACACTGAGCATCTTTTTATGTATCTATTAGCCATTTGTATGCCTTCATTGGAGAAGTGTCTATTCAACTCCTTAGCCCATTTTTAAATTAGGTTATTAGTTTATTTGCTATTGAGTTGTAGGAGTTTCTTATATTTTTTAGAAATTAACCCTTTATCAGAGATACAGTTTGCATATATTTTCTCCTATTCCACAGGTTTCCTTTTCACCCTATTGTTTCCTTTGCTGTGCAGAAGCTTTTTAGTTTGATATAATCTCACTTTTATATTTTTGCTTTTGTTGTCATATCCACAAAATCATATCACACTTCTTGATTTCAAAATATATCAAAGCCATAGTAATTAAAATAGTATGGTGCTCACATAAAGATGGATACATAGACCAATGGAACAGGGTAGCAAGCCCAGAAATAAATCTATGCATACATGTCGATTGCTCTTTGGCAAGAGTACTAAGAATATACAGTGGAGAGAAAATAATCTCTTCAACAAATGGTGTTGGGAAAACTGAATAACTAAATGCAAAAGAATGAAACTGGATCCTTATTTTACACCATACACAAAAATTAACCTAAAATTGGCTGAAGCCTTAAACAGAAACTATAAAATTGGAAGAAAACATAGGAGAAAGGCTTTGGCTTTTTTTAGTTTGTTTTTACAAATCCTACTAGACAAATTCTCCTGACTGGTCTTCTCACAATTCTCTTGTATATGTGGAATCTCTTGCTTTTATACCTCAGCTAAAACAGACAGGCTGGGTTCCAGCATAATATCCTGTTACTCCTGCTTTAAAATGCTGGGTGGATGTACGCACATACCACAGTATCTCTGGTTGTAGGGTGTTCAACAACAAATTCAACCAAGTAAATTTGAAGATCTGATTGGCTTTATTACAGGATTCATGAATTGGCAACATCCCATTTAGCGAACCCCTTTTCAAGGGGTTTGATAAAATAAAAGGTTTTTATAGGAAGAAGAGTGTGGCAGAGGAGTTATTAGCAATTAGCAAAAGAAAAGATTATTTTTAAACCAGGACATCTTCTTTAAGTGGAGGGAAGAGAATGGCAACGTTTTTATCATACAGATTGCCTCGTCTTCATATGGGGAGCATGGAGAGGGCCAGTGTGACAAATTACCTCACTGGTATTAACCAGAACATTCCAGACTGACTCACTAAGATTCCATTACCGGTAAAGGTCAAAACTGCAATTAGGTCACTATTAAGTCTAGATTTGGTATCATGGGCTGTAGCATAAGTGACACCATTTGGGGCCTGTGGTTTTCTCTTTAACAGAGGATTATGAGTGACTTTTTTTTCTTTGAACTTTTCCGTATTTTCCAAATCATCTTTATGAGTGAAATTTTACTTTCATAATTAGGAAAAAAGAACTTAAAATATTATAATGACAAATCAAAGTCAGTTTTGTTGACACTTGAAATTTCCTGTCCCAACACTGAAGAACTCCCTTGTGAACAGATTTCTACATGTTGCTATGGCTGGATGTTCCAGTTATGGTCTCACAGGTGACAAGGAACATACACTAGTTTACCTCAAGTGATGAGTGGCACTTCATTGTAAGTCTACAATGGAGAAGTAAGGAAACACAGGAAACAGCCTCATCCTGCATAGCCAATCCTTGGGAGCTAGAAAGTTTATCAAAATATAGCAGCATCTGGTGCCAATAAACCAGGATGGTAATCGGCCGGATTTGTGGCTAAACTACTCTGCTCTGCTTCTCCCTGTCTGATTTCATTGCCACAGCTGAGTATCTTCTTGTAACTTTCCTCTTTACCCCGTGGTTTCTGCCTCTTCATGACCCTATTGCACCGTGACTTCTACAAATGGCACTGCTTAACACCTTCTCAATGTGTTTCTCTTAGCTTCTGTGTCACTTTAGTTTGTCTTACCTGTCACAATGATTTCAAAACATGTCAAAAGGAAGGACATAGTTAAATGGTTAATCACTCTCCAAAGTAGAGCACACCAGCTGAGAAGTATTTTTGCTCATGTTTAGTTGTGGGGTCAAGAACAAATCTGTGGTTTGATTCATTAGGGCTGGGAATGCAAAAGTTTTGGATCACATGACCCAAAGCTCAGCAGCTACCCACAACCACTCTGCTATAACTGGGACAGGATCTCCACCCATCAGGGACTGTTTGTATGCTAGAAGAGTGGTCCATGTCTTTCAGACAGATCTACCACCATGCTTAATTCATTATTTCTGTGACCTGAGACCTATTTTTGGATATCAGTAAAGAGAATGATTTAAAACAAAACAAAAAGGTGGGAGTACTAAGATATCCACATTTCTTTTTCTTTGTCATACTGAAAGAAAAACATTTTTGCAAAAAAGGTCAAAGTGACTCAAAGCTAACTAGATGATGACTTTTAAAATCTAAGGTCATTGTCAGTGAAGAATAAGACACACCCATATACCTATACCAATAAATAGTTCTTTTCATTTCCACTTCTGTAAAGTGCACCTGGCATTACTGCTTCATTACATTGAAGTTTCCTTTCTTTTTTGAGAAATGATTTGAATGTTTACAGACTGACTACAATCTATTCCTTTTCTTGATACACTGAGACAGTCATTGAAAATATATAATAACCTCCAACATTACATTATGATTTTTAGTCTGTAAGGAAGCTTCATTTAGGCATTTTCTTCAAAGACCAATTGAAATTTTATGATAAAAAAATTTAATACATTATGAACAACGATCACACAATTTGTTCATTATTGAGAAAGAAGAATTTAGATACTAAAATCTAAAAGTTAACATGATAGCAAATAATAATGTATAACAATATTGCCAGTAAAATAACTTTTGCACAAATGTTGAGTCCATAAATAAGTTACATACTTAGGAGAAGGCACATGCATTTGTACTGCCAGCCTTACTTCATTTCACCCCAAGTATGATTTTGTTATAGACTTATTCTAGTAGTGCTTCTTGTTTGTGTAAATAAATGTAACTACATCTAAAGACAAAACTTCATAAACTCTTCTAGATGAGATCATACCATATGAAAACATTACATCTGTTTAGAATAACTGATCAGCAGAGTAATAATTCTGACAACATTTAGTACAAGGATTCAGAGGGAAATGTTCAGAGAAAAGCACTTGGATATGTGTTTCTGCTGTAATTTCTGATGAGATGAAGTGTTGGTTTCTCAGCTCAGTAGATGGAGAAAAGCAATTTAAACCCAAGCTGATCATTGTGAGGCAGGTTTTCTAGAAAGGACTTGGAAAAGGCAGCAACTATTTGGATAAGGGTTAATTCAAGGGTTAACTCTTTCTGAAAATGTACTACAAACTGTAATCCAAACCAAAGAGCTTTAACTGATGTCCATAGCAAACGTAATTTGACCTAGTCAGTGAATCCTGCAGTGGATAATGATTTGCAGGTCATGGACTTCTGAATCTCCGTGATCACTGATGGGAACCTACGGGCAGTACCTTCAGAGGGGTGGCATTGAAGAAACCTCAGGGCATTTTCTCAGGATTCTGTGTCCTGAAGCAAAGACTGAATAGCTATTTGAGAACTATCTTTCTTTCCTCCTGGCTTACATATTTTCTCATGTGTGGGTAGGAGTGGGAGGAAGGAGTCTCATATTGTAACATTAAGTTCCTTAAAGTTAAAGCTACTTCAAGAACATTGGATTTGAGTTGGTTTTCTAACCTCTTTAAGTTCACATGTACAGAGAGTGAATTAATCTGAATACAACAGTTGGGGATATTAATTAAAGTGGAGGTAATGTAGTCTTGTAACTTTCTGCTTGGACCCAGAATGAAACTATGGGGGCATCACTTACTTTCGGCTTTGTGGAATTGCTTATGCGGCTCCAATACCAATTCTCTTTCTTCCTTTTCTGGCAAGATATAAGAATTAACATTAAATTGCCTGAATATGAAAAAAAAAAAAAACATGCTCTGTATTCTTGCTCATAAAAATGAAGGAGAGATGCACTAGATATGTACATATACAGTTCTGTCTTGTTACCTAACTCTGCATAACTAGCAGTACAGAGGGTATGATCAGAATTTGGAATGTAGTCATCTTTGGAAAGAAGCCATGACTCATATGATATGATTTAACATAACATAGTAAAAATATACAAATATACATACAAATAAATGTATAATAACATCAAAGATATCGAAATCATATACTTTATCTGTGCATCAAAACTTACTGACTCTAAACTGGCTTGCAATTGTCCTAGTAACAGTCTTAAAGCAAACATTTATGCTCAATGTTGCAACTCCGAGCAGCTTCCCTATATTATAAAACCCTAGCACTCAACCTGCATTACCTCTTGCTTTACAAGTTTCAGTGGAAGGTGTATGAACATCTGTACAAAGAATATTAGGAAGCAAAGGCTAAAAAATTTAACTTTTAATTCTCCTGTATTCATTTGTTAAATTATTTAACAAATATTTAGTCACTGCTTGCTGTGTGTTCAGAAAGTCTGGTACTCTGCTTAGGGAGCTAACAATCAAGTGGCAAGACAACTAAGATGAAAAAAAAAATGCAGAGATAGCCAAGTGTTGAATAATTCAGCTCTAGAAAACAATACCTATACTCACTCAACATGTTATCATGCTGGAGAGTGGGAATTTGAAGCTAGATAGAAGCCTAGCTCTTTCACTCACCACTCTGTAATCACAGGCAAGTTTTGTTTTACCTTTTATAGTTTCAATTCCTTTAACTATAAAATGAGTTTAATAAAATCTACCTCACTGGGCACCTATGGTGACTAAATGAGATAACTTATGTGGAAGTACCCAGCACAGCAGCTGTCACATAACATATGCTTAACATTTAATTGTAGGCCCAATTTCTTCCTCAGGGGGCGAAGTGCTATTACAATGTGTAAGATTCCCATAACATTCAGCAGCATCGTGAGGGTACTAGACATAAAACAAAATGTTATCTTCATCTTCCATAAAGTTATTATCAGTTTGAACCTGAAATCATAAATCTTCTAGTTATTTCTTTTTAATCATGTAATGGATCCCGAGAGAAGCAACAGAAAGAAAAGGCAAAAGTCACAAAAGGGCAATTGACAAGAGAACAATATGAAAGATTGGGCCTCTTCAGGCTGAAATACAGAGGCCCAAACAGGTGCATGACAAGTAATCCAATATAATTTAGTAAATACAGAGGTGACACTGGGTGTTTTCCCAGATGGTTTGGGTAAAAGGTATAAATGGATTTTAAGAAGATAAACCTAGGAAGACAAAACAGCCTGATGGCTACATGAAGAATTGGCACTTAAATTCTAAGTTCGACCTCAGAGTGGTCAGCTAGTCCTCCTACAACACCTTCTTTAGGATGACTAATGGTAAGAGGTCACTTGCTGTGATCTGAACCAATATTGGAATTATACATCATTAGTGTTACTTAGACAATTTGTTTTTTCCTTCTGTTGTGACCCTGTGTCATGTGAGAATAAATATCCAGGAAGGTTACAATGCTCCATTTAAAGTATGTAGAAAAGATTGTCTTTTATTCTAGATTGGGCAGTCTCAATCACAGCCATTCAAGGAGTTTAAATGGGCTTTATTATCAAGCTTGGCTGGAATGCTGGTGCCATTATTTTGCTGCCACTCTGAGTTCTAAAGATTTGCCGTTTTTGTGGTTGTTACTTGCTGTAGCTTATCACTTTTTCTTATCTGAGCTTCCCTATCTCCAGACTTCCTTCTATGGTTTAACTTTACTACTATCAAATGAACACATTTTTCCATACACCTGCTTGCTTTTTCTAATTCCTGACCCTCCCTGAGTCTTGGCTGTGATCTGAGCCAAAGAATAGGTTCTGATTTCAGGTTACAGTCTCTCAAAAAACAATCTTTTTAGAAGATCAACAGGGAAAGGAGTGGCCAGGCTCTGGATTGTAAAGCTGACCAGGGCTTTCTTTATTCTGCCCGTCCCTGGCTGAGAACTCACAGTAGTTGTCCTACAGCTTTTCCTAGAGGATGAACCATAAGAAATCTCTACCTGGAAGTATTACCTTTCTGGAGCAGAAAAACAAAGTGACAACACTTTCCTGAGATGGTGAGTTTTGGGGGGGTTTCAGGTTTTGAAAAGATCCTTGCTCGGACAGACTGATCCAGCTTCCGTTGTGACACTAACCAGATGTTCGTGCTCTGACTCAGGATACAGTTCCTGCCCCATATACTGCATTTGTGTTTTTCAGTGTGTGGTTGCTGGGCAATATGAAACAAAAATGTTTGAATTCCTGTGTGGGAGGAAAACTTTATTCTGCTTCGATCTCCTATAATTCAAGCAACAAATCCACTTTTACAGGATTCATGCTAGGGTTCACTGATGACTGAACCTGGAAGACCAGGATAGGGTAGGGGGTTGGGAGAATATTCGTCAAAAGGTCCTTGAAACCAAGAATAAAGGGCTGATGGGGATTAGGATGCTTAGCTGCCTAGAAGGCAGAACGAGGTGTAATAAGGTGGGTCAGGTTCAGGAAGGTCATCTGTGAAAGAAGTACAATATGTGTACAAAAAACAAGGAAAAAAGAAAAATGGAGGGAAAAAATGTGAGTGATGAGACAAAAAAGGGGGTGAAAACGGCAAAAAGAGGAATTGATGCCCTTGGCAAGAGGGGCTGGTAAGAGGAACCATTTTGAGAAACATTTGAGATTTTTCTGACAAGAAAATGGAAGCTACCATTCCAATTGTTTTATGCCTTCAAGGACTTGTTTGCTTTCAAAATGTGACTGCTGTCTCCTCAATCATCTTTGAATGATCATTACCACCTTTTTAATTGGCAAGTCACTTTATGCTTATATCAATCACATTGCTTATTAATGGGATTGATAATATCTAGAGGCAGTACAATAGAAGATTAGGAGGACCTGAGCTTTAGGTCCTGTCCCAGTTCAACAATTCCAGTCTGCTGAGTTCAGAGTCATGTCTGTTAATGAGGACATCAGTACCTCTGCATGTTGTGAGGATTAGCAATAATGACTGCAAAATTATTGCAGTCATTATTGGCTGTGGCCGTAGGGGCGCCACACATAGCATCTGCTGTTATTGTTATCATCATTATTTCAGCTGAAGACAGGGAGATTGATGTTTTAAGGCCCTTTTCAGTTTTATATTTCTCAATAGTTTAAATCTGATGTAGGAATGATGAGTATTCTGATCAAACATTTTACTTTTTATTATTTATTTATCTATTTTTAAATTAAGTTTATTGGGGTAATATTGGTTAATACAATTATATGATTTTCAGGTGTACATTATCATTTGGCATCTGTATATTCTATTGTGTGCTTACCACCCAAAGTCCAGCTTCCTTCAGCTACCATATTTTTGATCCCTTTTACCCACTGCACCCTCCCCCTAAACCCTATATTTGATCCCCTTTACCTTGTCTACCTCCTCCCTCCTCCCTGATCCTACTAGTAACCACTAGTCTATAGCCTCTGGTAACCACTAGCCTATAGTCCATGTCCATGAGTCTCTGTTTGTTTGTCCTGCTCATTGGTTGCTTTTAGGTTTATATCCCACATTTCAACTTTTTCTGTCTGGCTTATTTTGCTTAGCATGATTATCTCGAGGTCCATCTATGTTGTCGCAAATGGCAGTATTTTATCTCTTCTTATGGCTGAGTAATACTCCATTGCATATATGTACCACAGCTTCTTTAGTCAGTTATCTATCATAGGACACTTCGGTTGCTTTCATGTCCTGGCCACTGTGAATAATGCTGCTATGAACATCAGTGTGCAAATATCTTTTTGGATATGGATTTTCAAGTCTTTGGGGTAAATACCCAGTAGAGGGATTGCTGGATCATATGGTAGATCAATTCTTAGTTTTCTAAGGAACCTCTACACAGTTTTCCATAGTGGCTGTACCAGTTTGCAGTCCTGCCAGCAGTGTATGAGGGTTCCTTTTTCTCCGCATCCTCTCCAACATTTGTTATTACTTGTCCTATTGATTATAGCTATTCTAACAGGTGTAAGATGGTATCTCATTGTGGTTTTGATTTGCATTTCCCTAATAGCTAGCTGTGTTGAGTATCTTTTCATATATTTGTTGGCCATTTGTATATTCTCTAAGGAAAAGTGTCTGTTCAGATCCTCTGCCCATTTTTTGATTGGATCATTTGTTTTTTTGTTTGATCGAACATTTTAGACCAGAAGATATCTTCAAGATAATCTCATCTTTTTCTACGTTGTTAAATTGTGCATAACAAACCATCCCAAAGCTTAAAGGCTTAAGAGGACTTCTTAGCTCACAATTCAGTGGGATGGCCATTTGGGCTGGACTCAGCTGGGTGTTTCTCCTCCTGTCTCGCCTGGGATCACTCGTTTGGCTCTAGTGGACTGAGGCTCCACTACCTCTAGTCTAAAGTGGCTTCACTCACCTGTCTGGGAGTTGGCAATGGTGCTCTGCTGGGCGCCTTTCTGCACATGATCTTGTCCTCAAGGAGGCTAACCCAGGCTTCTTTATATAGCAGTAACAAGATGGCTGAAGAAAGAGAGCAGAAGCCGCAAGGCTTCTTGAAGCCAGTGCTCAGAAGTCTCACAATTTCACTTTATCACTTTCAGCTGGTCTAAGCCAGCACAAGGCCAGCCTAGATTCAAGAGAGAGAAGTGACAGTCACATCATAGAGGAGTGTACCCTCAGGGATGAGAGGAATTGTGGAGGCCTGCTTTGTAAACTGTATATCACATCACCTAATCCTCTTTTACAAACAAGGAAAAGAAAGCCAAGAAAATTAAATATTTGGCCAAGATCGTCCAGTTAGAACCTGACCCTCATCCAGTGCTCTTTCAACTATCCGACTGGCAACTCAAGAGTGGGCTAGGACTTGATTCACAGAATGCAGACAAGCGGAGCCAAAGAATGGAGATAAAGAGACAACTATCATTTACTGACTACATTCAAAACGGGTGGTACATGATTAATTAATCATGGAAATAAGGATAAGGACAAAGATCTTCTCAGAATAAAGATGAACAAAGAAAAGTGAGCAGCAAAGGTCAATAAGTGCACAGTTGAGGAAGATAAAAAAGAGGATAAGGGGGATGTGGTTAATTAATCAAGGATGGAAAATAAAAGAGATATAAATTTAACTCCGGAGGAAGAACCTCAGAGGACAGACTCATTCAGAAGGTGCTAGAATGGAAACTAATGCAGCACACAGCAGGTTAAGATTTCTGCGAATGAAGGAAGAACATTTCGACTTGGAGCAGAGGGCTGAGACTACATGGCCCAGCAAGAAAAGACCTGATTTAACTTAGTCAAGTTAATCAGCCTGGAGGTAGAACAAATTACAAGTGTAGGCAACAGTCTTTCGTGATAACATTGAGTCATGCTGGACTAATTAAGCAAACGAGCTATGCATGTATAATTTATCTATATGTATGTCATTTGTAACCCTGAGGTTCTTCTCAGGCATAAAGTGGATTGTCTGCTCTAAATGGCTGGCTGAGCATATAACAAGCCAATATAGATGAGGAAGAATCCCATGCAGGGTGACAGTGAATTTGGTTGATTCCCACTTGTAAGCAAATGTTCTGTCTCTTAGACTAAAGCCAGCTGAGACTGTCTTAAATTTCACATATCAGAACACTCTACTTTATATTCAGATTTTCTTTTTTGCTAGTGTTGAGCTAGTTTGATATTTTATTTCTAAGTAAATGAATGAGTCTAAACTACTGGTTTTACAGTTGTGCTCCTTTTAGTACAAGAAGCTCAGTCAACCATTAAAACATAGACTATTTTATAGTACTTAGGATCCTTGGGTATATAAGATTAAGGAGTCGAGTTATAAGTACACAGAGAGTTTAGACATTTATGTCATTCCTAGTTTCTCTTTCTGACTTATCCTTACTTTGAAGGCCCAAACTATTTATGTTTTGCTTCCTTGGTAATAAGTTAACACAATGCCGTTTTTTACTTCCTTACCCTTGAATTTTCAGGCTGTACATGTTTCCCATTTTCTTGACAACCATCTCCAGGACCATTCTTGAAATATTTCTGCTTTAAAGCTACTGAATTTCTTCAAAATATTGCCTTTTCATGTATTTTCATTTAACTGCTATCTGCATTTCATTTCTCATTGTTTTCATGAGACAAATATTAGCATATAAACATCTACAAGTCGATTATGTTTTACCTACTCTAGCCCGAGTCAGAATGAGGTTTCTATGGCCCAACATTCAAATTTAATCAGAATGAAAGTCAGAAACCTGGGGGAAATATTTAGAGCAATGGGTTCATATTTTTATTACACATGCCTCATTCCAATGAAAACTCCGATACATTGATTCATAAATTGATAAAATATGCAGTTACTAAAACACAAAATGTAATTAGCAAACAAACATGAGAAAGTGTTCAAAACTCACTACTTACCAAAGAAATATAATATATTTTATTAAGCAAAGAAATAAAAATTCTTAAAATCTCAATGCTCTACATCAGAGGAATAGTAAATAAGTTATGGAAAACAAACCAGCTCAAATATTATGCAAATATTTAATAATTGCTCCAAAGATGAGTAATGTTAAAGGTGTTTATATATACATAATTTTTTTTAATATTATATAAGTATTGTGTCTATGCATGACATCTTTTATGCACCTGTGTAAATCAGAAATCTAGAAGTCTTCCTTAACACGTCTCTGTTCCTAATCCTACAAAGTCATGACGCTTGGGGGTCAGTTTTGCCAACTAAGTAGCTCTGAACACTTTCTACTTTTCTTCAGCTTCCAATACCACCTTGATCCAAGCAAAGACCTCTTTCAGCCAGATTCTACAAGTATCCTCACTACTCTCCTGTTCCACTCTAGAATTTACTCTCCATCTACAGCTAGGATGCAAATCTGATGTGTCATGCCCCTGCTAAGTCATCAGTGCTTTCTTTTTGCTGCGAGACTAAATGCCAAACTGCCTAACTCAACCCCAAATACAGCTGCCTTCTGCTTAAACAACTCTCTCCCCTGCCCACTATCCCTTTGCCTCTTCCTTCATCCTTCAACCTTCAGGCCATTTGTCATCTTCTCAGGAAATCTTTACTGCTACCTTAGACCAGGTCCCCTTGTTATATGCTCTCATCGCATTTCTTTACTTTTTTATTGTTTACTGTAGCCTCTCCCTCC
>NW_006436543.1:704076-716974 GCF_000325575.1 Pteropus alecto | reverse complement strand
CATTCTACTCCAAAAAAATATAAATTCCATGAGGGCAAGGAATTGACTTGTTCACTGCTCTTTACCCAGAGTTCAATCATGTGTTGAATGAGTAAATCATACTTACTACTCTGTGTTACCTTACATCCTTATCATTATTGGACTCATGTCTGTCTCTCTCATTAGACAGTAAGCTCCCTGCAATAGAAACCATATTTGCCCTGCTCGCCATTGTATCCCCGTAGTTACACCATAACAATATGTACTGAATAAGTTTTATTACAACCACGTGAAAAAATCATGCCCCATATTTTTACTGTAAGCATTTCTGCCGTAAACATCTTTATGGCAAACATTTTCACTGTACAACTAATTGGCCATAAGGCAATTTCACCATAAAAGACAACAAAACATAAAAGAGGGACATTAAAAAGAACATGACAAAACATGAAAAAGTAATCACAATACTAAAAAGACTTTACTGTGAAAAATTGAAAATACGTTGTCTTCAAATTCTACGTTGCATATTTATAACTGAGTTTGTATTGCATTGTGAAATCCATGCAACACCATCTTATGTCGCAACAAGCTGTTGTATCCAAATTAGCTGCAGAACCGAATTAATGCTCTGGAAGATTGTTGTGAATTAATAACTGTCTCTTTTGTATTTCCCACAGTTTGGTTGACTTTTGGTTTTAATGGATGGGAAGGATAACTAAGCTCAATGAAAGATTTGCAAACTGAGATGTTATTGTCTAGTGTAGAATGCAACCCAGCTTTACTGTAGTTTTACAATCTGGTTGTATACATAGTTGTTATCATCTACTATTTTAAGAGTAGCACATCTACTCCTCACCGTAGAGACCATTATGAGGTTTAAGACTGATATAATTTAAAATGAGAGTACTGCAAGAACTTTGTCAATGGAGAAATGATACCAAACTGATAGCTAGTTTAAATACATACATCTACCAAATGTAAACCAAACTGTCAACCAGTTATTTTATCTTTTGAGGTAAAACTGCCTTATGGCCAGTTAGTTATGTGGCAAAAATGCTCACTGCAAAGGTGTTTACTGCAAAAATGCTTATGGCAAAAATACCTAGAACCATGAAAAATGCAGAAGTAAAATCACACAAAAAGGGCAGTAGGATTGTGTTAGGATTGTGAAAATGTGACTGATTTTTTTCTCTATCTCCAAGAAAAAATTATAATGGAAAAAATACAATATAAATAAAAATTCACAATTAAACAAAAAGAAAATATAGGTCTACATATTGTACTTTTTGAATACACATAATTAAAAAGCTAAAAATAGAAATGACACCTGTAATTATTTTACTCTAAGAGATCAGGTGTTTTCATTTTTTTCTCTAGTATGTCCAAATGGGTGCATCATTTTCATATACCTTATAATCATAGATAAAATGTATTTTGTTTTTCCTGCTTCATGTTAGGTCACATGCATTTTTCCAAGATATTATATTGCCTGCAAAATTATTTTTAGCAACTGCATAATGTTCCATTAAATTAATGTACTTTGGGAGTACATTGGAAGTTAGAAAAGAAACACACAATGATGCATATGTATACAAGCATGTAATGAGTGCTTGAAGCGGAATTAAGTGGCATGATTATTTTAAAAGAGAGTCAGTGTTACATTGAGCCTTTAGAAAAAAATATATGTTTAGTAGAGAGTTCCTAGGTCAGGTAGCTTTACTGTCCTCCGAAATGAGGTGGATATGTTGAGAAGTGGAGGTGGGAGTGCTACTGAATGTGAAGTTCTTGTCATTTGGTTGGGCTTCAGAGAAGTGGAGGTTGTGTACAGATGTAGGACATTAAAAAGTGAGGTGTTAATTAGTTGGAGGCCGCCAGTACTGGTTAGCTGCAGGTACTTGTGGTCTCTTAGTCTTTTAGTAAGGGAAGTAGCAATGGAAACAGGAGTGACCAGGTTTCAGAGGGATGGCAATGGCAAAGTGAGATGCACTAGGGCAAATTATGTGGGCTGGACATAATGATTGCTGCCTAATGCTTTTCAAAATGCAAGTCTGGGCAGGATGTCCTCTGGCTTTCTTCTCAGTTATTTTATAAAATGACAGTATCATAGCCCCAAGCAAGAGCCTGAGTTGCAACTACCTCAGTTCGTTGCCTTTAACTCAAAATTTGCCACTCTGCAGCTGTCTTGCTCACCACATTCTTAGTAATACAAATTCCCTAACACTTGTGCTTCACAGAGGACCCTGGATAAAAGGCAGCCACTGTGGAGTCACATGAAATTTTTTCCAAAACAGCAGAACTTCCCAAGCTTGGAACCCAATAACAAGCCTGGCTTTTTCCATCAGTGCTATGCCAAACTGGCTGTTTTAAGAGAATTGTCATCATATTCTTCAAACTCCTCTTTCTGCTCTGCTTGCCTCAGTTCAGGACTGACTCTCTCTGGTTTGAGCACCTCCCATTTCCAAACATTTCTTGGGTGCCTCTGTAACAGAGCAAAATGATGGTCTGTAAAGAAGAGTCACAACCAATGACTTAGAGCAGCATTTTTATTTGAAAGAAGACTAAGCAGGGGAGGGGAGGGAAGAAAGAAGAAATAATGATAGAATTTCAGTTCTAGTATTCTGAAAGTGGAGGTCAGACATATCTGTACTCTGGATTTCCTTTTCTATCTATATCAAATCACACCATCTCTTACTGAGCATAAGCCCCGTGCTCATTCATGGGCTTTTGTGTTTTTGTGTTTAAAGAATTCTATTATCTAAGACCAGTACTCTCAATAATTTATTTCTGTATATAGCTTTTATCTTTGACCACTGGATGGGCAAGTAAGGACCTTATCTGTTATATTCATTGTTTAATCCCTATTGCTTATACAGGGACTGGTACATGGACTTTGTTCAATAAACATGGATAAATGAATGAATGAATGAATGAATGGGTAATCAGAATTAAAATATTCTAGTCTCTTCATTTCATTAAAATATCATTTACTTGCACTATTAGGTCAGGTTTACACAATGTTCAACTCAGGTTGTTCTCATCAACTTGATTATTTTAAGTACTAGAAAAAACTTTTAGATTGTCATTTGGCAGAATACAGCTAATACATATACACAATGGTCAAAAGGAAATTCTGAGTTGAGCCAATTTTTTCACCTAGACTTATAGTTTATGTATCTTCTCTATTAGGTAAAGTTTAGCCCAGCATATGAGTTTGCACTTGATGTGAAGAAATTTAAAGCTATTTGATATTTTTCTTTATTTCAGCAAACTCCAGAAGACAAAGAGGGACATCAGATGGCTTCAAGGAGTGACTGGTGAATGGTTCGAAGAAATTCAAAGAAAAAAGTTTTGCAATGAAACGGATGTTAGCCAAATGTTAAAACAACCCCTTACATACAGGCTAAGGAAGGGGATGGCAAATGGTGAGAAAAAAATTTACATCTAATTTTTTTTTTCTTATCAAATAGTATTATAGCTAATGGTTCAATGGATCTCCAATTTAAGCAATCTGTATTTAGGACTATTTTTAATTCACCAGGTAAAAAAGTTTTATAACATAATACACAATAAAAAGAGTGAACCTAAAAATGTGCTATGTCTGAGGGGTATGCTTATTTAAGAACCAGGCAAGATAGCATAGTGGTTAAGAACACAGACATCAATATAAAAGCGGGGGTGAGGGGCCTGGATTCAAATCTCCACTCTGTCTCTCTAGTCTCTATTCCATCAGAATCCATGTGACCCTGTTCAAGTTACTTAGTTTCTATAAATCTTAATTTTCTCATTTTTAAATGGGTATGATAATACCTATGTCATTGGGCGATCGTGAGAATTAAATTATATGTATGAAGTACTGAGCTGGAACACAGTAAGGACTTAAATAACTGGGGTGATGATGCAGAAGGAGGGGAGACAGAGGAGCAGAGGGGAAGGGGAAATGAGGATGAGGAGAGAAGGGAAGAGGAAGGTGGTAGAAGAACTGCTGTTCTTCTGGTAGTTTGGTAACTTGAACCCTGTAAGTGAGTTCGAATAAATGCCTTCTTTGGCCATTCTAACTATATGACCACCACCATTTGTTTACCTTCATCAATCACTTTTTTTAAATCTGTAAATGAGGTTAATCAAACCTGCTTTCACAGGACTATAGTGAGAATAACAAAGTGCATTAGAAATTATAAAATATAAGTATAAAGTATCTTTCTACCAACAGTCACACTGATTGTTTTGCTTATATGTTACTAACATTAGTAACATCAGGAAACATACAATATTTCTAAACTTATATATTGACAATATTTTGCAGCTCTCATAATGTACAAATCTATCTAAAAAGATTCACATTTTAGATATTTAGATTAACCCCATATATACGATAGTGACTTTCCCCTTACCTTGAATTCCTCTAATATTCTAAACTCAGCATGTCCAAAAGTAGTACAATATTATGGACTTTATATATGTTGATGTTGCCTTAAATTTTAATACTCATGTATAAAACTATATATTATCTATACATATATATTATACATATTTATATTACATGCATACACATGTAAACCATATACGTAGCAAATATGCATACATAGAGATAGATTTTTGACAGGAATAAGAAATGCTCTAAATGGCTTAATTTCCTTTTCCATTACTTTCTTTGATATAAAAGTTATAGTATCTATCACTATGTTTTAAAGTACTAAAATAACAATTTCTGAAGGACAGGGTGGTTAAGAACTACATGAAAACTGAATGAGGTACCTGACACCTTACCTCTGGTTTTGGATAGCCATGGGGAAGACATGTTGAGTGAGATTCACGTAGCAGGTGTGAAGGAAGGGTTTCACAGAATTGCGGTCCACAATGCATATTGAAAGACTCCCTGGTCTTTATGAGGATTTTCTCTACTCAGTAGAATTATTGTAGGCTCAGGACTCCCCTTATTTCCTGAGGTCTTCGTATGGGGATGCCTGCTGCATCTCTAGACTACATAGAAGAAAGAGGGAAGAGAGTGAACCCTTAGTTCTCTGAGATTTATTTACCTGGAAATATTTTAATGATACAGAATTTTTACAATTCTCTTTTAGATCCTCTGGAACGACAAACATCGAGATTGAAAAATATACCTAATCAAGGAAACCCAACATCCGTGCCCTCCCGGCGGAGTTTCAGATCATCATTTGCTTCCCTGTTCTCATTCAGAAAATCTAGAAAGGAGACTTTAGAGCTTCAGACACTGCGACAGAAAGGGTGAGTCAAATTCAGATCATGTGATAGCTCATTAGTTACTTGATCCCAGAAGCCAGTAACTTGCTTTGTGTTCAGAATGTTTAATGTTTGTTCCTAGAATTTAAATTCAGATACGAACAAAGGAAACGGTACTTAGTGTGCAGAGGGACAAAGTCCTAATGAAACCATGAGACTTGGCTCACCTGAAATGCAACTTCTAACCAACTGCACAGACCCCATGTGGTGCGCTTGGTGAATGATGGGTTAAACATTGAGAAATAATTACGACAATTTCTCCACAGCTCCAAGAGCCTGGACTATGCCCCGGTCAGGAAGCTATATTCGAGTCAAAACTACTTCTTTGGGGAGTACGTGTGTCTGGGGACACAAAGAGAGATGAGGTACTAAATGAACATAAATGAAATGATCAAAGAGAGAGGAGAAAAATCAGAGCTATTCTGATGTCAGTGCCCAGAATTTAAACCTAAGGTGAAGGAGGGGAAGCTTTGGGGGCAGTGGAGGCATAGTTCTAGATGATTCCAGTTTAGAACTGTGTAAATCAGTTCATCTTGACTCATTATGTCGTTAGATTTTTCGTGAAAAACAAGGAGAGCTTTGCTTCCGCTCAGTTGAGCTGACTGCTAAATATTTTCAGCACATCTTCCTGGTTGAAAAGCTTCCCACCCTCTTAAGGTGTTGGCTTGGCACGTGATGTGTTCCGTGCGTGCTGGTCAAACCATTAAGAGTGCATTGCAGTGCTTAAATAAAAGGTGTTGGAGGTCACTCTTGTTGAAAAACAATAAGCAGCAAGCAGCTGGTGGGGCGTGTGATGAGGCTCCCGGACTTAGCAGAGTTTTTTCCTCTCCTCTTGGGTGGATGAAAGGTTTTTTTGCTTCTATTTTTCACCGGAGGCTGTTTTTTCTTTGATGAAATAATGAAGAGCTGAACAAAATGTAGATTTATGTGACTGTCTCTACCAGAGTCACTTACAAGCAAACATTCTTCAAATAGGTGAGTTCTTTGTGAAAATGTTTGAAACATTAGTATTACTCTCATTTGGAAATTGAAAATTGAAAAATATTTCCTTTGTTGGTAAAATTTCTCTTGAGAAAAGAAATATTCCTAATGTGTTGTGTAGCTGGGACTTGTGATATAATTTGTGTTTTAGGTGATTTTTTCTTAAAGGCAGAGTTTTATATAGCTGAACAATCTAACATTAGTAAACTAGGAAAAGTTGAAAAACCTGTTACCTCTGTGGACAAGTCATTTCCAAGCCCATATTGCAAGTTACTGCAAAAGTGGATCAAAGAAGATAAAAGATCTATAATCTTCATTCTGGGTGTCACGTATTTTAGTTATAGACCAAACTGAAAAAAGAATTGAAACTCTTGCAAAATTCTGTTTAGAAAACCATCCCTCTTGTAGATCAAAATGATTTTTAGCTAACTCTCTTAACCAGATGAACCGAAACATATAACACAGCATGCAGAAATTAAACAGATTTCATCATTTAAGTATATGTGTATGTTTAGCAGTTTTCAGAATTTCTCATCTTTAAATACATTTTACTTTTAAAATATAAATGGCAAAAATATTTGTTCATTATGCTGGTGCAGAATATCATGAGGCAGATTTTTTTACTTCTGAGAGGTTTTAGAAGATAAAACGTAAAAATATATCCAAAAAAGACATATTTTTAAATATCATTGTGACCTAAATATTTAGATGTAAATCTTGAATGTGTAGGAGGTGGGGCGGGTTAAGGAAGCATACTATGGTGGGAATATAAGTTCCAAGGGGCTCTTTAAAGTAAAACCGAACTTTCTTTGGAAGTTCTGATCTTTCAAAATACAAAATCAACCTTCAAAATGCAGACTCTGATTCAGGATCTCCTCCTTGCCTAAGAGTGCACTGGGAGGAACTGACAAAGCGCCCCAGGGAAAGTGCAGTCATTCTCTGCCAGGTTTCTATTTGCTGAAGTCATTAAGGTTTGACTCTGTCACACTGTTGCTCTGGAGAACAAGTCAGCAAAGCAGTTTATGGGATCTTTTGCAAATCATAGTAAGAGAACCAACCTCTTTTAGTCAAATCACAGCCTCTGTTCAGCCCTAAAAGAGTTGAGCGGCAGAGAAACTTCCTCTTTTAAACTATGGTTTAACTGAGAAATGACACTGCATAATGGGTAATTCTCCTCAGGGAAAAAAAATGGACTTCATCATTTCACCAGATATACTCATTCATTTTAAAAAGCCCAGCTAATAAAAGTATATGGTATGTTTAAGCTTTGATTTCCTATTACCAGTGAATAAAAATCCATGGGAATGTAGTGACTTCATGAATTAATAAAAATGCAAAAAGTTTTGCTATTTCAGCTTTAAATCTGACTAGTTTCTCCTCCCAAATTTATGCACTTCTCACATTTTCCCATTATTATTTTAATCCTATTTATAAATGATTGAACTGTGCCCTCTGTGACCCCACCCTAACCCCAGGAAAAAAAGAAAAATATTTTCCATTCCTGTTTTAATTGATTTATTGCTAACCAATAAATTCAAGAATAGTATATATGTTTTACATGTATCTTCCCCCCAACATTTCCTTGTAAGTCATATTTCCTCATGTCTTGCTATGGGACATCTAGTGCCTGTGACGTGTAGCACTCAGCCCGCACCAAAAACTTTCAGTAAGTCCACTGCCTCACAAATTCCTTTCACATAGTTCAGCAAGTACCCGATAGTATATGTCATGAACTTAAAAATGCAGTGTTCCTGGCTGTCAAGTAGTGTCTACAGTTGTCCCTTCCTTATTCCAGACCCCCGGTTAGTTCAGTGATGCCCTCCCCACCATGAATAGGCGATGTGCGTGCCACTCTGTTTTGTGCTCCAATATACTCCACAGTGAAGTCACCCCTTCAAAGGTGACTTACCATCACGTCCGCACACATTCTCAAAGCTGTGCAGCCATGTGTTACCAGTTCATTACAGTGATTTCAGGGTTGTGGACTTTTGCCCCCTACTCTTATCACTGTTGTAATCCCAAGAGCTAGGTAAAGTGCAAATACAACTAGTTCGTAAGGCTCCTAAGTTACATGTATGGTTAAATTTAATACAGCTGAAATTTACTGGATTTCGTTAACCAATGGCACCATAAAAATAAATAAATAAGTTTAAAAATAATAATAAAAAAATAAAAATAAATAAATTTAAGATTGCTTTCCTTTGAGGATCATCACAGCGCTCGGCATATAGCACGTGTTCCTTACATGGCTATGATTAGAGAGTGACAGCTGATATCCTGGAGTGAGTGTGCATGCCTGTCCACTAGCCTGTCCCTTTAGGGTAATTTTTTCCCCTTGAGATGCAAAGCGCTTTGGTGGCTCCACCCAGCTGCTCTTCTGACAGACCCAAATTTGTCTGATCCATAGCGTACGCACAGCTTAAGCAGTCCAGCTGCAGCCTCAGTTTACATAAGCAAAAAGTTCAAATACTATTTTGGAAAATTAAGAAGACATTATTTTCCTGGATTCTGGTTGGTTGTTATTTTGCTTTCTCACACACTACAAATGTTTTACTGAGTTCTCTTCCGCTTTGCTAGTCTAGTGCCTATGCTTGAGTTAGAAGACACAGAAAACTAAGACACCTAGATTGAAGAAGTCAGTAAGCAAGAGCCTTCCTTGGAAATGGTCCGCACCAGGTGTGGTGTCCATAGATAAGTAGCAGGGCTGTGGTGACAGGAGGGAGAAGCAAGACAAGGAGAATGTTTTTGAGTTTCATCCTGGTGCCCAGTGGTTCCCAGTTGAGCTCGGTGACCATTGTTATCATCTTATCAGCAATTTAAAAATAAGGACAGATAATCAGGCCCCAGCCTAAAGATTCTGATTCAGAAGTTCTAAAATAAGGAACAGGGAATTTTATTTTTAATAAATAAATTTATTTTTAATGTAATTTATTTTTAATTCTCCAGGGTATTTGGATATTCTGTCAGTTTTGGGAACCACTTCAGCATGGCTCCCATTCCCCCTATGCTAAGGGCTGTCAAGAGTACCTGGCGTGGGTCCCAGTAGCTGAGGTGATAGTTTCTTTTTAATTTACTTACTAAGCTTTTATTAAAATCCTACTCCGGATCAGGTATTGTGTTAGTGTTGGAGATAAAATCGTGAAAATGAAACCGAGCCCCTGCCTGGAGGACTTTATAATCTAGTAGGGAACACCAGATTACTGGTGGCTGGGCAGCAGGTACACCACAGATGTGCTCATCACATCATGACCATCGTGGATTTGTATATTTATTATGGCGGTTTGCTGGCAAATGACAGTAAGGGTTTTGAGGAAGAGATGCCCTTTAGAACTCACACAGGGATACCATCTGGCCTCACTGTAACCTGGGTGACAGACAAGTGCCCTAATTATGGTGAGTGCTATGGTAGATACATAGTATTCCTGCCATGAGAACATACAGAAGAAGCACTTAAGTTGGACTGGAGGATCCAGAAGTCTTCCTGGAGGAGAGCCAGTTTTTGATGGGCACACAGTACTGAGCTGGGCAATTAAAGAGTCAGGATGTTCCACGAGGCAGAGAGAATGACACAGCAAAGGTACAGAGACTGGAAAAAGCAACTCATCTAGGTAACTGAGGTCCAGCAACCCAGTGTAAAGTGAGACTGATAAGAGATGGGGTTGGGAAGTTGGCTGAGGCTAGAACGTAGGGACCTTATATGTGCAATGCTAAGGAGCTTGAACTTGATTGATCCTGTATACAGCCGGGAGCCATAAATCACGTTTTGAATAATACCATTATTTTCATTATATATATATATTTTTTTCATTATACACACACACACACACACACACACACACACACACACACACACATATATATATATACACATTCATATATATATATATTTGATATTGATCCGTGTGTATATGTGTATATATCAGACAAAACCACACATGATCCACTGGACAAACACTAATATTTTGGTGTATTTCATGTGTGTGTGCATGTGCATATGTAAGTATTTTTTCTATTGGTGGTTTTTAAACAGAGAAGTGACATAATCAGATTTTCATTTTAGAAAGGTCACCTTAGCTCACTGGTTCTCGACCAGGGGCAATTTTGCCCCGAAATGACATTTGGCAACATTTGAAGATGCTACCAGTTTTCACAACAGAAAGGTAAGTGCTTAGACTAGCATCTAGTGGGCAGGCTTCAGAGATGTAGCCGAACACCCCACAATGCATGCGGCAGACCACCACCCCAAAGTGCCAGCAGTGCCAAGGCTGAGAGACTGTCCTAGCTGTAGCACAAAGAACGGATCTGAGGGGGCAAAACTCGAGTCGAATAGATCACATAAGAGACTAATGAGCTGGTAGTGGCCCGAGCTCAGGCAGCAGCAACGAGAAGGGTGAAAACAGACAGATTTGTGCACAGTTTAGAATGTAGAATCATGAGAACCTGGCAAGTGGATGTGGTGGGTGAGGAAGAAAGAGGAGTGGAGGTGAACTTTCCACTCTGACTTAGGAAACTCGATTGATGATGGTGAAGAATACAGGAGGAGGAGCAGATGTGATGATAAAAATGAAACACATTTGCTCATTTATTCAACGAATACTGCTTAAGAAATGCCATGTGCACTACTATGGAACAAAACTATAGCCCCTGGCTTCACAGGCCTTAGTTGTATGAGGACAACAAAAACGAAACAGAGAAACATGGACTAAGTGCTAAGAAGGGACAGTTCTGTATGCTCTGGGAGCATGTTTTGAGGAATGTGTATCTCAGAGTCTGGGTAAGTCTCCTAGAGGAAAATGACATTTATAATGATTCTTCAAGGATGAGCTAGTTATCCAGGCAAACAAGTGGTAGAAAACTATTTCAGGCAAAGGGGCAATAAGTGCATTGGTTCAGAGGTGTGACAAATGCCCTATGGCAGAAGACATAAAGGAAGGTGACATATGAGGCCAGAAAGTATATGCAAGGACTAGACGATATAGGGTCTTCTGAATGTAAAGAAGAATTTGAACTTTCACCTGAGTGCAAATGCGAATCATCAAAATGTTATGGAGGGCGTGGCATGTTTCAGTTTATATTGATCACTCTGGCTAATGTGTAGAGAATAGATTGGCTTGGGACAAAGCCTGAAGACCGAAGGACAGTGAAAGAACTATTGCAATAATGAGATGATAAATGTCTTAATGAGGGAAAAGGCAAGGAGAGAGAATTCTGAGTTTGAATCTACAGGATCTGTTAATTCATCAAATAGGAAGGAGTGGGTGTGGAAAGAGGACATGGAGGGTCTGAATTGCCTGTGGTCACCCAAGTGGAGCTCTTTAGTGGCCAGTAATTAGAGTACTCCACCAGCACTTAGGGAAAATGACCCAAGGTTTTAGTTAGAAAAAAATATTTTTTAAAACGAATATTCTTGAGCCACACTCTAATCTACTGAAAGAATTTCTGAATGGTATCTGCAAAGGTATAGAAACAAGAAAATATTTTTTGGAGGTAGAGTAAGTCTGGTAAGTCTAGCATACAGGTACCTATAGATGAGTGGAGTGTGGGGAGATAAAGATTGATGAGTGAGGGGAGGTGTCTGGGGGTCTGTGCCATGTTAAGATTTTGGATAATAGCTTGGAAGATTTTAAGTAGGAAATTGATAAGATCAAATTTGCATTTTACTTTATTTTATTTTTTTCAAGGTCCTCAGTTTTTATTTTTTTAATTAATTAATTTTTTTATGGTGACATTAGTTAACAAAATCCAGTAAGTTTCACCTGGAAGTTTGCATTTTAGATAGATTTTTCTATTAATGGTATAAAGGGTGGATGGAGTCCAAGAAAGAAATTATGGAAGTTTAGCATAAGGCAGAATGAGTGAAGCTGGAGAAGTGTGGACATATGGGGGAGAACTTTAAGACATGGCATCAATAGGATTTAAGAGTAATGCAGATGAGGTAACTTTGTAGCCCTTGAAATCGCCAAGTCCAGAAGATTTTGCCAGCAAAGCTTTCATGATACCACTGTTGCTTTTATTCATGCTATAAGTGGAAGCCATTCACATCAGAAACGTAAAGTAAGTTTTAGGAGGGCCTGAGAGTAAGTGTAGAGACTCTGGGCCTCCAAGCCAGCTGAGTCCTGTCCTCTGCTTTCTAAATTCACAACCCTTGCATACCCTCAAGGAGCTTGCATCCACTGGCAGCACACTCTGTCCCAATTGTGCTCAAGGCATCCTCTAAAGTCACATCTTCCACCCACTTGCCACTCTCAAAGACTGATTCCAGCCCCTGCTGCCCTCACTCCAACTCAAGCCGGGGGAACTGTGTGGGCCCACTGTGAGGGCTGCAGCCCCACTGGGCTTGGAAGGAATCTTAACAATCTGACATGTTCTCTTGGCTTCCCGCAAATTGAATTACTTGCCAGTCTCAACACTCCTTTGCTCTTCCCATCTTCAGGCTTTTGCTCATGCTGTCTTTCCCTCTCATTCCAGTTCAACCACCATCTTCTCCCTGTTGCCATCCTTGTTTATCTCTAGGAAGTGCTCACAGGCCCCTCAGTGCTTTTTACTTACATCTCTTTATTGTCCTTATCACCTCTTGTCTTATATTCCAGCTCTTTATGTAGCTAACCTTCCCTATTGCAAAAGCTATCAGAGAACAGGGTCCCTACTGCAATCATTTGTTTCTTCCAAAGCACTCAAA
>NW_006436543.1:690193-704031 GCF_000325575.1 Pteropus alecto | reverse complement strand
AGAATAAAAATAAAAGCAGTATTTAACTTTTGGATATTATCAACTGTAGAGCTGATATTTCAGAGTAATATGAAAAAAAAAAATCCATGATATTAATTTCAATTTCTGTTTACAATTTGAGGGAAGCTATAAAATACACATGGATACTTGAAGATAGAAAATTGTTTGGCCTCCCGGGTTTTATGCTCAACTTTCGTGAACTATGAAACAGATGGAAGTTTGAAAGAAGGAAAACTGCGTCTTGCCGCTTTTAACTGATCAGACGTAGAATCTCAGTTAATTTAATTCTTAATTCTCTTTGCTGTTCTCTCAGTGAAGGAGAGGACCTGATTTCATACAGAGCAGTGAATCATTCCAGGCTCTTAAATCTTGAGCTGTAATTCAGATAAAACACCCCTCGGCTTAGGATAATAGATGAATTTGAGAGAAGGAACATAAATAGTAAAAGCATAATTATTCTCCAAAATGGTTTCATAATAAGTAAGGCATCTTTATAAAAATATATGTCCAGAAACCATCTTTATAGGGTTTGTTTGTTTTGTTTGTTTGTTTGTTTTTTACAATTCCCTTATGAATTCTTGAGTCCTGACCTAACCTCTCATTAAAATAAAATGTGCAGAAAATGTTTCTCATTTGCAAGAAGAGTCAGTGTGTCGTGCAGGTTAAGAAGGAAAGCTCTGAATTCAGTCAGCCTGTGTACCTTGGGCAGTGTCTTCTAATTTCTCTGTACCTCCATCTCCTGGTATGTAAAATGGGAGTAGTCATAGTATTCACTTCACAAGAGTTGATGTATTTAAACGAATTAGTATGCACATAGAGTGTGGGAACACTGCCTGCACACATAGTAAGCCCTCGAAAAATGTAACCATTTTGTTACTGCGTCTTTATGTATGTTCAAATACAAATCCACTATTATGTAATTTCTTCTTGGCTACTGAGTGACAAATATGTAAATCCTAAGCAATTGATCCTAAGCAATAATAGGGAAGGTTTCTGAAATTTTTTTTCAACAATGCACTAGCCAAGAAATGTCTTCCTCCAGAGCATTAGAAGTATATTGTCTCTATATATTAAGATATAATGGCAAATGTGCTGTTATTTTCCTTCTGGTAAAAGTGAGGCACTTCTTCAATGAAATTGTTTCAAATTCTTTCCACAGATATGATAGCCATCCAGGACTTCCTGCATCTGTGAGGGGAAATGCTATGGTAAGTAACCAGAAACTAAAGGTTATGCTAAGGAATTCAGAATTAATGTAATCTCTGTTTGGCTACCTAACTAAATAGGATTCTCTCTGGCTAAGTTTTCAATTTATTTTAGGAGTTTAGATTTTTTCTAAAGAGTTCAGGCCTTTGAGCCATGCTTCTCTTGCTCAGGCCCGCTTCCACGTATGGAAGTGTACTATCCCCTCTAATAAAGCTTTTCATTTCTGATGTTAAAAAAAAAAAGAGTTCAAAGTTTTCCAATTGTGGTTGGTTTCCACTTGGCTTTGGTACTGAAATATTCAAATAGCAGGCTCTGCCCGGAAGGAGTGAGGCCATCATGTGTCCACTCACATCATCAGTGGCATCTCTGATATTATACCACGTGTCACACCTGTAGAGCCCTAAAGCATTTGGCAGAGGAAGAGACAAGAGGCATCCACTGCCACTTTTGCAAGCCAGTGTGGGTCTGGGCTAGAACTTTCTGGGTAAGACCATCATTTGTATTCAGAGAGGAAGCCACTGATAGGTGAGAAGCATTTGGCCAGAACAAGTTCATATGAGGGGATTGACCCCACCTGACTTTCCACCAAAATTTAAATTTAGCTATATTTTAGATTTAAATTTATCACAGGCTTACAAGATTATGAAGCTGTAAGTTTTCTGTTTCTTGATTTTTTGTGGTCATAACTTTTGTTCTGCACATACCTGTGCCTTTCTGTGTAACTCATGTGGTTTAGAGATAAAAGAAAGAGAACTGTGGAAGAGACCTACGAGTACAAGAGGAGGATAGAGGCATTTTTCAATTCATTGTGGTCTTTGTACTTTCCCCCCTTCTCTCTCTCTTTATGTTTTTTATTTTTCCCCCAAAAAGCACGGAGTAGAATTCTGGTGAAGAATACATATATACAGAGATTCTTTACTTCAAAAACAAGAATGAGCCCCCTTTCTTCTTCAGAGTAATGCTACTTCTTTCCTTCTTTCTGGGTGACACTGAACCCTATCTCTCTCCTTTAATGCATGAGCCCCAGCCATGACACCAGCATCAACAACTACCACCCTCTAATGAACTTACTATCCCCCAGGCACTTGACATAGATCATTTCATGTAATCCCCAGAGTAAATCTGTGAAGTAGGTATTATCATACCCATTTTAAAGGTGAAGAAACTGAGGTTTAAAGGATTTAAAGATCATGTTCAAGGTCACTAGTAAATGGTAGAGTCAGGATTAGAAAATCTGGGCCTCTGTAACTCCATAGCTGGAAGTCAGTAATGCCTACAACTCCGTCAGCCCTAAAGCCTTGTTCACATATGAGCCCCAGTTGCTCACTGTCTGAAGACTCAAACTGAGACGTAGACTGAAGTGACATGCATCCAGCTTTGCTCTCTAAGAGGACAGAGCCCTACTCCAGTATGCTTCTGTACTCCTGCTTTTCCTTGGAGAAGTGCTCAGAGCTAACCTCCTTTTACCATTTGAGAGCCTTGGAGTCTAAGGCAGGCAAGAAGCGTTAAAAAAATGCAAACACCTAGAAGTTATAAAAAAATAGAGCAAATTTGGACTGGGTTTGAAAACCCAGTCTGAGGATTAGTAGATATCTTTCTGGCACTCTTGATTGCTGCTTGCATTGAACCATTTCACTCAGAGAATGTCAATCTAAAAGATAAGAGAATGTCAATCTAAAAGATAAGACCTAGGAGAATGTCAATCTAAAAGATAAGACCTGGGAAAATAAATGCAACTCAAGCCAGTGCTTGTTGGTCCCAGTTAATAACTTTTCTACAAAGTAGGAGGAAGAAAATAATGAGATTACTGTCTAAAACAAAGCTTTTGTATGATATGTAGATTTCAATTATTTATTCATAAAAGTCCTACCTTCTTAAGCCTGCAGAGAGCTGGAAGTTAGCTGTTGATGCTACAGGGATTCTTGCTAAGATACCAGGTGATAAACTTCCCATCACTTGGTTGGCATCCTGGCAGGGGATTCTGCATTTTATAGAAGGGGATTCTGCAATTTATAGAAGATTGGGCTATATTATTAGATCACCTTCTACTCAAAAGAGAAGAAAGCTGCTATTTAAACATTTTCTTCATTTTAAAAGAAACAAAGTGTTTGAGAAGACAATTTTTAGAGCTAGAGAGAAACTTAAGGGTATGCAGCTCGGAATTTCTCTCAATCTCTTCATTACTGACATTTTGAGCTGAATAATTCTCTGTTGTAGGGGACAGACCCACAAATTATAGGATGTTTAGCAGCATCCCTGGCCTCTACATACTAGATGCCATTAGTTCTCCTCCACTCAATTGTGACAATCAAAAATATCTCCAGAAATTGCCAAATGTTCCTTGAGGAGCAAATTGCCACCAGTTGAGAACCATCCCCCTACAGGTGAGGAATCCAAAGTCAAAGTAGTCACCATCAATGAGAATAGAAACAACACATATGGCCTTGGCCATTTGATCACTCCTCATCTCTAAAAAAATTTTGGCGGAGCCTATTGTTAAGTGATATACCAGCTCTGTACCCCTAGAAATAAACCTCTGGTATACTTACCACACTGGGCCAGTGTGGGCTTCTTGAAGCCAGGACTGTCTGCCCTCCTGTGTCTCCCCACTGCCTGGCACAGCCTAAATTGAAAAAAGAAATGAATGGGTGGTTTTAAGCCACAAGGTGCATTGGTGAATTTGACCTTTGCAGAAAAGCAGACATAAAACAAATTAAGGAACACCTTGCAAAATTACTTTGTTGACTTTACCAAGGCATTTGATAACATCAGTGCCTTGGTAACTCCGACAGCTGTTCTACAGGTTTGGCTGCCCTAGGAAGTTCTCAAGTAGTCTAAGGTTACTCTGTGACAGTTTTGTTTGTCTCATCATGTCAGAAATGCAGACAATATTCAATCAGTAGAGTGAAACTGGGGTTGGGAAAGGCCCTTATTTTGCTCAGCCTATTCTCTGTTTCATGTTTGAGAATGTAACTGAGATCCTAAACTCAAGCGCTTGAGACTTTGGCCTCTGCCCTTATGGGACATTCTTCTAGCTTATTAAACTGCAAGCATCAACAGGAGTCCTCCAGGAAACCCTCTATAACCACACAAGAATAGTAATGGCTAAGGATAAGGATGTTCTGAGAGCTAGACACCATCCTAAGTGTTTGACAGCTATTAATTCATTAAATCTTCATAGTAATCATGAGGTGGGGGTGTTGTTGCTGCTGTTACTATTTATTTATTTGTTTGTTTGTGTATTTATTTATTTATTTATTTCATTTTCACCAAGAAAGAAACTAAGGTACAGAAAAGTTAAGTAACTTGCCCAAAGTTATACAGCTATTAAGGGGCAGAACCAAGATTTGGACCTGTGTAGAACTCATACGATTAACCATTATGCTTTCCTGTCTCAGAGATGCTTTTATGAGTCCTAATATTATAAATATTCAGTATCTCAATTTCTGTAATAATCTTTACTAGAAATCTTGTACATATATTTTTCTACCTTGGTGTATTGTAAATATATCCATAACTGTGTGCATGGAGGGCATGAGTGTTTAAAGCAAGGTTCCTGTCTTCAGAAAGTTTACCATCTAATTGAAGATATTCACATTAGCTAACCAGTAAAAAGCACAGAGTTAGGAATCAGATCACATGAGTGTGAGTAGCCAGTACTACCGTTTATTATTCGTATCCCTTACCCAAGATTCAGTTTTTTCATCTGCAAAATGAGAATGATAACCTTTACCTAATTCACAAATTTGTTCTCAGGATCAAGTGAGAGAGGATATTTTTAAAGTATATTGAAAATTGAATAAATGACTAATATCCTTCAACTATAAGACTAAATGAGGGTACAAAAATGTGATAGAGAAGTTCAGAAGTGGAAATAGTATTGTGAGAAGAGTCGTCTTGGAATTCAGTTCAGTAAATATTAGTCAATTTAATATATGCCGATGCTATGCTAGGCGCTCAGAACACAAAGGAGAATACTGTGATTTCTTAGTTATTTTAGAAGTTGGTCCACTTCCAGGGTCCTAATTCATTTGTCTTCAGATCCCTGGTTTTCTAGATCAGGGTGGGGATTGAACTGGATAGTAGGGAGGAAGAGGAGAAGTCTAGTGGTAAAGTAAAAGTGGAAAGAATGCAAACAATTTCGAAATGACATAATAGGTATCATACCAGAGGTGCATACAAAAATACTATGGTAATTCATTCTTCCTGAGAGAATTGGAGAAGAGCTCTGAACTGGACTCTGAAGGATGAATTGGTGTTTTCTAGGAGAAGAAGAGGAGAAAAAGCAAAGATTAGGAGCAGAGACATGGAGGCCTAGGAAGAAATGCACTTGAAGAGAATTGGGGAGGAAAGGCTTAAATCTAAAGCTGGAAAAGGATTTTGACACAATTTTGCTGCACAGAGGTGTTTGAACCTCATCCTCTAGGCTAAGAATGAGAAATAGACTTCGTCTTTTATGGCAACTTTATGCTTGGAACATTATTTTGAGGGAGGTTCTGAGTCCAAGACCAAGCCCTGACTGAGCATCTCTGTGCTCAGGGCCCCGGAGGGCTTACCTCCACTCTAGATAGGGGAAATGCAGGTGCTTCCCAGCAGCTCCAAGGCCTGTGTTTGGCCTTGGGCAGATGTTTACCACGAAAATATAGTGCACCGATAAACTAATAAAGTAGAGAGAGGTGATTTAACATGGACTGTGGAAACTGACAGACTGGGAATAAGTCCTTTCCTCCACCAGCATGACCTGAAGCAAATGACCTGACCTCTTGAGACGTCACTTTTCTCAAGTGCAGTTTTCCAACAGTAAAAATAATAATAGTACCAACCTCATAAGGTTGTGAAAATAATGAAATAAAGTAATCTATATGAAGCCCTAAGCACATTGCCTAGAAAAATCAATGTATATTTGCTGCTGCTTATAATAATAATAATAATAATAACGTCATATATAGCTTAAATAAAAGGGGTCTATAGAGCAGTGGTAGTGTTCAATCTTCTCTTGTCTGGTACTTACCATTGACTAGCAGTTACTTTTTTAAGTTTTATGACTAGAAAAAAAAATTCTTGCAAAGTTAATGTTGAGTGTAAATAAACTGTCCATATTTTCCCTTGGTCATATAATTTATATCTCCATGTGTTGAAAGCATCCTTAACACATTTGCTGAGTAGGGTTGATCTTGAAGTAAGGGGTCTGGCAGACATATAACCAAAGGAAGTTATATTCAGGGTCTCCAGGTGGTAAATATCCTTCCCGACTTGGGGAAGTTCATGTCTTTCCCTGAGCCCTCAGTTTGTATATTTTTCATTTCAGTATATATTTTCACTATAAAGAGTTGTGATCCAGGAGGCCACAAAAAGATACTCTGGTCTGTGTAGAGGAAATTTGAAGTTTGTTTCGGTGTTAGAATGGTTGAGAGACGATGATACTTGCTATTTTCTTAATCAAATGTATTTATTCTGCACCAATGACCCAAACTACAGATTTGGGAAGAATGGACTTATAAGATCCATGACTAATTATTAATAGCACAAATAAAGACTTGGAGAGACACAAAAAAGGAAAATACCTTGATGCACTTTAGGAAGAAAAGAGTTTAGCTGTAACTGATCTGATTTCTTAAATGATTTGTTTCTGGTTTTATTACCTCCGATTGGTATTCTCACTGTAGTTATGTTTTGCTTATAATATTTACTTCTGAATTTTACATTAATGTGTTAAATTATATCCAATGACCAATAAATTATCATTGGATTATTTTTCTTATTAATAAATCTCCTTTGTGTGTATTCAATTATGGCCCATAGAACTGAAAACCACAAGTCAGAGAAGTTTGGGCAGGGCTTCTATAGGAAATAACTGACCTAGATCTTGAGAAAGAAAACAGACAGGAGTGAAAATACTAGACTGTGAGGAATGTAGGGATTAAGAGCTTTAGAACTGAATAGACCTGTGCTGAAGAAGTAAAAAAGCTGGAGTTTTGGAAAGATTAGAGATTTGGTCTCAAGCATTCAGGGTGAAAATGAAATGTAATGGTGAACATAAATGGAAAGGGAAAACTTGGGAAAGAAAGGAATCCAAGAGGCAAGGACTGGGTAACAGAGTGAGCTAAAAATAAAGAGACTGAAATGGGAAGTGGCTGCTGCCCTCGTTCAGGGACAGGCGCAAGATGAGTTAAAGTGGAGTCAGGAAGAGCCAGTTTGACAGAGGAAAGGCAAATGGAATTTGGGCAAACGAAAGCGAAGGTGTGGGAGTGGCTAATTCCCCCAGGGTTATGAAGACAAATTAAAGTAGGGCAGTGATGAATTTGATGAAATCAAAATAAACATTTGCTAGTAAAGAAAACAACTTTATCTCTACATCGTTCTACTAAATCCTGCAAAACAAGCAATGATATTTTGAAAAAAATTTATAAAGTCATACTTTTCAGCACCTTTGTTTCAGAACTACTAATCAGCATCTTCGTCTGTTTAGGAGGTGCTACCATTCTATGTGAACTCTGTGGATAGAAACATTTTTTTTTCCCAAATCCATCAAGTTCAAAAATTTTAAGGTCCACTACAGGCTTCAGCTAACCAGCTCTTGATAGAATAGTGCAGTGTGGAAAAATATAGAAAATTCCAGCTACTGGGGCCATGGAGAAAACACTCCTAACTTTAAAGAGGTCAATTTCTTTCCTATTTTCCATGAACCTCCTTAAGATTTGTGTAGTGCTGTGTAAATTTGTAGGAAATCTTTGTCAGAGATAGTCTCAATATCTTGCCTGAAGACATACTAAAAGAATTAATGTGGGTATGGAGATGTTCATGATCACTTGAAAATGGCAGAAGTGACAAAACCTTATAGGTTGAGAAATAAATGTTAGGAAAATCAATCTGTAGTCCTTAGACTAGTACTTTTAAGCTGAGAACATTTTTGTGGGGACATGTGAGTATTCTGGCTAGAAAAGGTCCAGAAATAATGTTGCATTTTCTATTTTTAAATTAGCAGGCAAAACTATACAATTCACCTCTGGAAAATCAACCAATTGACAGTGCATTTGTCCCCAAGCCAGCAGGCATGAGGGAGGGAAGTGGCGTGCCTCCGTGGGATGCTTCCCTGCTGGAGAATGAGTTTTTCCGAGGTAAGTCTATGCATTAAATTGCCTTTGGAACTCCCGGTACTAAAGCAAATAATAATTACAGTTTGTATGAAAATGCTCAAAACATATCAAACCCTATACTTTATTTTTGAAATCCTCCTGTTTACCTTATCTAAAGGGGATGTTGTTATATGCTATTAACACAAATATTAAAGATTCTTATATTTTAAATATAACCTAAGCAGATATTCTCAGACCAAGCCTGATAAATCTATGGAATGGTAATAATGTTTAATATTTAACCTCAGGTGAAAAAAAATACACCTTTAGGAACTATATCTATGAAGTTTGCTGTTCTTAATAAACTTTTATAGTTTCTGATTAGGACTTACATAAACGCACTGTGATGAAATCTAATTGTTAAACAATTAACCTAGTACCATAGATAACAATAAAGAGCGAAATAGATTCCAAAAGTACTACATGTACATGGATGTTATTATTATATAAGCATAGCTTCCCTTTACAAAAGTTATTTTATGTCAAAATCAGCCTGGCCATTTGAAAGTTGAACTCTGAAGTCATTTGGAGGAACTTAATTCAATTTGCAGGGGCAATGACATTACCTCGGCCCTATAGGTGGGACAAGTGGAGTGGTACGAGAGAGACAGCCAGCTGGATGGTGAACCTAGAGACTCCGTTTAGTGACATGGTTCCTGGCAGAAAACTTGCTTCAGAGAAAAGACCAAAAGGAAAATCTCTGCTCCAAAACAAAGATTTTGCTAGTAGAGAGGAAAGGTACCGTTTATGAAATGAAAAAATGACCTTGGCTCCTGAAAATGAAGAGGAGAAACAGAATAGGAATTTTTTGTTCGTTTGTTTGTTTTTTACCTTAAGAGTAGGGAGCAAAAGAGCATTGTTAATTTGGGATTCTAAGTAACTTTGAATAATTTAAAATTGTGCTGCGGGAATGTTAAGAGTGCTTACCACTGGAGAGGATTCCAGGTGATTTTACCTCTTTCGTTATACTTTCCTTTATGTTCTATTATAATCACATATTGCTTTTGTAGTCAGCAAAAGACTTTATATCAGGGAAGAAAAACTATGATTAGCTTGAAAGACACAACAGAAGTCAAAGAGATTTTATTATAATTAGTTTGAAAGGCAGATTTTTACTCATTACATAGTTTTTGTTTTGGGTTTTGTTTTTATTTTTGGATTTTTTTTGTTTTTGTTTTTTCTTTTTTTGTTTTTGTTTTTTTGTTTTGCCTCACTTTATAGTTTGGCATTGTTTGATTTTTTTATTTGTGGAAATGTGGAGTAAATTATTTCAGAGACTGAAGATGCTTTTTCACTAAGCATTGACAAGATGATTCCCCAAAGAATTCCTTAGTTATATAATGCTCAAGATTAGCTTTTCTGTGGGCTATGCAAACTTAATAGCACCAACTTACAAATAAAATAGGGTAGGGAAAATCCAGAACAGATGTCAAAAACCCCTTCAGCACCTGCCCTAACATAGTCGACATGCCACAAATAAATCCTACTTACATTCACTCAGATACTAATATACCTCACTTTCCCAGTCATAGAAGAGTTAAAATCACATTTTTAAATGACAAATCATTTTAAATTACCAAAGAGAGTGCACCATTTTATGTAACTCAGAAGGAAAAATTTCTGTAAACCAAAAACTTCTTCAGCAATTTAAATAACCTCATAACTTATTTCTCATGTCAGATTTGATTTTTTATGAACATTTCTTCAATAAATATATAATCTATTTGTATTTATTGTGACATGAATATAGTAAAGTGATATGTACTACAACTGGACGTTAGGGAATCTTAAAATCTTAAAAGATTATGATTCTATTTAAATTCTAACAGGTTTTTAGTGAGGAAAAGATGTCAAATATGATTAAATAAACACAATTCAAAGAAATATCAACAAACTGAAAATGTCCTGTAACTTGTCTGAGGTCTCAGAGACTGTGGACCTAGTAAGTGTGGGCCCTGGACCTGGGGTTGGCCTACGTCCTCAGTATTGTGAAGAGGCCAATGGGCCCTAACTTGGACATCACTCTCCAACCTTGCTACTGAGAGACATTATGTAATATTATGTGCTCATAGTGAAATCATCTTATAATTCATTAAAGGAGAAAATGAAAAGTGAATTTTTATGGCACAGGGTGGCATTGCACAGTGCTTGCATGCATGGACTCAGGAGACACACTGCCTGGATCCACTTACTACCTGTGTGACCTCAGCAACTTACTGAATCTCTTTGTGCCTCATTTTCCTCATTTATGAAATGACACTAGTAATAATACCGACCTTATAAGGTCATGTGAGGATTTAATGAGTTAAAAAATTAAGTGCTTAGAACTGTACCTGACACATAGAAAGTGCTATATCAAAGGAGTGCCAGTGGATCTTAATTTTTCCAGGAAAAATAATCTGCCTTTAGCATATCATTGAACAATATTGTATAAAACTTTAAATTTTATGTATTGCTCAAATCCATCTAAATAAGTACATTTATAAATTAGGTGCTAAACTTTCAGTGGTAATGCTGTTTTCTTAATGGTGCAACTGAGAATTCACATTATTTACAGACTCATATTTGTATTATGATCCTCTGAGTAAATATTTTAGCTACCTAGTGATGCAAAAATGCACTAAAAGAAATCATGATTAAAATTTGTTGTTAAAAAAATGATGTAGCTTTATGTCCTTAAGGCATTATGGAAGATTAACTTGGAAAAAGTATGAAAGAGAAACTTCCATTATAGCTTTGTAAAAGCCAGACTGTCTTAAAAACATAATCAAAACTAATTTCATCACATTTATGATATATGATAAAAATAAAATTATAAATGATTATGCTTCTGGAAGAGAGGCCCACTCAAATTATTAATAGATTGTAAAATGTTATACCAAAAAATCACTCATATTTTCCTTTCAGTTTTAGATGATTTGGATAGCAAACTGGCTCAGGAACAATCTTCAAGCTCAGTGAATACCAGAACACCTATCAACTATGAATCAAGAACACGGTTCAGTCATTTTTACTCCAGTGGCAACGGACACGGTAATATCACAGGAAGGCACAAAAATCACTATAATGAAACTTCTAATATGTCTATCTATGACATCCTAAGACCAGGAACCCCTAGGGAAGGTTTTAAAACCTTTTCTCCTAGAACAAGGACAATTTATGATATGTACAGGACAAGGGAGCCCAGAGTTTTGAAAGAAGATTATGTGCAAAAGAACACTTTTGGTAGTGCCTCTCTGTGTTTCGACAGCAGGCAACAATTAGCCTCACCAGCTACAGGGTACTTCACAACAAGAAGCTTACATTTTCCAGCCACAATTCAGAACAAGAGTGGATTTATACCATCAAGCCATCAGCAGAGCCCAAAGAGAACTCCTTTATCATCCATCATATGGAATAGATCAGATTCTTGTAGAGACAGGCAGAATCAGGAAGAGTTGAGGGTACCATCACCAATGGAAATTGACCCTGCTGACCAATATATGTATCCCAAGTGTTCTCAGGAGGATAGAAGATATGAATTTTACCGTTCACAGGGTGTTAACAGAAGCATTAGTTTAAATTCCCCCATGGATAATGCAATGAGTCCTGACCCATTTGAGAACTCAGAGAATATGCCATTCTACCATCAAGACAACCCATTTGCTAAGTCTTTCTTTAGCAATACCTTTGGACGAAGCAGGGAACAGAGAAGTGGGCAAAGTCCTTTTGGGGTGCAACAGGAAGAATATTCTTCCTGGTCTGGCTTTCATCAAAGCAGGAAACCATTCACTTCTTCTGACAGAGACTTTGAAATGATTTCCACTGAAGCAAATAATGCAGCAACTGGTCACAGCCATAGTGTTTCTACTCAACACTGGGGATCATTTTCTCCCAGTTATGGAACAAACATTTCCAGAGACCAAGAAGAGCCACATCCTTGGCAGTTTGACTCTCAGACAACCACACTGGAGAGTATGGAGGTATCACAAGGTAACAGGAACCAGATGATTCATTTCAGCACACCAAATCTTTGCTCCATGACTAGTTCAAGCTACCCCATCAAACCTGGTGGGTTAGAATGTCAGTGGGACAGTTCTCCTACAGAAGTACATGTTAACAGAGAACCTTACTCATTGGGAATTGCTCAGACTCTAGCATCCTCATTCGGAACTTCCTTCCCCCAGACTCCCGATGATGAAGGGAATTCTCAGAGTTCCAGCATTCCCAATCCCACAGTCACTTTGCAGAAAATTAAGCCTGCCTCTCTTCCATTAAGAAGCTACACAGAAGTCACTGTAACCAACAGTGATTCAGCCGATTCTCCACCTCTTACTGAAAGCCAACCCAATATCTTAGTCACAGAAGTGAATAATGAGAAAGACTTGATCAAATCTGTTTCAGAAAAAGATAAACTAAACAAGATGGATTATACAAACAGAACAAGTGTAGTACCCCAACCTGTTTCACAGACAATAATCTCTAACCCTTCAGCTGATTTTCAAAATCCTCTCTCCCAAGACTCAGCCAAAAGCAACAGATTTGTTTTTAATGCATCTACCACAATAAGTTCAAAAAAGTCACCCAAAGTCATTTCCCGGAAAGATATCTCCAAAATTCATATATCACAGAGAGAGAAAGCCAATGAACTACAAAAAGATAAGCGTTATACTGAAAACAGAAAACTTGGCTCAGCAACATCCTTTCCTTTCATTTGGGAAAGCAGAATACCATCATCACTTCCTAGCCCAAATCAGGAATTAATAGTAAGTAATGAAGGTACTTCAAGCATTATTAAAAATAACCACTGGAGCTCTGAACCTACTGATAATCAAAATGCACAGTCTCCAGAAAAGCCTGCAATTTTAGGTACCAAGGAAGAACAATGTGCCAAAATTCATTCTACCGACCATAGCAAGTCAGCTACTGGCCACAATATCCCATGTGTTTCTTTAGGTCTGTCATCAGGTATACCACCAGATTCCTCTCCATCGAATAATTCTTTCCTTGATGCACTGGTGGTTCCTTCTACTACAGTGTTCTTCAAGAAAACTCCTTTGGGCAAAGATCCATCTTGGGGAGAAAAAGAAGAAAAAGACAGTGATAGCAAGAATCAGAATAATCAGTTAACCCTAAGCCCCTCAGAAAATCAAAAGAGTGATGATAGCTGTGTGTCTGTACATAATGAAGTGGTTGATGTTGTCAAATGCCACGTACACCCTCCTTTCAGGGCAGGAAAGGGAAAAGGGAAAGTAAGACGACGTATATCCTATATTGAACAGTTAAGCAAAACAGAAAGTAAATCAATACCCACAAATGACAGCAGTAGCTTCATTGACATGAATCAAAGCAATTCCAAGGCTCCTGAGCTTCACACAATTTATTGTACCCTACCAAGAAAAGCAGCCAGTTTTCCCATCAGTAACAGGAAGTCAGAAAGTAAAATAATGGCTTCTTCATTTAGGAATGAGCCACTTCCACTCCAAATCGAAAATAATGTGGAAGATCCAATAGGGA
>NW_006436543.1:678012-690090 GCF_000325575.1 Pteropus alecto | reverse complement strand
AAAGACACATCAAACAAAATCAATCCCAGTTATTCGAAATCAGAAAGCAAATGTTCTACAGTAGTTTCAGACTCAGTAGCACCTGAAGCCACAGAGAGGATGACAAATGTGACGAACATTGGATCTGCTTCCATTAGAAAAGGACCACTTCCATTCCTCATCAAGAGGGCTGTGTCATGTCCTTCAGGGGTATCATGTGCCTCAGTCGAAAAAGATGAAAAAGAAAGATGCTTGGTCTCCAACATGGATGCTTCTGCTATAACACTAAGGCCTGAGGAGAAAACCATTAATCCTCTGGAAAGTAACTCCTCTGTTAGGGATTCTTCTATAACCAGAAGACACCACCAAAAGGAGTATTCTCAAGAATGTACTGAAAAGGATGGTAAAATTGCTGCCTCCAGTACAAGTATGTTTTCCCTTTTAAATGAAGACTTTTCACCTTTTTCTTCAGGTATGTCAGAGGAAAAAAGTGGGAAAACATTATACAAATTTAAGACTACTAGTATGTTTTCTGTATCTGGTGATGAAGATAATGTAAAATGCCTTGAGATAGTTTCAGTATATTATACTCTACCAAGGAAACACAGCAAAAAATTCTGTGACCTCCTTCAAAAGTACACACAAAATATCAATTCACTTACAGAATCAACTAAATTGGGGACTGAAACATTTCCTAATGCTTTAGAAAAAGACAAACGCAGTTCTACACAAGAGCAGTCAGGAACACCTTCATCTGAAGATCCGAAGATGCTGCTCAGCTCTGCTCAGGAGAATAGCCTTTGTCGTTCTCACAACACTGAAAATGTGACTGTTTCACAATTACCAAGTATTGGGCCTTCATTACAGGAAATGTCTTCTATTGAGGCAAATGTCTCTCTTCATAAAGGAGAACCTAAAACTAGAGAGATTTCCCCAGATAACTTAACTAAAATACCTCTAAGTGAGTCTCAAAGCAGGAAAGACAGAGGGAAAGAATTGCAAAGTGAAACCCTGTGTACTTCATCAATGCTTCAGGAAAAAAAAGTTATAGAAGAGAAATCTGAAAATTGTCAGAAATCCATTAAATCAGGTAACAGTGATCCTTCTAATCTTCCAGCCAATTCAGAAGAGAATGTTGAAAATCCCCAAACCAGAAGAAGTTCTGGGGAGTGTGCAGGTAGTGGTATAGCCATTACAGCTACCGGAAGTAGAAAATGTCTTCAGAAAGATATCACAGGCATAGCTAAAGATGATGGATTTCAGCCTAGGAAAGTCAGAGGGGAAATTGGAGCAGATTTCCGAAAAAAGACTGATAAATCACTTTCTGACTCAGAAAGCCAAGTCTTTGCTCTTTCTCCAGCTTTGCATAAACTACAGCTTGATGAGGGGACTTGTTCAGGTGAAAAAGATTTAGACAATTTGCATTCTGAACCCAGAGAACCACTTCAAAGAAGTCAGGAGGTAAATTTGACAGAGAACAGCAAGGCTAAAGATGAAATGCAGAGGTTGGCATGGGATCAACTTTTACTTCCTGCAAGAAGTAATAAAAATAAAATCAGTTTGGATGACCTAGGAAAAGGGAAAAACAGATCATCAGTTAAACAGAGATTGGCACCCAAGTCCAAAACAAGCAGAAAATTTCCAGCTAAAGATTTAAGCCCCAGAAGGCATGTAGCTACTATCTTCCCTCAAAGTGGGAACAGTTCTGACTTCAGTGATTTATCTCTTGGCACACCAGAGTGCAACCCACTGTCCCCTGAGCCTATTCCAAAGTCCACAGAATCCACAGATAAAAGCAGGCTAAGTATTGATGGAATGGACATGGGGAAATCAAAGAACCCTTTCCAGGTTACCATAACATCCAAAAGAGAAGCTTGTACACACTTAAACAATCAAAAGTCTAACAGCATCTCAGGACCACATCAGAATGAGTTTAAAAATATCTCAGAATTACTACCAACCTATGAGAATTCTAAAGATTTAACGGTAGCTCAGACTTTGGAAAGAGAGTCAGGAACCCCGGCCCAACCCACCTTCACCAGCCTAGGGGAAGCCAGCTTCTCTGACCATCAGAGGAGACGGAACCCTCATTTTCCGCTGAAGCCTGCAGAGAAATCCACAATAAGCACCCCACAGGCCGGTTATCAGCAACTACAAAGGAGTGCTGTATCTCTGGAGTGGGAAGCTGAGTCACAGCCCTATCGTTCAAAGAGTTTAAAAAGCATCAGTGTGCACGGTGATCTGCTACGCAAAAGCCATCCTCCAAAAGCCAGGGGGCGCCATTTTTCTGAAGGCATTTCTACTGACAATGCCCTGAGCCAACTGACCCTGGGGGATGAATTCTCCAACAGCGGGTGCAATCGAAGATTCAAGTCTTTTTCTGAACTTTCCTCCTGTGATGAAAATGAAAGTTGGGCTTTGTATAGCGGCAGGACGAAAACAGGTCCCAAATCTGCAACCTCGATATCCAGGCCTATCGACTATGGGATTTTTGGAAAGGAACAACAGTTGGCTTTCTTGGAGAATGTAAAGAGGTCACTCACACAAGGAAGATTATGGAAACCAAGTTTTCTTAAGAACCCTGGCTTCCTGAAAGATGACATAATTAACCCTTCTAACCCAACGGAGTCATCGAGCTCAAATTCTTCCAGCAATCAGATGCCAGAAGATGGCTTATCTCTCAGCATGCCACTTAATATCTATGAAGAGGACCCAGTAGACTCAGATGGTGACACAGACACAACCACAGATGATGAATACTACCTGGATGAAAATGACAAAGAGTCAGAACTGTGAGGCTTTTTCAATAAAATGCATATACTTTTCACCAAAAGTTTGTAATGGAAATAAAGTATAAATGTGTACGTCCATGGGAATGACAGATATAAAAAAGATCTATTTGGGTAGTATCTGCTCTGAAACAATCCATTTTCCCCCCTTCCACAGCCTACACATACACTTCCTGAATTCTAGAGCAATGAATTCTCTGCTCTTTTCTTCCTCTGTATATATCCTTGGCTTTCTGCTCTACTTTCCCTTTACCTTTATTTACACACTTCATTGTGATTTACAACCCTAATATCTCAGGCACGTACAAAACTTATTAGTTACCCAGCACAATTGCAACACTCTGTATTGCTTCCTCTGGTCCACACCCCATACTCATAATATTAAATAAAATGTAAGGATAATGACAATGGAGTAAATATTATCATCCTGTTTGACCCATCGATATGTAGGAGGTTTAGGGTTGGGTTTTTGTTTTTGTTTTCGTTTTCATTTTTGTTTTTTCCTTTCAACCAAAGATGAAAGAATGTTCATAATGGTGTCCATAGTGGAGCTAGAGAGCTACATGTTTAAAGTGCTTATTGAGATTACAGATGAGGAACTGAATCCCTAGTAAGCCAAACAACACTAGTACTCCTAGGAATTCCTTTGAAATGGTTTGTAAGGATTGGCTGAATTGCTAAGAACTGAATTTTAATCAAGTCAAGGACTCAAGCCAGGAACCTGAGGGTACAGAAGGTGACTTGGCCACCGAATTTCTGCTTAGGAAGGAAATGTAACTGAGGGGTAGAGAGAAGTAGACACCCCTTCATGAGACTGACATCCTTACTTCAGCTCTCTGAGCAACTGGTTTTTCCCATTTATCCAGCACTATCCGTTTTTCTATTTTCTTCATTTTCCATATGGGGCATTTTAGTCACAAGTACCAAGTGGTTACATAGCCTTGGCCAAGTCCCTAAAGTGCTGCCTAGTCAGATCTGACACCCTGAGATTCACAGGCTTCTTTGCCAGATCATTTACCAAACCCTTGGGAATAAGGCATTGCTTCTAAGGGCTTATCCCTACAAGTCTTTCAGTAATTTATCTAGACTAAATAACTTCTCATATCCTTTGATAATCAGACTTTCCTAACCCTTTAGTTGCCATGCAGAACTTCTGGGAATTTCTCTCCTCCTACTCAAAATAAAGACCAATAGATGGTGGTGGAAATAATTTGCTAAAACTACAGAAAGTATGCCATCCTGGATCTTAGGCCTGTGAGGGTCAACATAAGTAGATTTCATCTTGTTTTGTTTATATTTGCTTCCTGACCTAATTTTATTTTCCATTTTTCTCATCTAATCTGTTTCTTCCATTTTTCTCACCTGCTCTGTTTTATCCATATAAGTTAAGGATAATGATAGATGTTAGTGAAACGTATAGAGATTTGGAACTGATAAAATTCAAGAAAGAACTATATTATCATTACCTTCTTAATCATTGCCTTTCTGAGAAGCAAGACACCAGGGCAAGTTTAAGTTGTTCCCGTGCCACTCAGAACTATGAAGATGTGGTAACTAACATGAAAGCTACTCCTTAAAGCTGAAAATTGTTTTAAACTTCAGGCCCTGACCAATCTTGAACTTAAAGAGACTGATAATAGAATTTTAAATCGACTCTTTTGCATTTTTCAATTTAATTTTGTACATAAAGAAAAAATAACAATTGATTTTTTGTTTTATATATGTTTGTAAATTCTACTTTCCCCCATTTTCTATTTATCTAATTATTTAAGTAAAATTTTCATAAGCCATGACCTGTTTTTTTATGTCATTTAAAGATATGCAGTTATTATTTTAATATTAAGATTCTTGATTTTTTTAATGATCAGCCTGCGAGTTCTATTTCAGCAAATACTCTGAGTCTATATGTGTCCTACAAAAGGTGAAATAAAACTAACTTATTTTTCACTGAATTTAGGCTCTATCAACATTAACGCCCTTGACATAGGCAAGTTAAGGTGAGGATAAACAATGACTTTAGTGACCTGATTCTTTGCACTAGAATATACTATCTGAATTCAAAGGTAACTGATGGTCAGTGCTCACTTTCACTGTAATGTTTGCTTGTTGGTCTGGCTCAAGAATGGAGAAAACAGAAAATCCATTAAAATAGCACCTTCTATAGTTTTATACTTGTATAAAACCCTTCGTGAAAGAAGTATGGCTAATTTCTATGTATTTTAACATACAAACTGCTGCATTTTAATATTCATTTTTGGTATAGCCATATTAATCTATAATAGTCATTTTTATATTCATAACTTGTTTTCTAAAAGGTATAGTCATTGTTAAAATAAATATTCGCATAAATGGAGTAAACATGAGAGAATCAATACTAATAAGTACCTGGTAAATTAGTAACTTGTTTAGATAATGGACTTCAATAACCATAAATTTTACATGTAAAGTCTACTTAAAAGAGGGCTCAATGAGATTTTTTTCATTTTTAGAGACTTTCCTTCAAATACTTTACCCTTTTACATTGTAAATACATTGATATTAATAAAACTTCCACTGCTACTAACAAGGTTTTGGCTAGGATAAGCTCTTAAAAGCTACTTAGTGTAGGAGGCGACTATGTGACTGTATGGAGGTGGCGAAAGAAAGTCCACTTAGGTTATGGCGAAGATGGAAATCAAATTGGAAAATCCACACCTCCATAAGAGTAATGTATTTCGTCGATTGGTCAAAGGGTTAAAGAGGCCTAATTGCTAAGAGTTTATTGTTAATAATAGTAATGATGCTTCAGAATATCCCATTTAAATGTACAGTGTAAATATGTAAATATTTTACTTTCCAAGCAAGTTCGTGATGCATTGCTATGTAGGGTCTTCTTGGGATTGGCACTTCTGTGTTCTGAAACAAATAAGCCTTATGCACTTTCGTTAACATGTTGTTAGATAATCCTTTTATGTACGGGTTCTCAAACCTGTTCTCTAGCTATGGAATGTGTAATAAGACAAAGTGCAAATTTAAAACAATGCCCGTGTTGAAATAAATGATTTAAATAGATGAACTGCTTGACTTAGTTTTTTTTTCCCCGTCTTCAAATGATGATTTTTAAGTGTGACCATCTCAGGAAAAATACAGAAAAGGTGAGGGGGTACAAAAGTCTTCAAACAAATTTTCCTGGGGGCTACTGAATGAGATCAGTTATATGAGCAGTTTTAAAAAATAGTGACTTCTCTCTCTTCTATTTGTACCCAAAGCAAGCAACCAACAAACGGAGATCACTGTACTTGATTGCCTAATAGAGGAGGAATAAATAAAGTCTGGCATTTCTCTGAGAGTTCCCACATTTAGAGGAAGAAGGAGCTACTTGGAGTTGGATCATCTACTTGCTCAGTAGCACTGATGGAAGATAAGCAAATCTTTCCAGTTGTAATATAAGATATGCAATGTTAATTTCTGCTAAATAAATTAATAGAATTTATCTTTTTTAGGAAAGCAACCTAACCCATTTCTCTACCAAGAATAGGAGAGTGTCATCTTGAACATGGGCAGTATTTTATTCAAAATATTCTTACTGTCCTTTATGAAAACTTAAAATAATTGTATCAGCTAGGATTTTTAGTTGTAGACAATATAATCCTCTCTAGGTAGTTCAAGTAGAAAAGGATTTTTTAAAGCGTATATAGTTCGCTCACAAACACATTGGTAGGGCTGAGGAAATAAGACATTCAGCTGAAATTCCAGGACCAATTCCTAAAGCCATGCCACAGAATTGGATTACTATGGGAGCTGCTGTCTCTGTTATGACCAGGAAGATGTAAAATCAGGGAGTTGAGTGAGCCAATACACTGAATCACCATATTCATTTTCCCCAGAAATTAATAAAAATAAAAGCGCTAGTATGTTTAGACTTTACACATAAGAATTTTTCTTGTTACAATGTTCATTGTGACAAAAGCTAGAAACAAAGTGAATACCTAATAAAAATTATTGAATATACCGTGGAACATACACATATGTAATATTATGAAACCATTAAAAAGAATAAAATAAAGCTATATAATTTGAGTTGGAAGAATTTGAATGAGAAAAGCAAAATCTCATTTTTGGAAAGCATTGACTAAAAACTCTGCATATGTATGTATTCATATGGAGAGATACATACTAGGCCATTAATGTCAGTTTCTTTATGTCTAGGGGATGAGAGGCAGGGGTGGATGGGGGACTGGGAGGTATTGGAGGGTATGTCCAAGAACAGCAGAAAAGAGAGGAGGGGTAGCCACGAGTCCCTCCAAAAAAGAAACTGCAAATACACACATATGTATGTATACATAGAAATAGATGTGTGCATGTAATTGTGATTATATTATGCATTTAGAATTATATATCAATGGGTATGCAGAAAAAAGTTAAAGATGAGGCAGTGGCTCCATAGCGTAGTGGTTAGCACATCTGCTTTACACGCAGAAGGTCTTGGGTTCGTGCCCCAGGTGGAGCCATAGCCAGGCACCGGGTGTGCCATGCCAGGGCCAGGCCCTGGGTGCACGCTAGGCCCCAGGTGTATGGGGGGAGATGCCCCATCTTCAGATATCCATTTCTTAAGAGAAGATGGCAACATCCCTAGGTTAGGGGTGGAAGTGGGGGGGAATTAAAAGAGGGGGGAAAAATGAAAGATAATTTTTTAAAAGATTTACTATCCAGGAGAATATTAAATAAATTAATTTCTTTTAAAAAATTAAAATTTGTACTTGACTTTGTGAAAGTGTTTTCAATTTTATTGCAATATAATTGACATATAACATTGCATAATGACATGACTTACATAGAGAAATGATTACCATAATACGTTTAGTTAACATCCACCATCTCATACAGATACGAAAGAGAGCTGTTTTTCTTTCCTTTTGATGAAAAGGAAACATTGTGTTTTAATAAAATAAATGGTAGCATTAATCTTCCCTCTAAACTTTCTTCCCAACCATTCTTTCCAGATTATGCTTTCATTACAATCTAGAGTAAACTCAGAAGTACTTCTAGAAATGTTTTGGAGGTATATAATGGATACTGATAAAATTGTCTTCTCAGTAGACACTTTTTTCTTTTCTCTGGAACTCCATTCTCTGACTGCCTAAACCTTCCCCCACCCAGATTCATTGTGGAAGAATCAATGTTCTTACATGACCCTAAGAGTTTGGGCAAAGTTGATTAGTTCAAGGATGAGTGCCTGACTCAACATGGACCAATGAGTTGTAGTGTTTTAGGAGGAAATACCCCTATATTATGAGATTCTGAATGCCGATTGTCTCACAACCTAAAATTCACCCTAGTAACTGTCATAAGTGGAAGGGCAGTTTACAAATTTATACTCCCAGCACCTTGCAAAATGCATGACAAATTGGGTGCTGAATAAATACTACTGAAATAACTAAAATAAATATTTATCCTTTTTATGGGATCTAAGCTCACTTAAGCCCATGTAAGGTTTTTACTAATTAATGACATTGAAAATGAGACAATTCTCTAATGTCAAAAGAATAATTTATAAGGATACAGGGACATGTATCAGATGACCAAGAGCAGAGATGCTGCTTATGAACTCTGTCAAGCCTGTATAATACACCATATAGAAAACCCAGAGAATTTTCTATGACTCCTCCATTTTGTCTGCAAGGCAAAAAAAAAAAAAAAAAAGTGAACTTTACATTACCTCTGTTTAAGAGAACAGTCGGTGACAAATTGAAATCTCTTAATCCTGATTTTAAACTCCCAAGGAAAAGATTTTGATTGGTTCAGCATGAGACAGTTTCCAAACTATGGGCAAATCAACTGTGGCCATGGGTTAAGGTGATATTTTACAAAGCCCCACTGTTAATTGTGAATTGTAGAGTAAAAAAAAAAGAGGAGCAGTTACTAGAAAGGGTGGACAATCAATAGCTGTGAAGTTTATAGAGCTTTAGTGTGAGGATTCCAGGGACCAGAGCAATTCATAAAAGTATACTAAATGTAGACCTTTCAGAGCCACACATAGACTACAATTCTTTGTTTGAGACTGGAATTTAATATAGAGATGAATGTGAAAGGGGACAGTGTGGGGAGTCACTTATGGACATGTGAAAACGTATAACAAGAAACAAGGATATTTGTGTACTTGGCAACAATGTAAGAAGTTGAGATTGTAAAGCGCTGGGAAAAACCGGGAGGTAACTGTTCACATAGCAATCACTGCACATTCCTTGCTACAGTTTAGCAGAGAGTTCTGAGTTGTGAGAATCTCATTGTTCTACTAGATAAGTAATCTGGCTAACCTTGGTTCTTGACTACTGTCTTTCTTATTGTAATGTTATAAATAGTGTGTTCTAAATAAACTCGGGGACACAGACACAGCTTGATTCTGTGATCCCTCCTGCAATTCTGTCTGTCTTCTTTCTTTTCCTCAGTCCATGCTCCCCCTTTCAGGTACCCTCAATTACTTCATCGGCTGGCTCCGACAGGACAGAAATTTCTTGAAGTATGTCAATTACTTCAAGTTTGTATGTGACTTTTCTATTGCCTGGAAAGACCTTCTACCACTTTTCCTGTGGCAGATTCCTTTTTGACCTTTATGTTTCAATGTAGATGTCATGTCTTTCAGAAAGTCTCTCTTAATTCTCCCAAGATTAGGTTAACTGGCCTTCATATGGCATACTTACTTTAGGAAAGGTAATTTGCCATAGGCCCTGAACATCTCTGAACATTTTTGCTGGGTATGCCAAGAATGTTAAGTCCTTGAACAATCTTTACCCATGTCATTTCTCAGGGTTGTGTTTGCATCAAGCAACCGTGAAGGATGAGATAAAATTTCCCCATCAATGAAGAGCAGGCTTAATTCACCTTACTCTGAAAGTGGCAATCCCCTAAATTCCGTGTGCTTCTCTTGCAATACAGGCAACCATGAGAGGCCTTTTGCATTGTTCCCACTGAATCTGGGGAGAAAGGGCGCATATTGGTTTACTAGGGCTGCCATAACGAAATATCAGACTGAGTGGCTCACACAACAGAATTTATTTTCTCACTGTTCTGGAGGCTAGAAGTCCAAGATCAAGATGTCTACAGGTTAGATTTCTCCTGAGGCCTCTCTCCTCAGATTGCAGATAGACGCCTTCTCACTGCATCTTCACATGGTCTTTCTTCTATGCCCAAGCATTCCTGGTGTCTTTCTGTGTGTCCAAATTTCCTCTTCTTATAAAGACATCAATTAGATTGGATTAAGGCCTGCTCCAATGCCACACTTTTAACTTAATTATCTCTTTAAAGGCCCTGTCTTCAAATACAGTCACATTCTGAAGTATTGGGTTAGTGCTTCAACATATGAATTATGGAAGAACATAACTCATCACGTATCAGGGAACATGGGAATTCAGCACAAACCAACAGGAAGCTCTGGATACTGCTTTTGGAGTGAATGATAAAGTTCTCTATCCCTGACCCAGGAATCTTGTATCTTTTGACAGCATCCTTGAAACAATAAAGACCAACTTGTTAGCTTATCAGTAGAATAAATCCCAGACTCTGCACAGTTCTTGACACTCATATTTAGCACCTATCACACTATTTACATTGTCTTTCTTGTCCACTAAACCACAGGAGCTTTGAAGTCAATGTATAATGTCTAAAATATAGTAGACAGTGAGTAAATGTTTGTTTAGTGAATGAAATTTGATTTATGATAAAGACTCTGGTCAAGGCATTTGTCAATCTGAAGAGATACGCTTTTTAAGATATGGATTAAGATGAGAAAGAAAACAGGGTGGTTCAGATTTAGTACTGCTAAATGAGTGTTCAGATACAATTATATGGCTTCTCTGGTATGTTCTAAAAAAAAAACCTGAGTGTTACCACAGGATTATATAATTTATTAGGCCATATATTACTACTATCCAGTACCAGCTAACCCTCAGATTATTTCTCTGGGAATTTTTTTAAGTTTGATTTTGGAAAAATGTGAACAAAATGTGTTCCAAATAATTTTTTTTAAGTGATAGCTAGAGCAGAGCAAAGCTTTCAATTCAAAGCATGCAGGTACTTCACAAAATAAAATTTAGCAATGAAAGTAATACCAAGTAATGCCACACTTTAGCTCTAAAATTTGCCAGTGATTTACTACGAGTTCCTGAATATCTTTCCAAAGTATAAAGAACACTAAAGTACAAAGTGCAAAGAACACTAAAATAGGTCAAAGTGCAAAGAACACTAAAATAGGTAAAAATATGAGAAAGATTTTGCCCTGGTAAAGCTTGGTCATAGCAAGAATGCTGAGCAGCTCAATTGAAGTGGGGAGATGAAGAAAGGGATGCCCAGGGCCTGAGTCTGGCATTTCTGTACTGAGAAACTGCCAAGGGGGTGCAGAAGCTTCATGTCTAATCTGGGATAAGATTTCCCCTCTGCTCACCCTAGCCTGAGAAGAATCTTTATATTCTTTGAATAGATTTATACCATAAGTAGAAAAAAAGAGAAATAATTAACAAATGTGGATTAAATGGTCAAAAAAGAGAGGCAGACAGCGGCTTCTAGCTATTAGAGCCCCTGCCAGTCTCTTCCCAGATCCAACTTCCAGCTTTTACGGAGTTGCCAAAACCAATCATTCCTCATCAATTACAGGGGACAGAAGCTTCCTGACTTTGAGGTGAAGCTCCCCCACCAGGCTCCAGGCAAGGCCTGACCCCAGCTTGTGCTACAGAGTGCCCTGCTCTTTGCTCCTCCCTTGGGCTTGAGGCTTGGTCCCAACTCAGTTGATGCTCAGTAAATACTTGTTGAAAGAAGGGAAACATAGGGAGCAGGGAATTTGGGAGAATCCAGGAAATCAACCCTTTGAGAGATATGGCTTAGCAGAAAACGAACAAGGAAGCACTCAGCCGACTGGCGTGAACAGATGGCAGTGAGAGGTGGTGTTGGGAGGGGAGCAGGGACGTGACATTTGCTCTGCATCTCGTAAAGCCAGTGAAATTCCTCGTCTGAAGGCATTTCTCTCAACCATATTAAGGTTCTTCTCTGCCGGGCCCTTTCGTCCCACAGCAGTCACCACTGTGTTTGCCTCCTTTAAAAACCGTTTCCTCTAAGTAATTGACAAATTCAAGCAACCGGAAGCGAAAGCCAGGCGTGCCAAGGCCTTGGCGATCAAGGGAGCCGAGTCTCACCCTTGGTCTCTCTGTGCGGGACCCAAGAGCCTTGTTCTCTCAGTGGGGTCTAAGAGGCCGGAGGGCGGGGGTGGGGTTGGGGGAGGGCCCACCTTCAACCCTCCGCAGTGCGCAAGGCCGGGGGCTGCCGGTCGCGCGCGCCCTGG
>NW_006436543.1:676119-677791 GCF_000325575.1 Pteropus alecto | reverse complement strand
TACCTGCAGGCCGTCAGCTCGGAGGGCCGAAACCTCACGCGGTCTCCCCCAGGTAGCGTCCAGCCGCGGGCCTCCCTCGCCCCGCTGCCCGCTCCCCTGCGTCCCCGCCGCGCCCGCGCCTCCCGGGAATCCGCCCGTCGCCTGCGTGGCGTCCCCCCGCTGGCCTGTTTTGTCGCCCTTCCTCGGGTCTGGTCGCCCTTCCTCTTCGCTTTACCTCCCGCCACAAAGGGGGATGGGAGTCCCTACAAAAGCCTGTTGAATGAATGAATGAACTCTGAGGGCCTCTCCCGGGATAACGTGGAGGGACAGATGTTCCGAAAGGAGGGCGCCCAGGGTGTCGATGCATGCAGTGTGAGTCACACGCCGGAGATGGTCGGTCTTTCCACCCCCGACTTCGTTGTCGGAACTGTTGCAGAATGCAGGGAGTGCCTTCACGTGTTGAGTCATCAAGCCCAAGAAGCGCGTCAGGTTATATTGCTTGGGCCTGACGGGTTTGAAACTGCTAACTCCAACATAAAGGAAAGAGCAGTAGGCAGAAAGAAGGCGATTTTGCCTGCTAGGTGTTTGTTTTCTTAGAGTTTTCGAATTCTTGAAAACAGATTGTAGGAATTAGTGAAATGCAGTAGAACTCATGAGGTATTTATTCCCAGTCCCTCTGCCCAGTCGTCCTCCCACGTTCTCTCTCGCATCTTACCTCTGCAACTTCTTACAACTTGTCCTGCTTGTTTCAAGTTGTTGCCAGTCAGGATTTGCCAATTTACGTCCAGCCAACTGGCACCCTGTTTTATCAACAGAGACAATCAGAATAAACCAGTGCCTCTTCTTCCACTGCCAGTGGAAAACCATTGAGTACTTTTTGTACTTTTAGAAAGACTTTCCATGGCCCTAAGGATCAGAAGAAAAGATTCTTAAACCCAGTTTCAAAGTCTTCCGCTATAGGGTGTATTTTCTTCTTTGTAGTTTTATTTTCTAAAATTAATTTTATAATGTTATAACGGGAGAAGCTTAAGAAAGGAAAGAAGGTGGGAAACTAAGAAAAAATAAATTTCTACATAAAAAAAGAAAATTGCATGATCTAAATGGAAATGCTACTAATCTTACTATTAATGAAAGAACTATCAATTCAAATAAAATTCCACTTTTCTAAAAATATTGGCAATTTGTTTTTTAGTCTTAATTCTTTTTTTAATAAGTTTATTTATTTAAATTAGTTTCAGGTATACAGTATATTAGTTAGACATCTATAATGTTCATAAAACGATCTCCCCAATTGCTCCCTCCCTCCACTGGCCCTCCACTTAGCCATCATATTAATGCTAACTACATTCCCTCTTCCATGCTCCATGTGCCCAACTATCAACTATTAATTTGTATTTCTTTACCTCTTCAACACCATTCTCCCAGCCTCCCAACGCCCCCTCCCCTCTGTCGGTCACCAAATGTCCACTATATGTGTGAGTCTGTTTTTGATTAGTTTGTTCTTTTTGTTCCTTAGGTATCACATATAAGTGAAATCATATGGTATCTATCTATTTCTGCCTGACTTATTTCACTCAGCATAATAACCTCTAAGTCCATCCATGTCATTGCAAATGGTAGGATTTCATTTTTTAATGGCTGAGTAATATTCCATTGTATATATGAACCATAATTTCTTTATCCCGTCGTCTGT
>NW_006436543.1:628013-670809 GCF_000325575.1 Pteropus alecto | reverse complement strand
TTCTCCACGTGGGCATTAATGGAAGTGTATTCTGTTGGTTTTCCAGAAAGAAGATTTATTAAATAAAGGTCTCTTTAGCCTGCTGCAAAGAAGGCGCTCTTCTTTTGGTTTCCAGTAGGCGGCGTCTAAGCCTCTTGGATCCCTAGCAGTTAGGGTAGCCTTTGCTCAGATTCCCCTGGGGCTCCGCTCAGTGATGGGGTCTCAGAGGGTATGGAGGGAGGGTCTCTCTGGGTGGGGGGTTGGGGACTGCGGCTCAGACTCGGTTTTGCAACCAGGGGTGGTAAAAATCAGCTGCTGTTTCTCCGTGGTCCTGCCCTGTTTCTCTGCTTTCTGCTCTGATGACTGGGCCCTCCATTTGTCTGTGTACAAGCCCCTGCACTTCCAGGCAGGGTTGTTCAGGAAAGTCGCTGAGCCTTCACCCCTCCCCGTCCTCCTACAGGGAGCTCCCGTGGCTGGGAGAGGCAACTTCTTTATTACTCCCAGTCCACCACCCAACACCCGGAGTTCTGACCTGTGGTAGCTCTTATGCACAGATCCCACGCTCAGACGTGCTGGTGTGCAGTTTTGGTGTTTTTCGTTGTGTTTTATATGTTCAGCTTATTGTTGTTTCAAGGGAGAGATCTAGGGACATCTCTCATTCTGCTGTGTTTCCGCGGAATCCTCATTGTGGTTTTAATTTGCATTTCTCTGATGATTAATGACATTCAGCATCTTTTCATATGCCTGTTAGCCATCTGTAGTTCCTCTATGGAGAAGTATCCGTTCAGGTCTTCTGTCCATTTTTTAATTGGACTGTTTGTTTTTTTGTTGTTGAGTTGTATGAGTTCTTTACAGATGTTGGATATTAACCCCTTATTAGATGTATCATTAGCAAATATCTTCTCCTAGTCGGTTGTCTTTTTGTTTCGTTGATGGTTTCCTTTGCTGTATAAAAACTTTTTCGTTTGATGTAGTCCCATTTGTTTATTTTTTCTTCTGTTTCCTTTGCCCTAGGAGATATATCTGAAAAGACATTCCCGTTAGTAATATCAGAGAGTTTACTGCCTACGTTTTCTTCTAAAAGTTTCATGGTTTCGGGTCTTACATTGAAATTTTTAATCCATTTGAGTCTATTCTTGTATACGGTGTAAGAAGATGGTCCAGCTTCTTTTTTTGACATGTACCTGTCCAATTTTCCCAACACCATTTATTGAAGAGACTGTCTTTACCCCATTGTATATTCTTACCTCCTTTGTCATATATTAAGTGAGCATATAAGTGTGGATTTATTTCAGGATTTATTTCTCTATTCTGTTTCATTGATCAATGTATCTGTTTTTATGCCAGTACCATGCTGTTTTGATTACTGTAGCCTTGTAGTATAGTTTGCTATCAAGTATTGTGATACCTCCAACTTTGTTCTTCTTTCTCAAGATTGCATAGACTATCTGGGATTTTTTATGGCTCCATATAAATTTTAGTATTGTTTGTTCTAGCTCTCTGAAAAACGCCATTGGTATTTTGATAGGGATTGCACTGAATCTATAGAATACTTTGGGTAGTATGGCCATTTCAATGAAGTTGCTTCTTCCTACCCATGAACAGGGTATATGCTTCCATTTATTTGTATCTTCTTCAATTTCTTTTTTCAATAACTTAGAATTTTCTGTAAACAGGTCTTCTACCTTCTTGGTTAATTTGATTCCCAGATATTTTATAGTTTTCGACGCAATTGTAAATGGGATTGTTTTCTTAATTTCTCTTTCTGAAAGTTCATCATTGGTGTATAAAAATGCCACTGACTTCTGAATATTTATTTTGTAACCTGCTACTTTATAGAATTCACTGATCAGTTCTAACAGTTTTTTGGTGGAATCTTTAGGGTTCTTTATATGTAGTATCATGTTATCGGCAAATAACGAGAGTTTTATTTCTTCCTTCCCAATTCAGATGCCTTTTATTTCTCGTTCTTGTCTTATTGCTGTGGCTAAGAATTCCAATACAATGTTGAAGAGGAGTGGTGAAAGTGGGCATCCTTGTCTTGTTCCTGATGTTAAGGAAAATGCTTTTAGCCTTTCCCCATTGAGTATAATGTTAGCTGTAGGTTTGTCAAACATGGCCTTTATTATGTTGAGGTATGTTTCCTCTATTCCCACTTTGCTGAGGATTTTTATCATAAATGGATGCTGGATTTTGTCGAACATTTTTTCTGCATCTATTGATATGATCATATGGTTTTTATCTTTCGATTTGTTAATGTGGTGTATCACATTAATTGATTTTCAGATATCGAACCAACTTTGCATCCCAGGAATAAATCCAACTTGATCATGGTGTTTGATATTTTTAATGTATTGCTGAATTTGGTTTGCTAATATTTTGTTGAGGATTTTTGCATCAATGTTCATAAGAGATATTGGCCTATAGTTTTCTTAATATTGGCAATTTTTTTAAATGTTAATACTCAAAGCTGTTAAGGGAGCATTGAGATACTCTCAGACAGGACCTTCAACCTCTGCTGGTGGAACACAAATTAGTCAAATATTTTTGGAAAGTAATTATCCAAAAGTATCAAGAGTTTTTAACATTTACAAACCTAATGTACAAAAAAAAATTAGTTTTAACAGTTAGAAAATGTAACATTTAAAAAATGTCATTTACAAAAAATGCCTATGACCTTTAATCTGGTAACCTGATTTCCAGGTATCTGTCCTGAGAAAATGATCAGAATGTGGTAAAAGATTTTTGTATGCAAGGATATTATTGCAGCATTATAATTGTGTACTGTAGTAAATTTAAATAGCCAACTATAAGGTAATTGCTAAATAAAAATATGGTACATTCATGTGATAGAATATTTGACAGTCATGAAAAGTAATGTTTTAGGTTCCACTTATATGAGGTATCTACAGTAGTATAATTCATAGACACTGAAAGTAGAATGGTGGTTGTCAGGGCCTGATAGAAGAGGGAAACGGAAAGTTTTTGAATTGCTATAGAGTTTCAGTTTTGCAAAATGAAAAAGGTATAGAGATTCATTGCACAAAAATGAATATATTTAACACTACTGAACTGTACACTTAAATATCGTAAGATGGTCAAATTTATGTGTTTTTATAATTAAATTTAAAAATTTTTTCAAAGTAAAGTTTTAAAAGATTATTTAATAATACTTCTCTTAGGTTAAAGATAGAATAAACAGAAAAGAAACTATACAGTTTGATTCTAATCTTGTAAATAACCTACAGCTTTTTCATCAGTGTTATCAGTGGTTGTGGCAAGAGAGTAAGGACGTTTTTTTCACTCTTCTTTCTTCCCAAGAAAATTTTTCCCCAAAGTGATCATACTGTTTTTATAATCAGGAAAAAAGTCATAAGAAAAAAAAAAAAGACTTTCACCAAGTCTTTTCAGACAACCTCACTTTCATTCCCTTAGATTCTACTTGTTTCCTTTCAAGCCACTTGATTTCTAGCTTCCATTTAAAAGGCTGTCTTATAGTTCTGAAAAGCAAATCCAACCAGTTTCTTACATCTTCTGTCACCATCATTCATTTGCAAGTTCTGAAAATTTTCCTTCTCCAAGGACTTATTGAAAAAGAGGCAAATTTTTCTCAAGCTGTAAATCGTTTTACTCGACTTATCAAAATTCCTTTTATTATTGTAATTATCGCTCCTGTTTAACAGTGTCTGACTACCATTATTATGCTGCATATCTCCAGGTACCTAGATAACAAACGTGTTGTGAACTTGAATGATCTAAAGCAGGGGATCTCAAACTGGAGTCCACAGACAGAAATTAAGGGGTCTATGACCTTGGATGGGAAAAAAAACCTATCTATATCTTTATTTTCACTAACCTCTAACTTAAATTGAATATTTCCTTCTATAATTAATGTAGGCAGAACCTGTTGATATTTTTTATATTCTCAGCATCTAGCATAGTGCCTGGCAGAGATGCTCAGTAAATATTGTTGAAGAAAAGAAAAGAGGGCTGGAGGGAGAATGGTTGGACTATGTCAAGATGGTAAGATACAAATATAGTTAACCCTTGAACGATATGGAATTAGGTGTGCTGACCCCGGTGCAGTAAAAAATCTGTGTATAACTTTGACTCTCCAAAAACTTAACCACAGTGTTTCTCCATGTCAGAGGAAATTGGTTCCAGGACTCCCATGGATACCAAAGTCCACAAATGCTCAAGTCCCTTATATAAAGTGGTGTAGAACAATGCATACAGTTAGTCCTCGGCATCCACGGATTCCCAACCACAAATCGAAAATACCATTTTCAATTAGTGGTTGGTTGAATCTGTACATGGGAAATCCAAGAATATGAAGGGCTGATTGTATACTTATTAAAAAACAAATATGCATGTAAGTGTACTCATGTAGCTCAAACCCATGTTGTTCAAGAGTCAACTCTGTTCGTTTTCCACTCAGTCCTCTTCTACTTTTATCAGTAATGATATCTTCATAAAATAATTTTAATCTACTAGTCGTGTACCATTTTACTGTTTTATCTTTTTTATGGTGACTTTGGTTAACGAAATCCAATAAGTTTCAGCTGTACACTTTAACAGTAAGGCATATATATATTTACATTTTACTGTTTTAAACTCTGCTCTATTTAATTTGTTCTCCTTGTGTTGTGACGTAAGAAGGATAGCTATTATTCATTCACGTTACACACGAGAAACTGAAACTCAGTGAAGCTAAAATGTCTTGCCTACGGCCCCATAGCTTGTTAAGTGTCAGAGCCAAGACCAGACACCCAACCCTTGAATACCTAGCTCAATGCTTTTTCCCTTTAATCAAGTCAGCCATGATATGATTGTCGTTCATCAGTTTTTAATAAGTTCCTAGAGAATATCCACAGTCTGATGGCAGTCAGACATTTTCGGGGGATTCCAATTAGCCTCAAGGCAAAACAAATTGGCCTTCTAAACTCTGCTCCCTTGGCCATGTGGGCTCTACACTTTTGTTGCAGCTGCAGAGAGCCTTAATAAAATTCCTAAACAAGGGGCAGGAGTTGATGACTCTATTCTACCAGAAGTGCCAGAGATTGTTTCTCCAACTTTGAATTCTGTGAATCTGTATGCTAACATTATACAATGTGACCAGGTGGATTCAGGTCGGTATTCAAACTGTGTTCAAATATTGGCTCTGCTACTCTTATGCATGTGACCTTAGAGAGTTACTTAAATTCTTCAAGGGAGCCTTGGTTTTCTGATTTCTGTAAAATGGAGTGACAATACCTACCTTACAGGTTCTTGTAGGAAATAAGCTAGAAAAACTTCAATCTCAGGGACTGGCAAATAAGTGCTAAGTAAGTGAATTTTTTTAAAAAATGCTTTTGATTTCTTTCCAAATCAGAAATCTTCAAAATTTCTGATTCTAATGACGTAAGACTGATACTGCCAACCTCCTTTTGCCTACATAGTCACTGCATTCTTATTCAATTAGTTATCTCTCTTAAAAACTTTTGAATTTTTGAAGTAGAAAAACTCAAGCTGAGCTTTAATTGTTTTTGTTTGTTTGTTTGTTTGTTTGTTTTTAGACCCCGGGGCAAATGAGAATTCACATTTCTTCATTTTAAAACAATTTGAAATTGCACTCTTCTCATTTTCTCTTTTATGGGGTTGGAATTGCTTTTATTTCATTCCTGATCATTATTATTTTGCATGGATTCTAACATTAATTTCATGCCAACAATGACACAGGCATGAAGGATTACTATAAAAATAACCTAACATTTAAAATATGCATTTCCAATAGCTATCTTATATTTTTATATGTACATTTTAAAATATAACTTTTAAATGCTATTTCAGAGACCAAAAAAAATGTTATAACTGGAAGAGACCACAAAGATCTAGTCCAATACTTTCAATTTAAAAATAATAAAGCGTTTTGGAGCCAGTTTTCTTCTGTAAATCGAGATCATTCCAAAAAATCACAGTGATTACTATGCTTGTCTTATATTTGCTTTGTTTATTAAAATCATAAATTTGTAGAGAACAAGACTATTTGCTCAGGAGACAAGAAGACTGTTGGACTGTTTCTAGTCTGGAGAGAGAATAATGGCAATGGCTTTCTAGTCTCCAGGCTCTGCCTTCCTGATTTTTACTCTATCATACCCCACTGATTTTCTGAAACCAAATGGGAAATAGCAAATCAATAACTTATGTGTTCATTAAGCATTTCAGGTAATTGCCAACATTTTAAATAATTTCACTCTAAATTATTGCCTTTCTTTTATAACCATCCCTTTTATTTACCTATTATAGTTCATTTATTTTAACGGATTTCTTTCATAATTTAATCACATTTATTTCAAACATCCTAAAATGTGTATGTTCAGTACTTAATTAATTAATAGGAAGATTTCACATAGTACATTACTGTTAGTAAATTGAAGAAACTGAGAAACATTTCTCCGGACCCAAAAGAAAAAATAAAACCCGTGAAGATGAAAAGAAAGTAGAAACTTTATCACGATATTTAGAAACTGAGAATAGGCGATACAAACTTTTTCAGTAACCTCTCTCTCTATATATATCTTAAACATGCTTAATTTCATAATACGAGAGATATGAGATGAAAAGGTACTTTTGTCACAACTTATTGTTGATTTCAGAGGATTCACCACTTTTTAAAAAATGCCCTTTGGTATGGTAATTAACTGTGGTTAGGACACTAATTGATCTTTATTCTTAAAGCTCCTGAGGATCCGATCTGCACTGAGTGCAGCTATATCCTCTGCACTCTCTGAAGAAAGGTATCCAAACTTTTACACTTGGGCCACTGTGACATTAACCACAACAGTATTATTTCAAAGCCCAAAGAAGTCAGCCAATATACTGCAAAGAGAAGGGAAAGTTTGCTAAGCTAATTAGGTACTGTTTATCCTAGAACAGAAAACCCACAGAATTTTGGAGTTGAAAGGGATGTTAGATCATCCTAGTATAACTGTTCCATTTCAGCCTGAGGAAACAAGCTTAGATAAGTAAACTCTAGTAGTTACAAAGTTGTGTGTGTATGTGTGCCCAGTCTAGTAACTAGCTATAATATCTCTCTACTTAAGGAAATGGGCTTAGAAGTATAGCTTGAAATTTGGGTTGGCAAAAGGAAAATTTCCTCAGAAATGAGAGTACAAGGAAGCTTGTGTATATTTTACAAGAAGAAAATGGTGTACAAGGAAGCTTGTGTATATTTTACAAGAAGAAAATTGGATTGCCTTAGAGCTCTCTCATTCTAAGAGTTCACAGATTTTTAACTACCTGGGCTTCAAACCTACCCCAAAAAGAAAAGATCAAAAAGGCAAAAAGTTGATCTCTTCCTTGCCTTTTTTATGAGTTGATGTTGTTCATTCAATAAATCTTTATTGAGTGACTAATGAATCAACATTGAGTCAGGTCCTTGGTTTGAAGATAAGCCAGAATAGTTTCTGGCCTCAAGGATCTTCCAAAGTAAAATAATTTTGTTTACTACTGATACTAGAAAAATAAGTAACTTCCATGTAGAAACACTTATCCACTAATTGTTAAGACAACTATGAAGTAGTAGAGTTATTTATATGTACTTTTTCTTTCAGGTCAAACACTATTCAAAGTAGTAATCAAATCTCTTTCACCTAAAGAGTTAGTCCGGATTCACACGTCCAAACCTTTGGACAGGAATGATGGAACGTTTTTGATGCGGTATAGGATGTATGAAACGGCCATTGAAGGGCTGAAGATAGACATCCTTTATGGTGATGAGCATGTAGCTCAGTCTCCCTATATTTTGAAAGGTAAGTGATTATTACATAATCCAGAGCCAGTCTTATGTGTAGATCCCATGCCTTTCAGAATGGGTTAGGATGACCTCCAAGGTATATGCAACAGAGCAAACATGGTATACATATCCCCTGGAGCCCAATTTTACTTAAAATTTTAAGAGAAAGAAAACTAAGCAACTTAAAGAGGTTTAAATGATTAAAAAAATCTTGCGTGTTTAGCCAGATAGTTACCATTTTCAGTACTCTTCATTCTTTTGCATAAAGTAGGTTCCTTTATGTTCATCAGCCATTTTTAATTCACTAGAAATAAATTTATTGGCTAATTGACCAGGAGTAGGTTATATTGGGAGAGAGCATAGGCCATACTAGATTGTCTAGGAGGGTGTGAAGGAAGACAGAAAGTAGAAGCACAGGACTCTGACATAACTACATTCACCATTGATGTGTTTAGGGCAGATTCCCCTATCTGACTAATCTTAGAATTCACCAGGAAGTTATCCCATGTTCACAAAGGAGCAGAAACAACTCCCTGTGTTGTGTTTGTTAATAGAGAGTGGCATTGTATGTGTTTTGCCTTTCCTAGGACCAGTGTACCACGAATACTGTGAGTGTCCAGAAGAGACTCCTCAGGCCTGGCAGAATACTCTTTCTTGTCCAACTAATGAACCACAGATTGCAAAAGATTTTGCTTCTTTCCCCAGCATCGATCTGCAGCAGATGCTAAACCAAGTTCCAAAAAGGTTTGGGGATGAGAGGGGTGCCATCGTCCATTACACGATTCTCAATAACCACATCTACCGGAGATCTTTAGGGAAGTACACAGACTTCAAAATGTTCTCAGATGAGATTTTGCTATCACTGGCAAGAAAGGTATGAGAATGAATTCATTGTTTTTAAAAACAGTGTAATTTCATTATTTAGTCGTAACATTTAAATGCTTAGGAGAATAATGGCAAAGAATGAAAGTATATTCCAGGCTTTGAAATGTGCATCTAAAGTGTCTACCTCCTGAGTGTTCCTAAGTTCTCTACCTCTATGAATCTCCCTTTCCTGTAATATTTATGTGGCTTGAGCCTCCATTAAATGGCTTGAGCCTCCATCTCCGATGAGTAGGCCACACAGGGCACTCCCAAGGTTTCTGTGAATTCCTAGATGTTGACAGCCTCAGGGTCAGTTCTAGAAGTTCTCCATTCCTACTGAATATTCCTTCCATTCAGATTTTACTTTCTGCAGCTGTGTTCTTCTTGTCATCTAAAAATAACTTGAATTTAGAACACATCTTCCTTGTTTTGCCCTAAGCATCTCTATAAGATACTATGTATGGCACATTTTGCTGAAGGTTGGGGTAAGAAAGAAAAGTTATTTTGTACCAGTACATAGTTTAAAAAATAATAAACAAAACCCTAACATTCAAAAATAGATATCCCTATATTAATCAGACTGTCAGTCATCCTTGCCTCTGGGAATTTCTCACTGGCTGTCCTTGATCGTCAGATCTTGGCTTCTTACTAAGTATGCTTGGATCCTCTATCTTTCAGAAGACTTTTATATATCACCCAAACCCCTACCACTCCATCCCTCTATTGAGCCTCTCTTTCCCCATTTGCAAAACTCTGAGCAATTTATAGTGACTTTTGTTCTTTCTTCCTGACCATGAGGAGTGAAGGGTGAAGATGGGCAATTTTTATCTTTCTTACCCAGAAAGAACGTCAAGGTAGTTTTCTAAACCAAAAGCCAACTTTCCTGATATGAATTATACAATTTCACAAGTATGCTGAATGTGTAGCTACAGTCATTTCTTATTTTAAATACTAGTCGCCTCCCCTCTCCCCCGCTCTACCCCTCGGCCCACAATATGAACATATTCTGAGCATCCGATCCTAAAAATGGTGCTATCTTCCTAGGCTACCACCAGTCCACCCTGTCCTGCATTCCTGTATCTTGTGCTCATGTGGTTTTTAACTAGGGATGATTTTCCCCCTCAGAGGACATTTGACAATGTCTAGGACATTTTTGGTTGTCACCACTGGGGAAGTTGCTATTACCATCTAGCAGGTAGAGGTCAGTATTGCTGCTAAACACCCTACAATGCACAGGCTAGTCTCCCATGGTAAGAATTACTCAGACCAAAATGTCAATAGTGGTGAGATTGAAGAACCCTGTTCCATAGGGAGAACTTTGGATTTGGAGTTTATTAATGAGCTTATAAATGATAGCTGAGAAGCAATAAGGTGAATAGTCACATCCCTTTCCCTTCCCTTTTGTTCCAGTTTCTTTGCCTGGTGACTGGGAAGAAATCTAAGATAATTGAGACTCACTCTGGTCTTAGAGCAGCTCACTCTAGTGGGACTTGTTTTTGTTATTTGAAAGTTAGGGTAGGATGTGAATACAAACAAATAATTGTGCCACTACACGATAAGCCTGTAAGAAAAATAGGTATCCAGGTTAAAGTGCCTGGGCAGGGCGAGTCAGAGGAGGTAACATTAGATCTGAGTTTAGGATGAGAAAGGAGACTTCAAAGTGAATGAGTAGAAGAACATTCCAACAGCAGAGAATTACATAATTTCAGAGAGTAGCCTAAAGTTTAGTGATATATGGGCAGATGGAAATTGAGGCTCAAGCTAAGCCATAACAAGATAGTAAAGCCTTGAATTTTAGCCAGAGAGTTTAGACTTTGTCCTACAGGCTTAAGGTTCTGTTAAACCTGATAGTAACATTAATTTGGGATTTAGAAATTAGGGCAGCAATGTAGAGAGCAGTTTACAGTGGGGTGAGACTAGTATCAGAACCACTAGTAGGGAAGCTATTGCAATAATGTAGGCAAGAGATGATAAAGGCCTAAACTAAGGCATTGGCCATGGAGATGGAAATGGAGTAGCAAATTGCAGAAACAAAGGTAGATGTGATAAAGAGGTTTGATAACGAAGAAAAACAAGGGCTTGGGTCTAACTTTATAGATTCTCACTTAAGCGGCTGGCAGAAAGGTAGCCACTCATTTATACCTTTCTACACAATTTCCACTTCTATAATACTAAACAATTTACAATGTCACCTCTGAACAGAGGTAGCTGGCTCCTGGTTAAGTGAATTGACGATGTGTCATCCTCATCCTTGATTTTCTGAAACTACTGTTGACTGAGAGGCATTCTCTCTTCTGCTGCTATTTTCAAATGTTCAGTTTTATCCGAAATACTTAAGAAAGCCAAAGAACGAAAGCATTTAGTGCCAAAGACTGAGATTTTCCCAGCAGTGATGATTATACTTTTTTTTATTTAGGTCCTTCTCCCAGATTTAGAATTTTATATTAATCTTGGAGATTGGCCCTTGGAACATCGAAAAGTCAATGAAACTCCTGGCCCTTTACCTATCATTTCATGGTGTGGTTCTCTGGATTCACAAGATATTATCCTTCCAACATATGACATCACCCACTCCACACTTGAAGCAATGAGGGGTGTTACAAATGATCTCCTCTCTATTCAGGGAAATACAGGTAAAATTAAGTTCATTCTCTAAGAAAAAGCTTAGAGGTAAAAAAAAAGGGGAAGGGAATGCTTAATCAGAGAGAGAATATGTATATACTTAAAATAACCATTTTCCTTATATTCTAACCAAGAAAAAAGAAAAACAGCACCCTAAACTCTATAAAGTAGTTTGTTTAGGATTCTTCTAATCCAAGAATTAAAGATACGTGGGTTGGCCTAGTAATGTCCAAACCTACCATAACTGAGTCTCTTTTGAGTTGCTCACTTATAAATACTATTTGGAAATATATATTTGGTAAAATTGTCACTTAATTTAATTCTGACTCCAATACCTTTATATTGCTAGATGAAGTAAGAGAGCATTTTGAAAAATATAAAATTATATTCATGTGTAAGAGAATTGTGATAGCAATATAATTTGAGTGTTACTACCTCCAACACTTTGTAAGGAATTCTCTTCTTTCCTCTTTCTGCCTCTCTTGATCCTTTAAAATCTCATTTCCTTTCCCCGTGTTTGATGGCCTTAGATTTATGTTATGACATATCTTTTTATTACACTGAACTTCCTGAGTAGAAAAACCCTGCCTTGTCTTTATAGCCTCTATTTCTGCTTATTGTGATTTGGTGGACTTATTTAATAGATGAAATCAGAGATTCCTTGTAAACTAAAGATAATGTGACCTACTTTTTATTTGATAAAAACTGACCTACTTTTTTAAAACTGACCTACTTTTTATTTGATAACAGTGAATGTCTGAAACGTGTGCTAACATAGGAGATTGACACATCCAATTTCTATGTTATATGATTTACCCCTTAGAACACTGACAGCTGTTTACTAATGACCCTTTTTTAGAATAACAGAAATAGATATAAATTAATTCTTTCAGAATATTTCCCTCTCAGGAAAGAGAGGATATAAATATATCTATTTATATATGCTTATATATTTGCATTTAACAGAATATTACTAGAAAAAGCCTTCCCTGTATTCAAAAATTATGTGCTCAAAATTCTGAGCAACCTAAGCATTAAAGACCTGTGCGTGTTACTTATGTAGGTTGTTCTGGTCACCCTATCTAAAAACAAAAGCCTAGTTCATTATTTTTTATTGTGAAATGCAAAAGATGGAAGAAGCTAATGCCTTAGTGAGTAGGCCAAGTCATTTAATCTCTTTTTGCTCTGAACTGATCCAACCTTATTTTGGATATTTCCTAATGTTGCACAAAAGGAACTCCAACACTTGAGCGAGCTCTCACTAGTAGACAAATGGATGAAATTAGAGCATTCTAGTCCCATATTTTTTTGGAAATAGTACTTACTTTAGAAGACATGTTGTTGGTAAAAGAGCTCTAACTTCTTAAATGACAATAGTAGATTAAAGATGATTATATTTACCTTATAAAATGTCAAATTTATAATATTTTCTTTCTTTTTTTTTTTTAATGGTCTCGAACTTCTAGGGCCTTCCTGGATCAATAAAACCGAGAAAGCTTTCTTCAGAGGTAGAGACAGCCGAGAGGAGAGGCTCCAGTTGGTGCAGCTGTCCAAAGAAAATCCAGAGCTACTAGATGCGGGAATCACGGGGTATTTCTTTTTCCAAGAGAAAGAAAAGGAACTTGGAAAAGCTAAATTGATAGGTTTCTTTGATTTCTTTAAGGTATGCATTTAAGTCAACCTGGTTGGATATGAAGTGATAAATTTGTACGTAGCTAGGCTTGGGCGTTTCTCTAGCCTTGTGAACTGACACACACTTTCTTATGAGGCATGAGGAATTACAAAACTCATTGTGGTTTCCTTTTGTTATTGTTAATTTCACCTACCAAGTAGCTCAGAACTATATTTAATACTTAAAACATAGTACAAGGATTAACCTAGGGTTTGGGTACATTTCTCTGTTTTTCTCTTTTTTGTATTTGCTTTTAGCAAACTGGAAATGTATATGTCTTTTACATAAAACGCTCTCAAATGCCTTTTGTAAATAGAGTACAAATTCCATATAAGTGAAATAGGAACTAGCATTGTGGTTAGGTCCTGCCTCTAGTCCTGCCTCTGCTACTAAAGGTGGGGCCTTCATCTCTTAGTGCCTCTGACCTCTAAACACGCAGGGGGTGATGCCTGCCTGGCTCCTTGAGAGCACTGTCGTGAGGTTCAAAGGAGATGAGATATGAACAATGTGACAAAACCTGACTGGCTAGTACAATCCTTGGTACCAATTATTTAGGAAAAATATTAATTAGTAAATCTGTGAATATATTCTTTCCGTCTCAGTCTCATATAATGAAAAAACAAGGGATTTGAACTCAGAGAATAGAGGTTTATAAATTTCTCTAAACACTAGTTTTCTCGTTTATGAAAAAAAAATGGGAGAATGACAGTACCTGCTTCACGTTATTATAATTGAATGAGATTGACTTCCCAAGAAACGTGGTTGTGAGATGTAAATCAAAGTTTATCAATCCAATAAGTATGTAAACAGAGTATGTACTTTGTCACCAGCATTACACTGGTCCTTAAACTTCTCCAGGTTTCTGTCTTCTCAACTCTAAAACTGAGCTTTGAGATAATGCCTTCCTTTTTCATACTTATGTGGGTACAAGAAACAGAGGAAACTGTGTAAATGAAAGTGTACATTGTTATCAACATTTAGCTTTAATATAGAACTTTTGAAAATAGTTTTTCTACTTGGTTACAGAAATCTGAATTCCCCATTACACAGACATAGTTGAAATGGTATTCTTGATTGTTAAAATTATTTATCGTCTTATCTTGAAATGCATTGTATTTCCTAAAATTGACCTTGTACAGTCTGCTTATGATGTTAATACAAAGAGAAACTGTGAGTTACAAAATAAAATATAAAACTGTTAAACAATAAAGTTAGAAAGTGGAAAATAATTGCTTTATATTTAGTATGACAGTATTGATGAGAAGCAGAATGAAGCAAATGACTGTTAAAATTTTTGTTTATGTTGTTTTAATCTTTTAGTACAAGTATCAAGTGAATGTGGATGGGACCGTGGCTGCTTACAGATACCCGTATCTCATGCTGGGTGACAGTCTGGTTCTGAAGCAGGACTCACCATATTATGAACATTTCTATGTGGCACTAAAGCCTTGGAAACATTACGTTCCGATCAAAAGGAACCTTGGGGATTTACTAGAGAAAGTTAAATGGGCCAAGGTACGCTTTTGGAAGTTTAGTTTCTTTAGGCAATAACAAATTCACAAGTATTAGTGACATGAGTTCCATCATAACACAATTTAATTTGACATAATTTAGTCAAAAGAAATGTTTTCTGAAAGTTTTATTCCCTTGAAACATCTAAAGAACCAATATCAGGATCATTTTGTATACCCTCTGTCAACATTTTTGAGGATTTTTAGATTTGAATTCTAGAATATAGATTTTTCTAAAAGAAGCACTATTCATGCATATAAACACACAGAGAAGCAAAATCACACCACATGCAAGTTACAGATCGAAAAGACCAGGGTTAAAGTGCATAATGCACAAGAAAATATTTAAGGCAATTATGGTACTCTTTACCAATTAGAAAACGGCACACGTTTGTAATAAATGCATGATATACAACATCCCAAGAATCACAAGTTTCCCATAAAATAATTCTTTTTAAAAGGAAGTGTTAAAAGCTATTGTATTTTATTATAAAAGTATAAAAATTTACTCTTCCATCGTAAGACTTTATTCTCTAAGTTCCTGAGAGGCAATATTCAGTTATGGAAATAACTGGGTGCTTGAGGCAGAATAATTTTTGTGACCCTGTATAAAGAGTTAGAATTGCTTACAAATGATTTTTCCTATGGGCAGCATGGTAGAATATTAACTATTTTCCAAAAGTATAATTAGGAATGCTGACTATTCCTGGAACTGAAGGAATAGCCTGGGAGTACTAATGACTGAATTTTTTATTACAACAGTATAGTCTTTCATAGGTAACTTTTGGACTCTGGTTGCATATTAAATGGGGTTTTTAAGAGGTGTTGTAACATTAAAACTGATTCATTCTATTCTAGTTTGTATTTTAATATTAAACAGAGAAGGCTAGAATGGGGGAAGTGGTGATGAGACATAAACTTCCTGGATAGCTAGGAAAATACCAGGATAGTCACAATAGAGGCTGCATGTGGGTTGTTGCACTTGGAAGATGGGTAGGGTTAATGGGCCTGTGGAATAGGACGCAAACACGTATGATTATTTCCATGTAGCAGAGATGTCTAAGAAAGTACTTTATTTCCATAGCCTCATTCTTATGTTATATTTTCATCATGTGCCATCTCTCCCATGCCATTTGTATTCAATCCTATGTCTGTCCTATCTCACACTCAACCTTAGCTTTGTCTATGGGTCATGAGAGTAATTTTCTTTCATTGTTTCTTTTTAAACTTTTCAGGAAAATGATCAAGAAGCCAAGAGAATTGCAAAAGAAGGGCAGTTGACTGCTAGGGACTTGCTACAGCCACACAGGCTTTACTGCTATTATTACAGAGTACTGCAGGTCAGTGCAGAGTATCCATCCTGCTGGGTCATGTATCCTCAGACCACATGCTTGGCCTTAGTGCCTTGCTTTCTGGAGGGGTTCAGAGAGTCAGCCTGTGGAACTCTGGTTGAGCCAATTCACCAGCCTATGGAAAGTAAGAGTAGTGCTAAGTCCCTTTGTAGCCAACATATTTTTATCTCCATTCATTATTATATAAAAAAAGAATGCTTAGAGCCCTTACAAAAATAGATTAAAAGCTTCTCCCATCTTGTCAGTGCTGTTTTATTAAATGCCTCACAGAATTCCTAGCTTAGGTGTTCTCTGAACTTCAGAGAACATCTTCCCTCATCTGGAAAATAAGAGCCATAGACTAGAAGTCATTAACATCTCTTTCTGCTCAAAATGTCCACCTCTTTGTTCTCCCTACTACTTAAGAGTCATGCTTTTGCTACCACAGTACAAGATGGAAAGCAAATACTTAGTTTGTTATATAAAACAATCAAACAAATGAAAAATATTTATAATAGTTCTAATACTTTAGGACTGAATACTGAAGAACTATACAAATGTTTATTGAGAATCCAAGGAGTGGTTCTTTGAGTAACTCCCTGTGTTTTACTTAGTAATACCTAGTCAGGAAGGAAAAAATAACAAATGTTTTTGTTTTTAACCTAAACTTTCTTTGTGGGTACAGAAAAAGTAAATTTCCTTAGATGCTTGTGAATGCTACCCTCTCATTAAAATAATTAAATAATAAATTATACTATTTACTAGAAGCAGCCTTTCCCTTAAATGAGTTCTCTTCTTCCTGCTGGCCTACCTATAATTTTAATAGTAGGAGTTTCTTCCCCTACAATATCAGTTAGGCTCTTGTACTCATGTCAGTATTTTGTTTGGCTTGGCCCTGGACCAGGAGTTTACAGCTAAATGTACCGGGAACCACTGATCTGAAATATCCAATGCATAGGAATATTTGTCAGTGGCTAAAGTGGAGGAAGATTTCACAGGCCTGTTGCCATTTATAAAATACGTGTGACTACGAGCCTAAAGGGAAGGATGTGTGAGGCCACCAACTTTATTTCGAGATGTTTATCACCTTTGTTTGCTGATTTGAATATTCAGTAAAGTTAATTATTCATTAACAAGCAGAGGATAAATGCTAAGAAGTGCTGTTGTTTCAAACAGGGCCACTTGACATCTTTTTTGTAGAGGCTTCCTACCTAAACATAAAGTTGTAGATTAGCGTTCCTTCTTAGATTATGAAATATTATACTAGTACCTGTAACAACTAAAGTTCAAATGTAACTTTAGGACTGCAGTAACCAGTCCAAACCAGACCTTTGGTTTTAGTCTGAAGATATGCAGCAACTAGAAATGACAGCAAGAGTAGGGAGGATTCAATAAAACGAAGTGTGGACTAATCCTTTTGTTGCTTTCAAAAATACATTTCAGAAATATGCTGAGCGCCAGTCCAGCAAACCTGAAATACGTGATGGAATGGAACTTGTTCCTCAGCCAGATGACAACACATCCATCTGCCAATGCCACAGGAAAAGGCCAAGAGAAGAGCTCTAAGTCAGTCTGGATTCATACTCCTACTTATGCTGGCTACATCCTCAATGGAAGCATTCAAGAAAATCTAAGCCGTGAAGACCACAGTTTATAAGACTTTACCCAGAGAAGTAGTTCTCTTGGTATCTTTATATAATGTGGATGGATAGAGCAATATTAGAGCAAGTATTACCAAATACTTTCAGATATTAATTTCTTTTCAGTAAGAACTGCTATTATCAGCATCACAGTTTCTCTAAAAAGAAAACTTGGGGATCGCAGTAGAGAGGCTTGCCAAAATATAAACCACTGTCTGCGAAACTATATACATCATATTTATTGGATTGTTTCTATCCCTTGTTCACTTGCCCTCTTCCCCTTCCATTTATGAAGGAAAAGTATTTGTACAGGGTTTTTCATCCCACTTGCTGGATAGTTTCTCCTCCTACAAGCTGCTTTTGACATTCAGTAATAGCAAGCCCCCTCGTAGATGGTCTGATAAGAGTAATTAAGGAAGAAGAGGATGGCTCAGTTATTAAAGTAGCTTGGATTCTACGGAGGGAATATTTTTTTAGAGCTCACTCATATCTTTTCAGCTAAGTTTTACCAATATCTGAGACAAAATTAAGAATAAATTGTGCCTTAAGCTAGTAATTTCCAATCTATCTGGGTTGTACACCCATCAAGGACAACACAGTTATTAAAATACATCAGAGCATCCTATGAGTACCGTTCATTATCTATATATTGAATAGATAAGAGATAACTATAGGGAGGTGAGGATCTGTAATTCTTTTTAATTATTAAAAAGGATACTTGAAAATCTCTGCAACCAACTGCAGAAGGCCTGGTATCTCGAGATTCACTAATAAACTAACAAAGGCAAGCATTCATTCCTCACTGCACCCCTCCTCCATTTCACTGGGTTGCATTGCTAAGATAAAAATTTTGGAAATTTCCTTTGCCTTTTAGGACTGGGTCAAGACTTAAGACTTATAGCCCAGAAGTTCATTACATACACCTTGTAATATAACACCATCAATCCAAGATTCAGTTCACTAAAGGACACACTCCAAAAGCAAGAGCTGTTCACACTCCCAATCTAAAAATATTTACCTCCCTAATTGAAATATTTACTTAATCTGGAAAACAGTGAAAGCACTTTAAAGTAGCTGTAGCTATTATATTTTGAAAATTAATAATTTTTTTAACTAGATAAAAGCTAAATCACATTTAGGAACAGTGTAATCAAAGCCAAGTATCCATGAAAAACTCTTAATACCCACCAGCTATTCAAAAGCACAAATGTCCAAGTATAAAATAAAGAGCAAGCTATACTGAGACTATAGCCTAATGAGTCTGTGTCCTACGTATTGTACTTGGAGTTTGGGGTTCATCAAAACTGAGATTATGGAAAGAAAGTTTGCTTTCCCTCACATCTCCCAGACCTCAAATCCCGGGTCCTTCCTGATGGCTAATCGTATTTTGTTAGAAACATCTTAAATTTTGAAAATTTATGTGACCTGCTACCAAACAGGCCTGCTAGTTAAAAGTGAGCTGAGACAAACCAGGCAGCTTCTGGGTGTGGAACAGGGAGGATGTACCTAAGGAGTTAAGTGGAGCCCCTCACGAAATTCCATAGTGAGAAAGCAGCCTTAATCCTGATACTCCTCCATCACGTCAACTCAGTCATAGCCTTTAAAAAGATTTTTATGTGGCTTTCTGGTTTGTCGACATGAATATAATTTAGTAAAAATGGGATTACTAAAACCATGATTCTTTCCTTTTCAGTTAACATTTTAGCCACATATTCCATTAGTCATTTTTAATACTTCAACTTTCATGAAAAAACATCTGATTTTTAAAAAGAGGGCAGGGATGTAAGGATATTCAAGTAAATATAATAACTGTGTTTGTCTAAGCTATGGACATGTTTGTGCAACATTGTTTTTATTAATAAAATGTTAGAAACACTTTAGCCATCATTAGGGAGTTGGCAAGATATTGATACATCAAGGAATACAGTACAACCATTAAAAAGAATGAAGTAGCTCAAAATGTACTATCATGAAAGATTTCCATGACAGTATTCAGTGAAAAAAATAAGTAATGAACAATATGTGTAATGTGAAAACATTTAAATAAAATAAAAATATATCTGGTGGTTGAAAGTTTGGAAGAATACGCACCAATATCTGAGGAGGGGATGGAGAAAAGGGAACTTTTACTTCTTACTTTATACCTGTTTATGATATTTAAAATGTTTTTACTATAAGTATGAATCAAATTTTAAAATAAAGAAAAATATAAATCTAGTAAGACAATAAATGCACAAAAGATATACATAAGAAAATGGATATTTATATTGTCCATTATGTTGTTTTTAAATCTACTTTGTCTAGAATTTTATATCATTGAACATATTACATACACTTTTTAAATAAAGTAAATTTTGTAAATAAAATTTTGAAAAAGATAAATTTCGTTTTTTAAAAAAGATTGAAACCACCTATAGCCCTTGTATTTCTGTAACTGGGGTTGTCTCATTTTAATTCCATTAGGTCCTCACAACTACATGAACCAAAACTTCAACCACCACCATGAAATCTCTAATGAGCAGAAATCTAACATTACAGGAAAAGATATTTGGGCTTTACACCATTATTTTCAGTTATTTCAGGTGAAAATACAATTTGTGCAGTGTCTTAGTTCAGGTTGCCATTAGAACAAATATACCAGACTGAGTGGCTTAAAGAGCAAATATTTATTTCTCATAGTTCTGGAAGCTGAAAGTACCTCATTAAAATTAAAAACAAACAAACAGAAAACTTTTATCACTCAGGAAATTCTAAGCGTTTTTGAAACTCCGCATTGGGAACCAGAGATAAAGACCAGATATATTCTTTATGATACCAGAACACCTCTGAGGGCCTAGGAACTGAGGACCACCTGTGTCACGAAGCTGACAAAAGGGCATTAAGTAGCACGATTACCCTCACTACAGAAGGTTTGGGACAAATATCTGAGCCTTACAGTTAAGATATTCCTTAACCAAATCCCATCTAATTTAGTTTAGAGCATGTGATAGGGGATATTTTAAATAGGCAGAGAGCAAATCTCTCACCATGATTTCTAAGGCTTATTATCACACTTTTAATTTGAACTAGTGGGCACCAAGAAGTACCATGCTTCAAATGACAATAAACCAGCTAAACAAAAATGAAAGCGGTTTGTTTCCCTTTCACATCCTGCTCCCTTAATTTTCTCCTCCCCAAAGAGTAACAAGAGCTCACTGCCACCACCTATGTCACTAGTACCATTAGCACTGCATTATGGAATAGGGACCTGCTATCTAGGTGGGAGCTAAATGAGTTCATTGAGGAAAATAGCTTATTTCTGCCCCACGTTCTTATCATTTAATGTCAGAGTGATTCACTAAGTGAGTCCCTGATTTGGAATAGCATGAGGTGACACAGAGACTTGTAAAGGGGGAGAATATTATAACAAGGTTCTGTTCCGGTTGCCAAATGAAAGTTTTATGTTGCCTCTGAATAACTCTAAAATGTGAAGGGTAAGATACCATCTAGATTTACCTAGCTCTCCCATCTGAGACCAAAATGTAACATAAAGAAGCCTTTAAAGTTCAAGTATCCAAGAGCGGGGCGCGGGGGTGCTGCAGTGGCAACTTCCGTGATAGCAACTTCCCTAAGAACGAAGTGCCTAGTTTCAGTGGTGGGATGGAGCCTGCACCTACCGGCTCTCCAATGGATCTGGCTCTTGTCTTCACATTTAAAAACATCACGTTGGAACCTTAAAATTGCCCATAGTGAGAGTGTTTTCAGCACCAAAAATTGGCAAATGCTAAATTCAGGGTTTTGTTATTTATTTTTTGAGAGTGGTTTACTAGCACACCACTGCTAATATTATATGTTTCTTTTGTTAACTAATTTGAATTGTCTTACCAAAAAGTTAAAATCCTGGATCATTCAGGATACTAAGGCAAGAATAAGAGAAATTCTAACTTGCCTACTTGATATGGGCCCTCATCTTGATTTTTATGAAAAAAAAAAATGTTATTGCTACTAACATTGTCCATTGATAAACTCCTTTTAAGACAGCAACAAGGCAATCCTTAACAAGAATCATGGGGATGAGGAAGACAGATTTTTGTGCAAAGAAGTAGCTAATGTGCCAACTCCCTTCTCCCAGCCTCTTCAGACTGCTAAACCTCATAACAGGAGTACTGATGCCTGGTTGGAGGCTCTTCTGGCTTCCTCTGCAGGACTTGTATATTTGACCCACACTCCTACTCATGGTGACATTGTAGTTTTCTACTATGTAAGATATTTATAAAAGATTCTGTGCTCACATCCAAGGGCAGTCTTGTCCATTGATGGAGTTCGTTCCAGTGCCGAAGCAGCAGAAGGAAAGAAATGGCATGTAATTGCGACTCTACCTCTGCACAAAAAATTTCCCCTTCTCTCTCATTAATTCATTTATTTCCTTATCTCTTGCCTTTGTCTTCTAACTGGAAAGCAAAAATACTAATTTTATAAATATAATACTACAACAAGTATAATAAGAAGAAAAAAGAAAAGAAAAGGAGGAGGACAATAAAGGTATGATGAACAGAAAGAAAGAAGGACAGATTTCTATAAAACCATCCAGACATTCCCCTGATTTCTGTTTCTTAGTAAACAGTTCCTAGATTTAAGCAGGTACATATAAAGGAATAAACAGAAAACCTGATTGTTTTGAGTCTTAATGATCCTTTGTAACTACTTCAAAGAAAGATACTCTTTCTTTTAAAGAACCGAAAGATTTCTACATATATTGGAGCAATAAAAAAAGGTCTGAGCCTACTACTAAGAAAATACTGAATTCTTCTGGATTGGATTATAGGCAAAATAGTAATGCTTGAACAGTAACTACTATAATTATTTTTTTTAGTAATTCAGATAGGCACTTCATTAAACATATGTAGGGCTGATCTTAAAAGTAATATGTAAACAAGGTAGTATCCCTTAATGTGTTTTTATGTTTCATTCTCTACATCTAGAAATACTTTTAAAAGTCGTTTACTAGTTTATATTTATAGTTTTTTAATTTTTTAAAATTGTGGTAAAATATACATAAGCTTACTATTTTAACCATTTTAAGAGTACAATTTAGTGGCATTAAGTACATTTAACATTGTTGTGCAGTTTTGTAGTTTTTAATTCAAATCTTAAACTTAGTTTCTACTAGATTAAAAAATCATGTATAAGTACACGTTTCCATGACTATATCTTTAAAGTTTATTATTCATAGCTACTGTGAAAATTAATGCATCGAGGTAACTACATGAAAGGGAACTAAAGCTCACTCCTGCTTATTACTACTGTGATAATGATTTTAAAGAACTCTGGGAAGTTCTAGCAACAGCAATCAAACAAGAAAAAAGAAATAAAAGGCATCCAAATGGGAAGGGAAGACATAAAACTGTCATTATTCATGGAAGATATGATACTCTATACAGAGAACCCTTAAAGATTCCACCAAAAAATTGTTAGAACTGATAAATGAATTCAGTAAAGTAGCAGGATATAAAATTAATATTCAGAAATTGGTTGCATTTTTATACACCAACAATAAATTATCAGAAAGAAAAATTAAGAAAATAATCTCCTTTATGCTTGAATCAAAAACAATAAAATACCTGGGAATAAATTTAACCAAGAAGGTAAAAGATCTGTACTAGGAAAATTATAAGTCGGTAAAGAAAAAAATTGAAGATACATATAAAAGGAAGCATATACCATGCTCATGGATAGGAAGGAAGAATTAATCTCATTAAAATGTCCTTACTGCTCAAAGCAAGCTATAACATCAATGCAATCCATATCAAAATATCAACGGCGTTTTTCACAGAACTAGAACAAATAATTCTAAAATTTATATGGAACAATAAAAGACCCCAAATAGCCATGGCAATCTTGAGAAAGAAGTTGGAGGTATCATGCTACCTGATATCAAACTATACTACAAGGCTATAGTAATCGAAAGCATGGTACTGGCTTAAAAAAAAAGACACATAAATCAATGGAACAAAATAAAGACCTGGAAATAAATCCACACCTATATAGTCATTTAATCAATGATAAAGGAGGCAAGAATATAGAATGGGATAAAGACAGTCTCTTCAACAAACAATGTTGGGAAAACTGGACAGATACATGCAAAAAAAAGGAAACTGGACCACGATCATATACAATGTATAAGAATAAACTCAAAATGAATTAAAGACTTAAATGTAAGACCCCAAAACATAAAACTCCTTCCTAGAAGAAAACATAAGCAGTAAAATCTCTGACATTCCTTTTAGTAATATTTTTTTCTGATATATCGTCTCAGGCAAGGGAAACCAAAGAAAAAATAAACAAATGGGACTACATCAAACTAAAAAGTTTTTGCACAGCAAAGGAAACCACCAACAAAATGAAAAGACAACTTACTACATGGGAGAAGATATTTGCCAATGATACATCCAATAAAAGATTAATATCCAAAATATATAAAGAACTCATACAACTCAACAACAAAAAAATCCCAAACAATCCAATTAAAAAATGAAGACCTGAATAGGTATTTCTCCAAAGAAGACATACACATGACCAATGACATATGAAAAGATGCTCAATGAAATCATCAGAGAAATGCAAATTAAAAGCATAATGACGTATCGCCTCACACCTGTCAGAATGGCTATCAACAATAAATCAAAAAACAATAAATGTGAGTGAGGATGAGGAGAAAAGGGAACCCTCATTCACTGTTGGTGGGATTGCAAATTGGTTCAGCCACTTTGGAAAAGTTTGGAGTTTCCTCATAAAATTAAAAATAGAACTCCCTTATGCCCCAGAAATTCCACTTCTGGGTATTTATCCAAAGAAAACCAAAACACTATTTCAAAAAGATATATACAACCCTATATTTATCGCAGTGCTATTTACAATAGCAAAAATATGGAAGCAACCAAAGTGCCCATTAATAGACGATAGGATAAAGAAGATGTGGGACATACATACGATGAAATATCAGCTATAAAAAATGAAATCTTACCATTTGTAATGACATAGGTGAACCTAGTGAGTCTTATGCTAAATTAAATAAGTCAGACAGAGAAAAACAAATACCGTATGATTTCACTCATAAGTGGAATCTAATGAACAAAACAAACTAACAAAATGGAAACAGACTCATAAATATAGAGAACAAAAACTGGTGATTGCCAGATGCGAGTGGGGCTGGGAGGCTGAGTGAAAAAGGTGAAAGGATTAAAAAGTACAAATTGGTAGTTACAAAATGGTCACAAGAATGTGAAGTATGGCATAAGAAAAATAGTTAATAACATTATAATAACTATAACCATATGATCCAGCAATCTCTCTACTGGGTATTTACCCCAAAGACTTGAAAACTCATATCTGCAAAGATATTTGCACACCATTGTTCATAGGAGCATTATTCACAGTGGTCAAGACATGGAAGCAACCAAAGTGCCCTATGATAGATGATTGTATAAACTGTGGTACATATATACAATGGAATATTATTCAGCTATAAGAGATGAAATACTGCCATTTGCAACAACATGGATGGACCTCGAGATAATTATGCTAAGCCAGACAGAAAAAGTTGAAAATCACATGATATCACTTATATGTGGGATATAAACCTAAAAGCAACAAACGAGCAGGACAGAGACTCAGGGACACGGACAATAGACTAGTGGTTACCAGAGGGGAGAGAGGAGGAGGGAGGTAGATGGGGTAAAAGAAGTCCAACATGTAGTGACAGAAATAAACCTAACTATGGGAAGTGAATACACAATGTAAATATATATATGCCTTACTGTTAAAATGTACAGCTGAAACCGGATTTCATTAACCAATGTCAATAAAAAAATAATAATTTTTAAAAATTACAAAAAAAAAAAAACCTATGCATAGCACAGGGTGAGTACTAGGTTGTGGGATCGCTTCATAAATTATATAAAGGTCTAACCATTATACTCTACACCTGAATCTAATATAAAATAATATTGAATATTAACTCGATTTGGAAAAAATAAAAAAGAACTCTGGAAGCTCTGTGAGTTGCTGAATTAGCCTACAGGGACTTTCTTCAGTACAGATGTTTTTATTATGTAAGGAAATTTTTCCTCCAGTATTTTCCCCCCTAGACATTAATCTTTTTTATAAACTAATTCTATTGCATGCATAAAAATAGGAGAGAAATAACAGAACTGGGCAGTTTCTAAAAAGGTTGTTTGACATTGCAATAATCCATGACAAACAAAAGCATTGCCAGCATGTGAGATATATAGAATTCAAGCAAATCAAATTTGCTTTAGATTTGTATAATATACAAACTTGCAATATTTGTATAATTTAAGGTTATCTGGAAATTCATTTAAGAGGCCAACTGTTTTCACTTAAAAATCGATTTTGGTTTTACCAGCTAAAAAGCTTACATTTAGAAATAGCATTAGACTGCAAGCACGTGCCACTTATTCTTTGATCCTGAGCAAGGCCTGTCTCATCATAGAAAGATCAGTTTTCCTACTTATAAAGAATAAATTCAATAGAAAAGATTTCACTATATTTTTCCAACATCTTTAAAGACTTTGAAGTGCCCAGGCTTTATAATACGTTGAGGCCAACTTCTCAGAAAATCCCTTCGGTGTCTTTTCCAAAATCCTTTGTCTGAAAGCCACTAATAGGCGCAGGAAAGGCTTCTAACAGATCCAGCCACCTTCACATTCCACGGATGCGAAACCTGGGACTTAAGGGTGGAGGGAAAACTTGGGGCCGGTGGGCGGGACCGAGAGGCGGGGCTAAGAGGACCAGCCGGAAAAACAGCACGGACCTTGAATTACGTAATTTCCGTCTGCAGTGTTACCGAGGAAACCAGCGGAGCCCGGGCCAGCGGCGATTGGCAGGTGAAGGGAATGGTGTCCCCTCCCTCTAAGCGGGTACCTCTCCTGTTCCGCTCGCCTCTTTGGCGACTGGTTAGACCCTAGTCTGTTTCAGGGCCCTAAAGGCAGACCTTTGAGGACCGCGCCCTGTCCATCCCCTTTAAGGATGTTACGTTTCTCTGAAGCCCCCGCTAGGCCTGCAGCCTCTGTTTACAGTCTTGCCCTGGATTAACCCCGCCCCACCAGCTTCCTCTCTTCGCCCTCGTTGAATTCCCGACGCCCAGGTTGAAAAGAGCTCCCTGCGCTTGTGGACGCTCATACTTCCTCACTCCTCGCACCTCTGCAAAGATACTATTTCGTCCACGTTGAGGCAGAGGGGGAAATGCTTGTTAATTTGCCTTACATTTTTTTTCTGTTCGGTCCATGAAATGGTTTTCCGTCTTTTTCATTTAGTTATTTAGAAATGGGAAAGGGAAAGGCGTTTTTACGGAATAGGTAGGTTAGTAGTAGTTGTCCCTCCTCTGCCTCTGGACCACAGGAAAAAAGGAAAAGCGAAATTACAAAACTTATAAAAGGTTACGAAACATATTTGTTTATTCAATTAAACAGTAGGAACAAAATGAGAGGTATAGATTCTGATAACAGCATATTTTAATACTGTTTTCCAACTTTTAAAGTAAACGGAACTGAGAATCTAAGAATTTATCTTGTAGGCTTTTTCTTATGAAGCCTAAATAGATCAGCGGAGCCATGATATAATAATATTTATTGATTTGGAATCGTTAAAAGTCTTTATATCACTGAATCATCAAGGGGAACCTGGGTGTAATAAAATCTTTCATTACATGAACAGTAGTTTGACAGTACTCTTTAGTGTCTTCGAATTCATGAAGTATTCTCACATTGGTTAATTTATTTGTAGGCTTATAATAACCATATGACATCAGTATTTTTTTTTTTTTTTAATCTAAGGCCATTAACTGTCCTTACCCCCTTTTTTCTCTGGAACTTTTCCTCTTAAACTCAAAACACTTTTACCCTTCAATTTATCCCTCTCTTTCCACATTTTTTTCTTCCTCACTACTGGATTATCTCTAACAGCATATTAACATGCCTTAATATCTCCCTTATTTTTATTCACAATCCCTTGAATCCATTCTTACCATTCAGCCACCATCCCATATCTCTGCTCCTTTACAGCACTGCAAAGAATTGTTACTATACTGAACTTTCTCAACTTTCCCACTTCCTCAACCCATCCCAGGCTTTTTTTTATTGCTATTTACTGAAACAGTACTTATCAAGGACACCAGCAACTTTATCTGGTTAAATCTAATTCTTTATTTTCAATTTACTTTGTCCTCCAGCAACATTTGACACAGCTGAGCAAATTCTCTTTTTTGAAATATATGGAACTTAATTATTTCTCAGTAGTGCCAATCACTCTTTTCTGAATCAGATAATTTTGAATATTGGAAGATATTTCATCGATATTTTGTGTTATTCATAATGTAATGGTGACATACAAGTTAGTGTGCATTAACATTTTCACTGCTTTCTTAAATCTAGACAATCAACAGAACAATAAATCAAGACCTGATTTGTGGTGTTTGTCAATTTCTGTGATATAAATACTCCCACCCTGGCCAATTACAAACTATGGTCATGGACTCAGGAATTGGGAAGAGATGTATGGTAGTGCACCGTTATACAGTGTTTCCACCATACAGACACCATTAGATAATATGCAGAAATCAGTATTTCTTGGTGGTTTTGCTCCCCAAGGGACATTTGGAAATGTCGAGACATTTTTGTTTGTCACAGCTGTGCTACTTGCATCTGATGGGTAGAGGACACGGTTTCTGCTAACCTTCTACCATGCACAGGACAACCCCTACAATAAAGAATTCAGCTCAAAATATCAGTATTGCCACTATTGAGAAACCTTGCAATAAACAAAAATAACCTGAAAATAAATAGTAGTAAAATATAATGATTGGGAGGAAAAACTTTTCATCTTCTCTCTTAGATACTGCGATTGGAGACTGCAAGTTAAAATCACAAAAGACAAATTAACAGGACAAAAAGGACATAAATTTCATCTGATGTTAATCTTTTAATTTTTCATGCACAGAGAAAAGGAAGTGAAAACCTAAAGAGACTGTTAGTATTATATACCTTTTTATCAAAGGTTTGTGAAGTGACAAGATAAAGAAAGATTTGAGGGTAAACTAATGGAAGACAAAGGTCATTTAAGTGAGGTTTGTTTGTGCCGACCCATTTTAGTGCCAATCGTAATGGTTATTTTCTTCCTCCTGGTATGGCAAAGGAGAAGGGGAACACCTTCACAAAGGGAAGTTATGTCCTACTTTTAGGCAGCTAGAAGGAGAGTAGAGAGCTTTTCCTGCATTTGCTGTTTCTCGGTTGCCTTCAACTCAATGCTTATGCCAAAATGGCATATTTTGGGGTGGTATATCCTGATCCTCTTCAATAGTAAAATAATTACTAATCGATGAGTTTTTAGTCTTTATTATTTTTATTTTATTTAATTGTAAGTTTAAATAATTTAATTTTTCATAATGGCCGTGTTTAAAAACCAGCTCACAAAATTTTTGAAAATTTAAAATTTAAAATTCTACCCTTCTGCCTCTCCTCTAAGCGCCAATGACACTTTTGTTTTTCAACCACTTGAACACACCAAGCTCCTTATCTCGGGGCATTTTTATTTTCTGTTTTCTGTGTCTGGAATTCTCTTCTACCAGTTTCCTGTCATCTCTTTGCATCATGAAAAGTAATGTCATCCCATTAGAGAGAACTTCCCTGACCACTTGGGCTGAAATACCGTGTCATTCTTTATCCCACTACTCTGTTTTACCTTCTTCATTTCACATGTATTGGTTTTTACCTTCATTTTTTCAATAATATATTATTCTACTTATTCTTGATTTCCTTTAGATTTAGTATTTTTGGTAACTTCTTACAATACAAAATGAGAATATAGCCCTCTTGTACCAAACCACCACAACATACATATATACATACACACACTCATCTTCTACCCTCATCTTCCTAATTAAAAAAAAAAAATCCTGCCATGACACTAAGTAGGTTCTGGAAATTTAATTGCATACAGGATAAGGTTGATCTATTCCAAAACAACTAAATATCCAGAGTAAGCCAGTTTTGGAGACAGGAGTTATATCCAAATTCATATCACCATGGGTGGTATCACAGAGTGTTATAATTATAGGGTATTACTGTCGTTGTATCATACATTTTGGTATTGTATAATTATTAATGGCTGAGCCATAGCAGTAGCTTAGCTTTTTTGTTTTCTTTTGTCCCTTTCAGGGTGATACTTAAAAAATACAAGTCATATCATGTTATTCCTTGATCTAACCCTCCAATTGCTTTCCGTTACACTTAAAATTCTAACTTTTTACAATGGAAGGCATTGTGTAATCTGTGATCCTACTGTCTCTCTGCTTTTATCTCCTACCACTCTTCTCTCTAGTTGTCTACAGTCACACTGACATTCCTGTTCCAGCTTCCTATTTCATTGTCTTCAACCTTGCCATTCTATCTGCCTGGAAAACTCCTAGGATATGTAAATGGATCACTCCATTTCATTCAGGTTTCTGCTTAAACAATAATGAATTAATATAATATGTAGAATTTTTAGCCTGTTGTGTCACTTATTGTATTATTTCCCCCAATAAATATTTATTTAAAACACTATTTTTAATTGCTGCATGATATTAATATATGTTAAAATTTGCCTGTGTTCCCCAACACCCACCATACTAAGCCCAGTCCAAACAAGGATACAGAAGCAACAGTAAGAACAAGATCCTTAAGCAAGATTAAGATCCATACAAGTGGTGTCTGATATATGTACAGGGGTATCAGGTATTGGTGTATAGATTCTGGTTCCTAGAACATTAAACAGATACTATTGACATAATAGGAAACCAGCTGAATGTAACTCCTGGGCCTAATCCCAAAACTACACTTTAGAACAATTTTCAGTGGTGAAGAATCTTTTAAAAATTTATTTTCAATGTGTTGCAGACATTTTGTAAAATAAAATAAAAATGAATTACTAGAGAAAGGAAAAATAATAAAGATGTACCAACTATAAGTCCACTGATCACGTGTTTGTGTGCCACAGCAATGTCAAATTGCTGAAAAAGTTTCTAAATACTCTCAGTTTCTTTATTTATCTTATTAGGAAACACGCAGTTCAGAGACAGGCATAAGTTTATAGAACACACTCAAAGCAGCACAAAATTTAGAGATCCACCTACAGGAGATCTACCCCAACTCCTTATGCCTTTTCCCTCCCCCACCATATGTCTGATAACTCGTTCTCTTGCTGATGACAAAACTAATTTTTAAAAACTCTTCTTGTTATTCAAGTAGTACATGTTCATTATAAAAGTAAGCAAAAATAAACATTCCTCCTTAATTCTATCATCACTGTTAACATTCATATTTATACTCATACATACAAAGTTATACCCACATGCACATATTTGAATAGAGGAGAGAGAAGCTAACAGAAATAGCTTATTACAGATAACTGTTTAACAAACTTCTCTTTAAAAATGGCACATTATGATTTGAAACATTTTCCATGTCAGTGTGTATACATTTACAGCACCAGTTAAAATTTTCATGAGATTCTTTTGTATGAATGCATCATAATTTATTTAACCAATCTCCTATTCAGTCAGCCAGCAAATATATATTGATCATCTACTCTGCTAGAAATGAGGGATATAGCAATATCCAAGAAAAGAGTCTGTTCTAAGGAATCTTACATTGTAGGGGGATGAGATTCTAGAAGATGTGTTCAACAAATGCACATATAAGGATACTGATTTGTCAGCATCTAATAACTTTTAGCCTTCATCACATGAGAAGCAGGAAACAGGTGTGTGCAGGAAGCCTGGGTGAAATTATTTAAGTCAAAGTGCCCAATAAAACTGTTTCAGACATGTTCACACAATTAAAAGGAATTTTTAAAACCTACTTTAAAATTTTTACCTACCAAATTGAGAATGTATTTGGGAAAATATGCAATTTGTATGAATTAACACTAATGCTATCTTGTGCTACCTCACACATATATGTATGCTGCTTTAGACCTTAAATCACTAAGCATGATAATAAGAATAAAATAATCGAATTATTGGAAAGAATATTAAAAGACCCACAATAGTCCTAATGTCTCATCTATGTTTAGTTATTCATTTTTGTAAAATTTAGAAATTAAGCATCGTCATAGAATGTTTATAGGTGTAAATTAACATTTTTGAGGACAGTTTGGCTGTGTAAAAATTTTAATGTGCATACTCTTCTTTTTTATGAAGTTATTTATATATATGAACTATGTGTACATTGTAAAAACAAAATTACACTATATAAAAGAATATGTTGGAATAAAACCTTTTCATTTCCAAATCCAGTTTCCTTAGTCCTCCGAGGTCTCCCCAGAGACAATCATTGTTAGCAGGATCTTGCATCCCCTTCTAGACAGTCAATGCAAAATATATACACCACAGCAATTCCACTTCTAAAAATGTATCTAACAAAAATTATTGCATATGTACACAAATAGATGTATCAAGATATTCGTTTTATAATTGTGACAGCAAAAAAAAAAAAAAACCCAATCTGAATGTCCAATAATAGTTAAATACTTAGTATGGACATATCCATATTTAGGAATGGTGTACGACTATAAAAAGAATGAGGAAGATCTATATGTATTAACATGGTAATGTCTCCAACACATATTGTTAGCATATGTTGCAGAAAATATGTTTAGTTATATCACATTCATGCAAACAATTCTGTACCATATGTGTGTATATATAATATATATAAGCATGTGTGTATGTGTATATATATATAGTTATAATTTAAATATATAAGAAAAGTTCTGGAAGAATCACACATCTATTTAAGAGATGTAGTAATCTTTCAAGAGAGGACTAGACTAGAAGAAATAGGTTTTTCACTCTACAAGTCTACATTATTTGAAATTTTTACTACCAGAATGTATTTATGTGTTATTTACATAGTAACTTTTAAAGTAAATAAATATAAGTAATTCATATGAGTAATGAGGTATTAAATAGGGAACGATATTTACATATTTTCTAATTCTGTTTAAATATTATCCCAATTCTATGGTTATTTGTGAATAACCAGATAACTGTATTCTGTATGTTGACCAGTGAAAAAGAACATGGACAGAAAAACCTTAGAGTAATGAACTGAAGTAACTGCCATGTTTCAAATTTCAGCATAATTATTGTTTTATTTTTTTCTCACATTTTAAAATTAACTTTTTGATATGATTTTTAAAGTTAGGATAAGTTTCAGATGGCAAAGCTATCTTCTATTAATCTCTTAATGATAGAAATAGTGACAGTGTCCTTAAAACTTATTAAAAGTGATTATCACACTATTCACAAGGAAAACTTTTTTTTTCCTGAAATATCCTGAAATACGCAGATAAACTACACTTTGTTCTTTCTCCACCTGCTGGCTAGAAAGAGTATATCTCAAAATATGATCCTTCGATCAAAATTAACAAATCTTTTAAGCCCTAAATATCATTTCTTACTATTATTTGTGCTGATAGTTATTTGTAAGTTATGAGCATAATTGTGTTTAAAATGTTCATTACATCAATTTTTATCCAAAATAACACACATGGATAGTTCTTATTTTTTAAAATACTTTGTTTTATAATAATAGATATGATTTATTGAATGGTTACAATGAGCCAGAAACTGTACTAAATGCTTTACCTGTAGTATCTGATTTATTCTTCACAATTTTATAAGGTAGGCACTATGAATCCCCATATTTTACAAATGAGGAAACTGAAGTTAGAATAAGTTTAAAAACTTATACAAGATTACACAACAAAGTAGGAGATAGAATATGTTAAGATTTAAACACTGGTATTACTTTAAACTTAAAGATTTAACCTATATCCCCATGCCTTCTATATGATTAAAGCTACTTGAAGAAAAAGAAAAAAGTCATACTTTTTTTTTCTTCCTACTCTTAAAAATGTCAGTTTTTAAAACTCAGCAATATATAGTTAGGAAGAAAATATCTTTAGTTTTAAGCTTCCAAATAATTTGTGCATCAAAAGAGAAAAAAAACAAATTAAAGATAATATATAAAGAAATTTTTCTTTTATTTTTTCTAATAAATGGCACATCCTTTACAGTTTTTCTGTTTGGTCTCTGTCTCTCTAAATGTAATGCATGTATTAGTAGATGTGTGTTATACATTTGAATACTGCAGTGCTTTGGGATTTGTAAATCCTTTCAGCATTTCACAAGTAATAGTTCAGAATTTTAAAATTTTAAGCAAAATTTACTCAGTTTAGACTATGATAAAGAATCTCAGAACTACATTACTACTGTAAATTTAATGTGACATTATTTATATATTATTTCCTTTATACAACTCTATTTAATTGAGTTCTAGTGATAGTTTCATAATGGAGTATATAAAGTAATTTTAAGTATACCCCTTTTGCTTATTTTCTTTCAGGACTTTAAATGCCTTGGATACAGGAATTAGAATATACAAAGAGGGATAAAGCTGCCAGAGTCATTCAGAAGGCCTGGAAAAGTTTCCTTGTGAGTTTTTGTTGTTGTTTTGCAGCTTTCTTGAGATATAATTTAGATATCATAAGGTTCACTTGTTTAAAGTGTACAATTCAGTAGTTTTTAGTATATTTACAGAATTGTATACCACCCTTTGTTTTAAAAGCAGACATTTTTTAAAGTTTCAAAAACTTAACATTAATTAGTAATCTCATTAGCCTCATAAGTATTTATTGAGTTCTTGATCTGGGCCAGGCACTTTGATAATAGCTACTAGCAATGAAAGTATCACTAACTGGCTCCTTTGGCTTTCACCTGTAAAAGTTTTATTTCTTGACTCGTTTGTGAACAGATGTTAGGAATACATTCACTCATTAAATATTAATTGAGTACTTAATCTTGAGGACTTAAAGTTTAATAATACACCATACCTGGATTAATGTAGTAGTTCCTTATCGTGCTCTAATATGGGTAGAGCTGGTTTTCTTATCTAATAAGAAATATTCCAAGTTGATTTACCTGGTTAGGTGAGAGCCAAGAGCTAAAATGAGTTCACTCTTCTCTCTGACAGCAGCAGGACTCTTGTCTCCCTGATAATTTTGTATGAAGTTATATGGCTCTGATTCTAGCACACGAGAGTACCTTTGATTCAGTTAACCAAGTCTTGTAAAAATAGCTTTTATTATTTGCCTCTACTGCCTCTATCGACGCCTTAAAACCCATGCTGGGGTGTAACTATTGATTTCCAACACTAAAATAAAATTAAAAAAATTTAATCTACTATTCCTTTGATGGTTTATATCAGCCTACTTGTCATCTAGGCTCGAGCAGTTCTGTCATTTGTAACTTCTTTTCTCTTACATCCAGACATCTAGATCCAATTAGCCACATGCCTTTAAATCCTATTATATTCCTGGCACTGTGCTAGGCATTTTACAATACATCCTTGTCCTTAAGGAGCTTCAGTAGAGAAGACATATATGAAAAAAACAAGTTGTGTGTGTGTATGTGTGTGAGATTTTACCAAGATGGTAGACTGAGCACATATTTTCAGTTTCTGTCCCTCCAGAACCCCATTGAAATGAAAATACAGAAATTTAACCCGTAATAGAGAGAAGGGAGTTCATGAGCAAATAAGAAAATTTATCTCATTTATGGAAAAACAAAAATAGATGGTAGGATTATGCTAGAGAAACTGTTTAGAAGATTTGCCTAGATATACTTCAAAGGGGGCCCAGTGAGAGACCTGGTTTGTCATTGGAATCCTAGAAAAGATATCAGTTAGGAGTTATCAATTTAAAAGGGCTGGAAGAGAATGACTATAGACAAGGGGGCTGATTGAAGGTCTGCACATGGAACAGCGGTACCAGTTGTCTCCACTGTCACTTTAATGCCCAAAGCTACATTTACCATTAGTCAAAAATTTGCTGATAGATGGATATTTATCAGTGCGTGGCAGGGGCAGCAGGGAACCCTAAGGCTTATCTCTAAAAAATTTAAATGAACTATCTGGGAAAGCTAATTCTAGCATGGATTTGGCACTCCACATTAAAACCCTCTTAATTTTAGTATTTGAGAGACTCAAATACTGTTGCTGGCTATCTGACCAAAACCCCTCTAAGAAAGTCTGTTGACTAACTTATTCTATCCACATCATGAAGCTCCCAGGCAATCTTCCCACTCATAAATATGAACAGTGGGGAAAAAAGCACAGGATACTGATACTAGCTCCCAAGAAAAACTGACACAGACCTTCATTCTTAACTACAGTCATGTACCATATAAGTTACCAACTGACTGCATATGTGACAGTGGTACACCATATAGCCTAGGTGTATAGTACGCTATATACCTAGGTTTGTGTAAGTGCACTCCGTGATGTTCGCACAATGATGAAATTGCCAAAGGACACATTTTTCAGAACAAATTCCTGTCATTAAGCGACACATGACCGTATTAATGGACAACCAAGGATCACCTGACATTTAAGGAAAACCAATGATGTATAACAAAAGAAAGAAAAAAGAAAGAAATAAAAGAAAAATAACAGAACCTGAAGGAAATAAAAATGGTAATTGATTCAGTTTAGATTGGCATGGTGAATGAATGGCTTTAAGAGGGTTGCATCTGGAGATAAAATGGTACCCTATGTAGTAGAAGCTATATCTGAGAAGTTGGACTTAAAAAGTGGCTAGAAACCCTGAAGAAGAGCTAACCATGAAAGTCATGGTTCAAGTATAATGCAAATTAAAATAGTTCTAAGATGTAAAGAGAATACATTTGATCTTGATTCTAGATATATTCTACTTCAAGTAGCCCAGAGGTGACTTCTAATAAGAATGCATAGTTTTAGCATATTACATGGCCCTATAGGTGAATAATTTGCATAGTGAGAATAATATAAATGCAGACTTTTGTCTATCATTTTAAATATTTTTATCAAAGTAATATGTGCTCTTCTTTAAAATAAGCAAAATAATATAGAAAAACGTATGCTAAAAAGCAAGCATTTTATGCCAGCCTACTCTTTTCTACCTTCATACCCCTAAAGCAACCACTTTAAACTATTTTTTGTTTTGGATCTGATAGTAGTTAGTTTCATGCTTTTAAATAATATGCTCAAGTAATTATTTTTATTTATCAACTTTAGAAGTGATCTGTTGACTTTCAGAAAAGATGAAGAATTTATATTATCTTATACAACCTTGCTTATCTCCTCTCCCAGTAACATAAATCATTACTTTTTTATTTCCTCTATTTGTTACCTTATTGCTTTAAAGAATATTTAAACTTTTGTTTCTTGTTCCATTACACTAACATAGGATTACTTGAAACTCATACATGATGAGAGTATAAATATCCTAACCCTTTTCTTCATATACCCTCCCAATATTCTAACCCCCAAGTTCTATCACCTCTACTATTACATTGTCAATATTCACTTGGAGCAATTTTTCACATATCCTTAATATAAGTCTTTTATTAAATATATGTATTGCAAATACATGACACCACCAAAAGAAACTAATAAAGCTTCATTAACTGACCATAAAGAAATGGAGATCTATGAACTGTCTGACAGGAATTCAGAATAATCCTCCCAAAGAAGTTTATCGAAACTACAAGATCATATAGACTGAACTATCTCAGTGGAAACATTCTCCCATGGATGCTAAGACTTTTATATCCACAGAGCCCAAAGGTACAAGGACGTGAAGCAAAATTTTCACTAGTGGATCATTAGAGGTAATATCGAGAGGGAGCCACTTTCATTTCTACCCTTTGATTCTCAGAGCCATAAATGCTGGTGTGGGAGAAATATAGCATCATATCTTGGTTATTGATTCAAATCATATACTATAACATGGAGGACATCACCCTAATCTGAAAAGTGTTATCACTCTGATTGTAATTGCGTCTCTAAAATGCCATTCCACCATTCCTTCAGGCCAGTTGGTTTAAGATGATGGGGAAGAGGATATTATTAGTGAATTTCATGAGCATGAGCCCATTGATATATTACATTTGCTGTGAAGCAAATTCTCTGATCAGAAGCAATGCTATGTGGAATACTATGATAGTGAATAAAGCATTTTGAAAGTATACAGTTGGTGGGATTTTTTAGAAGCATCGTGCACACAGAAGAGTAAAATATCAATTCCAGTGAGACTAAAGTGTTACTCCTTCAATAATAGAAGTGTTCCAATTAATCAATGTGCCACAGGGAAGCCAGATAATTCCACCAAGGAATGGTGTCATATTAGGAGCTTACTGTTAGCCACTATTTTGGCAAAGTGAGCACTCAGCAGTGGCAGTAGCCAGATATGGTGAATAGAAATCCATGTTGTTGAGCCCATTCTACCATGGCCACTTTGTTCATGAGCTCATTAGGCAAGGAAGAGCAGTGGCTAGGGGAAAAGGCTGATTGACTCCAAAGAACTGGTCACCTTGCGTAAATAATTAAGATTCTTCTTTGCTGAGATTACCCTTCGGTGAGCTTTCACACGGGACACAAATATCTCCACACTTGGTGTGCATTTGCAGGTGGGGGTTGACCTCCTCTCTAGACATTCTTGTCACCAATTTTCTAACCATATTCTTTCCAAATCCTTGACTAGCCAGCCAAACCATCAGTCACTGCCCATCTGTAGATCTGTGCCTCTTGCCATTTTTCCTTCCATGTGCAATACACAGTCATGTGTGCTGCTTGAGATTCTGTCCTCTGGAAGGATTTCTCTTCATCCCTGTCTTTCAGGACCATCCCTGAGTAAACTGTAGTATATAAAGAACTTCCTATAGGTTACACTTTGAACTTGACCTCTTGAGGCCTGCTAGATCGAGTTTGACTGATACAATGCAGAATAACTTGTATACCTTCCAAGACACGGCCTTCAGAAGCCTTGCAATTTCTATTTTCTCTCTCTCTTTGGTACTTTGAAACCTCCATGCTATGAAGAAACTCAGACTGAAAATACATTTGGAAAGAGAGGTCCAGCCATCGCAGATGTTCCAACAATTTAAGCTGAAAATCCAAATACGTATATGCAACCATATTAAATCACCCAGTTCCAGCTGATCTGGCAGCTGACCACAGCCACATACATGTTCATGCAAGACCAGCTGAAGTTCCCTGTCAACCCACAGAAAACAGTTGCTACTTTAAGTCACAAAGTTTTGAGGTAGTTTGATACCGTAATCTACATATTTAGAAAATACTATTCAGATTTTAAACCATCATAAATTTTTCTTGATACTCAATTTGGAATTTTACTTAGGGGAAATTATACCCTTTCAGAAAGAGTATTATTTGTGTCAGTATGGGCCACGCCAATTGCAATGGGGCTTCAAATTGTTGCATGGGTGCTATGGATTACTTCAATTTAAATTGATTTGATTTGACTTAAAACCAAACTGTGGGGGAGGGAGGAGTTTACCAAGAGTTATTAAGAGTGTTCTGGGGGTATAGGGTATGAAGAGAGAGTTACTAAAAAAATAGTTTTCCAAGATAGAAGAATTGTTTGGAGCTGTTTCACTAAATGTATGATAACATGAAAAGCAGATAGGGTTTGTAAATTAGTGTAATTACTACAGGAATGAGGAAGATTCTGTACTGATTATGATAGATAATATTTACTGAAGGTTTTCTTATGCCAGAAGTTGTTTTAAGTGCTTTACAAATATTAACTCATTTATTCCTCACCATAGCTGTATGAAATCACTACTATCATTCTCATATTTTAGATAAGAAACTGAGCAGAGAGGTTAAGCAACTTTTCCAGAGTCATGTAGCCAGTAAGTACTCACAATTGAACACAGAAAAATATTATACCATAGTCAGTGTTGTTAATGATTAGGCTGTATTTTTGACTCTTTTCTATGTTACTCTGGAGTATATCTCACCATAGCTGTATGAAATCACTACTATCATTCTCATATTTTAGATAAGAAACTGAGCAGAGAGGTTAAGCAACTTTTCCAGAGTCATGTAGCCAGTAAGTACTCACAATTGAACACAGAAAAATATTATACCATAGTCAGTGTTGTTAATGATTAGGCTGTATTTTTGACTCTTTTCTATGTTACTCTGGAACAGAAGTGACCCACCAAAGTTCTGTATATTTTATTTATATTTGCTAGTGATGCAATTTCAAGTTTAAGGGTAAAACTCTTTGTGAGAATAATACCAACATTGCCTGGCTTGTCAAAGCAAACCCTGAATGGATACTATTTCTAAGATGTAGTTTACACATATGAAATCTATTTTATGCCCTAATTAGGAAAAAGCTAATTAGAGGTAGAAAACCCAGTTTTAACCATATAATCTCATGTGTTTTAACCTTTAGAATGTCGCTATATTCCAACACTTTAAAAGTCTGATTAATATAAGAAGACAAGGGGAGCCACGTCAGATAGTGAGATATATTAACCCTAAAGAGGTAAGGACATTATTTAATGATACGGCATCTTTTTTCCCCCTTTTAACGTTAAAAAATGTGCGGCTACTTTAGAAATTCAATATGCTTGTATTTGTTCCTTTTTAAAAACTTTTTTATTTGAAGTATTACACACATATAGGAATTTCATAAAACAAAAGCACATAACTCAGTGAATCATCAAAAGCAAACCACTGCCTTCAGGTGTTCTACAAATCACTGCCAAACTCCCTTCTTCTAAAAGGTAACCACTGTTTTGAATTCTAGCACTGTATTTTAGTTTTTTTCTGTTTTAAAACTATATATAAATAGACTCCTATAGTATAATTTTGTGTCTAGCTTTATTCAACATTATGTTTATGTAGCTAAACTTCATCCATTTTACTAAAAATAATAGCATTATTCTATTTTTTTAATATACTGCATTTATTCATTTTACAGTTGATTGACATTTGGATATTTTCGAGTTTGAGGCTATTATAAAGAGTGCTTCTGAGAATATTTTTATTTATGTTTCCTGGTGCACATGTGCATGAATTTCTTTTGGTTTCTACTCCACCTAGAAATGGAATTGCTGGGTGACAGGATATGCCAAGCTGTTTTCCAAAGTTATTATACTAATTTATATTCACTATCAGCAGTCTTTTGGAATTCCTGGTGCTCTACATCCTCATCAGCACATAATATTGTCAGTTTTTTAATATGCATTTCCCTGATTACTAATTAACTTAAGCGTCTTTCTGAGGAGTTTAGCTTCTGATTGAAATCCTATGTGATTTTTCAAGCCTGATCACAAGCAATTTCAAAGGCCTTACCTGGCAGAGGCCTCACAGGGAAAAGCTGCCCTCCACATACCAGACACAGCCAGTGCACTATAGCTTTCGAAGGGGGAGTTGCACTCAAGGACTCAGGCTCCCATGGCCAAGACTGCTGTTGGGCATAGTATTTACTTTCTTAGACCAGCACCTTGACTCCTAGATCTTATTACCTGAGGCCTTGCACAGAGGTCTTCAGGACCTCTGCCGAGACCTTTTTATGGGGAGAAATTTGAAGACACTTTCCCAACTCTGACTCAGTCTATTCTGACCCTCCTCCCTCAATCTCACCCTCCCCCCCACCCCTTTCCCCACACACACCTCAGAGTCCAAAAGGCAGCCAGAGCCTTTTATCTGGGACACTCTCAACAGTGAGAGGATACCCACATCTGCACTGAGCCACCTGACCCTCGACCAGGGCACAGTTCCCTGAGCAAAAATGGAACAAGTGGAGTTGTTCCTTCCTTAGGTTTTAGATGCTTTAATTCTTGCTTATACTATTGTGGTAAGTGAATAAAAGCTTTCGTTCCCTTTTTGTTTGTTTCTTTATTGATTACTCTGACTCATCTATCTTTCTCAAAGATCACCTGAGCTCCTGATACTTATTTTCACATCTGTCGTGTGTATGTCATCTCTCTATTCTTATTGGTTTTAAGCAGTTCTTTATATATTCTTTATACAAGCCCTTTGTCAATTATCTGTTACATGTATTTTTCACTCTATGATTTGACTTCTTGCTCTCTTTTTTAAATTAAGTTTATTGGGGTAACATTGGTTAATACAATTATATAATTTTCAGGTGTAATTATCATTTCATATCTGTATATTCTACGGTGTGTTTACCACCCAAACTCCAGTTTCCTTCAGCTGCCATATATTTGATCCCCTTAACACACTTCACCCTCTCCCTATCCCCCTATAATTGATCCCCTTTACGCCATCTACCACACCCCTCCTCCCCCACTAGTAACCACCACTCTATAGTCCATGTCCACGAGTCTGTTTGTTTGTCCTGCTCATTGGTTGCTTTTAGGTTTATATTCCACATATAAGTGATTTTCAACTTTTTCTGTCTGGCTTATTTCGCTTAGCATGATTATCTCTAGGTCCATCCATGTTGTCACAAATGTTGCTTGCAAATATATTTTCCCATTTGGATGGTTGTCTCTATACCTTGTTGATGGTTCCTTTTGCTGAGCAGAAGCTTTTTAGTTTGATGTAGTCTCATTCATTTATTTTTCCTTTTACTTCCATTGCTTTTATGGTCAAGTTCGTAAAATCCTCTTTAGTTAAGGTCCTTGAGCTTGGTTCCTATGTTTTCTTCTATGCATTTCATTGTTTCAGGTCTTATATTTAGGTCTTTAACCCATTTTAAATTAAATTTGGTGTGAGGTGATAGACAACAGTCTAGTTTCATTGTTTTGCAGATGGCTTTCCAGTTTTCCCAACACCATTATTGAAGAGGCTTTCTTTTCTCCACTGTATGTTTTTGGCTTTTTGTCGAAAATTATTTGCCCATATAAATTGGGTTTACTTCTGGACTCTTGATTCTGTTCCACTGGTCCATGTGTTTTGCTGCCAATACCATGCCGTTTTGATTACTGTCGCTTTGTAGTATTATATGAAGTCAGACAGAGTGATGCCTCCAGCCTTGCTCTTTTTTCTTAGGATGGCTTTTGCAAATCGGTGTCTTTTGTGCTTCCACATAAATTTGATGATTTTTTTGTTGTATATCTTTAAAATTCATTAAACCTGTGTAATGCTTTCCTTGATATGGTCATTTTAACTATGTTGATTCTTCCAATCTAAGAACACAGAATGTTCCATTTCTTTGTATCGTCTTTGATTTCTTTTAATAGAGTCTTGCAGTTTTCATTATATAGGTCCTTCACATGTTTTGTTAAATTTATTCCTAGGTATTTTATTCTTTTTGGTACAATTGCAAAACAAATTATTTTTTCTACTTCTTTTTCTGAGACTTCATTATTATAGGAATGCTATGGGTTTTTCAACGTTGATTTTGTATCCAGAAACTTTACTGTATTTGCTTATTGTTTCTAATAGTGTTTTAGTAGAGCCTTTAGGGTTTTCTATATAGAGAATCATGTCATCTGCAAATAGTGACAGTTTAACTTCTTTCTTTCCTATTCGGAT
>NW_006436543.1:610728-624860 GCF_000325575.1 Pteropus alecto | reverse complement strand
GTTTTCAGTATGTGGCATCTAATTCTCTTGGATCTTTGCTTTAAATAAAGCATTAAAAATGACTTTTTTATTTTCTGATAGATATTTAATCACGCTCACTACCCTCAGTTTCAGTCCCTGTCGGTGTTAGCAGCAGTTTTGGCAGCGTTTGCTCAGATTCTCCTGGGGCTCCGAGGTGTTCAGTCTCAGAGGGTATGGGGGGAAGGGCCTTCTGGGTTGGGGAATGGGGACCATGGTTCAGCCTTGGGTTTGCAGCCGAGGCCGGCAAAAATCAACTGTTATTACTTTGAGGTCCCATCCTGCTTCTCTGCTTTCTGTTCTGATGACTGGGCCCTGCTGCCGGCCACGTGTGAGTTCTGGTACTTCCAGGCAGGGTTTTTCGGGGAAGTTACTGCACCTTCACCCTTGCCCCTCCTTCTGCAAGGAGCTCAGGCGGCTGGGAGAGGCGGCTTCTTTATTCCTCCGAGTCCACCACCCAAAACCCGGGGTTCTGACCTGTGGTAGCTCTTAGGCACGCAGATCCTACGCTCAGACGTGCTGGTGTGCAGTTTGGGTGTTTTTTGTTGAGTTTTAGATGTTCGACTTATTGTTGTTTCAAGGGGAGAGATCAGGGGACGTTTTTCACTCTGCCATGTTTTTTCCAAATCTGTTGCTCTCTTAATAGAGTCTTTGCATTGATTTTTTTTATTATGAAAAATGTCAAGCATACAAAAGTAGAAAGAATAAATAAACCACCATATCCCCATCACCTAGCTTCAACAATTAGCAAGTCATAGCCAATCTCGCTTCATCTACACCTCCAGCTACTTTCCCCAACCCCTAAGTTAATATTTTGAAGCAAGGCTGTCTTTTGATGAACAGTTCTTAATTTTAATGTAGTTCATTTTATCAATCATTTTCTGAATGTTTGGTGCTTTTTAATAAACTTTACCAACCAGGAGGACATAAAAATATTTTCTTATATTACATAAACTTTATTGATTTGCCTTTCCTACTTAGATCTACAATCCACCTGGCATTGATTTTTTTGTGTATGGTGTAAGGTAGAGGTCAATTTCATATTCTTCCATGTAGATATCGAAATGATTAAACACTACCTATTAAAAAGATAGTTCTTTCTCTACAGCTCTGCAGTACCACTTTTTATCATAAATCAAGTGACCAAGTGACCAATCAAGTGATCAATAGATGTGTGCATCTATTTCTGAATTCTCATTTCTGTTCCATTGGTTCATTTTTCTACCTTTGTCTTAATTACTATAGCTTTATAACAAGTCTGTTATGTGGTAAGGAATACCCTCATCTTATAATTCTTCTTCAAGAAGACATTTCCAGGCAATTCTAGAATGCTTTCTATTTCCATTTTAGAATTTAGAATTCTAAAATTTACACACACACACACACACACACGCACACACACACACACACACACACACACACACACACAATCCTCCACTAATCATGGAAAGTAATGTAGTAGGAAGCTCTAAGAATAACTGTCAGAATCAACTTTATTGGAAATCTGGAATCTAATATTTTTAAAAAAGCAAAATTTAGCGTAACCAGGAAAGTACTTAATGAAGAAAAAGGCTGCAAAATTTCAGTAAAGAAGCATTGTGGTGTTTTTGCTTACCCACCTAACAACCCTCATTCCCCACTTGGTGACAGCTATGGGGACAAAGGTTCACATTCTGTATGTGGCTGGCTAGGGCTAGAGGGTCAAATACAGATCTGTTGTAAAAAATTGTGGTTTAGTATTTTGACCTGTCTGGTAGTTTCTAGAGGGATCGGCACAGAGGCTTACCTTTGTTTCATCTACTTCCATACAGTCCCAAGGCTGGGCTGGCTTCTAGTACTTAAAGTCATACACTACCCACAGCCACCAGGGGGAAAGGGATGGCAGACAGGGCAAGAACAGGCAGACCCAAAGCCTGGGAAGGACAAGGCTGAGGAGCTGCTACTTAATGGGTTGGGGGTGGAGTTCCTTTCAGAATGAGGAAAATGTTCTAGAGATAGTGGCTGTACAGTATTGCAAATGTACTAAATGCCACTAGTAATAAATTTACGTTTTGTGTATCTTACCAAAATTTAAAGAACATTTTTAAAATCTGTTGGGATTTTGATTGGATTGTATTGAGTATCAATTTGAGGAAGACTGGCATCTTAACAATATTGAGAGCCCAATCCATGCTGCCCAGATTCCTCTTCACAAGAGGATTTTAATGCCCAATCACAGGGATTGTGATCAGCAGACAGCCTCCAGCTGTGAGCATCTTCAGTTTCTACTAAAGTGTTCAAGGTGTGAGGGGTGGCGGGGTGGGGAAGGGGTATAAAGACCAGTTTGAGGTAGAACAACTCTGTTGGGCAATATTCACTCTAGATCTCTCAGTAAGATTGTCCCAGGCTTTGTAAGGTCTGTATTGCAGTTCAAATCCTCCCTTTTCCTTCCTTTCATAGGAGCTGATCCCTAATAAACATATGGCACCCAAACTGCATGTCAGCATTTTCTCCCAGAAACCCCAATCTGCAATGTTATTTAGCTCTTCTGTAATTTCTCTCGATAATGCTGTATCACTTTCTGTATAGAGGAGTTGCATATCTTTTGTTAGATTTATACCTTGCTTTTTCATGCTCCTCTAAACGGCAATTAGAAAATTTTTATTTTCTAATTTTTGATTCTAGTATATAGGAAGATAATCAACTTTTGTTTATTAGCTTTGTTCCCAGCAGCTTTGTTACCCTCATTTATTAATTCTAATAATTTATAGATAGATTCTTTTGGATTTTCTATGTAAGCAAGCATGCTATCCTCAAAATGAGTTTTACTATTTTCCTTTCCAATCATTATACAGTTTATTTCTTTTTGTGCCCTTCTACACTAAATACAGCCTTCAGTAAAGTGGTGATTTGAAGTGGTAACTATTGTTTCACACTTGATTTCAAAGGAAAGTGCTTAATATTTTATCATTATAGATGAGGTATGCTATAGGGCTTTATTTTGGTAGAATAATTTCATCCGATTAAGAAAATTTACTTCTATTCTTATTGAGCTAAAAAAGTTTTTTTCTCCTAATCCAAGAATGAATGTTAAATATTTTTCTCCTTTATTGAGACATTATTTTTCTTTTACTTGAATATTAAACTACTTAGCATTTCAGGAATACACACATTTTGGTCAGGATGTCTTATCCTTTTTAAATATCACTAAATTTAGTTTGCTAATATTTTACTTAAATTTTTGTACCTATATTCCTGCAGAACATGTAATTTACTTTCTCATATTGTCTCTGTCAGATTTTAGTATCAAATTTAGCTGGCCTCTTAAAATAAATTGGGAAATGTTCCTTTTCTGTTTGTTTTCTAGAATTTTTTAAACATAGATTATTGTTTCTTTCTTAAGTGTTTGGAAGGATTTACCAATGAATCCATCTGTGCCAAAAGTTTTTATTTGTGGGAAGATTTTTAAATTACAAATTCAGCTTATAAGTCTATTTGTATTTTGTATTTATTCTTGTGCTAGTTTGGATAGTTGTATTTTTCTAGGAAGTTGTTTCATCGAAATTCTCAAATTTATTTGCATAAAGTTGTTTATAATATACTTTTATAATCTTTCTAATGTCTCAGAATCTATAACAGTTTCTCTTTATTTCGTTCTTGATATTAGTTATTTGTATCTTCTTTCTGATTTATTTATTTATATTTTTATTAAAATATATTTGGCATATAAAATTGTGTAACTTTAAGGAGTTTGACATGTTAATTTGCTACATTTAATAATTGTAAATATGATTGCCATGTTAGTGATGATTAGCACCTCTATCATGTTACATTATTATCCTTTATTTTTAGTAGTTGGCATAATTAAGTTCTTATTTCTAAGTTCTTAGTAAGTTTGATGATTATTTTTTTCTGTATTTACTATACTGTGCATTAGATCTCTAGGGTCATTATGCCTTCTCACCTAGTTTAATATTATCAGGAGACAAGTTTGAACTGTCCACTGATAGAAGACCAAAATTTTTTTCTCTATTTTCCATTTGGTCCAGGGCACTAAAATTTAGATCAATTACATATAATTCTTACAAATTTAAACATGGATTTTTGATTTAATAAAAGCTAGTTTGGAAAGGTCATCTTGTGTTAAACTCAGATTGATCAGTCACAATTTTTTTCTCTGAATTTACCTGGAAGAAAATATTTATTATGTAAATCATATATTTAAGGACTTGTTTAAAACTTCTGTTTTATGAATAACAAATCACTTGGCTTTTATACTTACATATTGCATAGAAAGGAAACATAGTTTGGTATCATTTTTCCAGTTATCATGTAGGCTGTTTTACTTATTGGATATCCATAAGAAATTAAATCTTAAAATAGTGTCTAAGTTAAAAATAATTATTTGATGTTTATTCACTTGATCTATTTCATAAATAATCAATACTCAGCAACTATTTTAATATGATAGAGTGAGAAGTAATGAATTGATATATACAGAATGTTGGAGAGTGATTTTTTCTTTTTATAGGCAGAGCTTCTAGATGCTGCAGCTGGTGTTCATGTAAGATTCAGATTTGGTGGTGTAAGTACAGATGAATTCTTATTTGGTAGTTTTAAAGCACATTCATAAGAAATTTAAAAGATGTAATTTTAAAAAAACGTTAACCATTTTTGTAATTAGATTACAATGGTCCTTTGTTTCATCTACAGGTTAAATTTCCACCTGAAATATACTATAAAATTTTCACTCAGAGACATGTTGAGGATCTGTGTGCTAATAGCCCTAGAGATTACACAAAACTTTCAGCAAAATATGCATCTTATATTAAAAGTGATAATCTTCAAGAAGAGGATCATAGTGGCTGGTATCGTCGTATAGAGAACAATGGCTGGAGGCCTGTTTCTGATAGGGTAAGAAAAGAGAAATATTAATAATTTTGAATCTTATGTATTTAGAAACTAACTTGTCCTTTTAAAAATTAATTTTACAATTTGTTTCTAAAATAGTAAATCCTAGTAATTTAGCTGATAAAAATTGCTTAAGTTAACCTCTATGGGGTTACTAATAGTACTTCAAGATATAGGACTATGTCCTTTTTTTCTTACATTTACTTCTCCTTGTAGTAATTAGCTTTAATCTAGGCCATCTTTAGATATTCTCTGATACTCAGCAATTTGCCATCTTTATAACAAAGTAAATTTGAAGATGTTGTTGACTCTGTATTAATCCTTGGACTAGAGTTGAGAGTTCTTGAGAACAACATGACATTTCTCTTATAGAACTTGTAACAGCAAAGACTGTTAAAAATCATTTGTATTTTTATGGTGTTGGGGAATTTAACATGCATTAATATTAATTGAACAGAATGATTTTAAATATACATAGTTTCTAATGTGTATATGTAATTCAGGGACTTTTCTATAGACCCTCATGTTTAATAGCCTTTTTGCAGAGATAATTTTTACCTAAAGATATTTGTAAGCTAGATTAACATGATCTGGTTTCTTAGCTCTAGATGTCTGTTTATATGGCCTCAAGTATCTTCATTCAAATCCTCAATCTCTGGTAGACAGGACTGTAGAATATGGTATGTTGAATATACTGAGTAAGAAAAGTGAAAATGATCAAATTATGAATTCATTCATTCATCTAACAAAATTTATTGCATACCAACCATGTGTCAGGCATGGTTGTACTAGATTCTACGGATACAATAGTAAATATGAATAGTCCCTCTCCATCAAGTTGTTTGCCTTTTAGTTAGGGAGAGTGTCAGTTAACAGGATATTTCAGTGCAGTGCAATAAATATGTGCTTTAATAGTGGCAAATACAGAGTATTGTGGGGGATAGCAAACTCTCCTCCTTGTTACTTATATGTGTATGGTGGGAGAAAGGAAATGAATCAGAAGTAGGAGAATAGACAGCCAGTTAGGATAAAGTGTTATTCAGGGAAAGTCAAAAACTCTTGGAATATAACGGTAAGACTTCTGTGTTCTTGGAGGGTACCTATACTCCTTGAGGATTAGAGTCTTCAAAAGCCAACAGCACTAAGAGTTGGCCATGTCTGTTCTCATGAGAAATACTTTTAGAATATGTCTATTCATTTATTCATTCAACAAATGCATTTTAAGTACCTCAGTACACTAGTGCTACTCACAATGTGCTACTCACCTATCACTTAATTAGAAATACTGTAACAGAGTTTATCTTCTTCTCTATTTCTATCTTGGCATATTCCTACTGAACACGAAAAAGTTCTTGTCTATAACCAGATAACCTCACAATCAGTATTTCAACATTTTCTATATTCATTTTTAATTTCTCAATAGTTTTGGATATCTACTGAAGATGTAATGGTGGGAGACGAAAAGGAAAGTACATTCCATTTCTCTAAACTGAAGAGAAGGCAAGATATGGAAAAGAAAAGAAAAATTAAAAAAATAAAATGGATGAGGCAAATGTAAGTTGATGAATTATTTAGACTTTATTTTATCTTGTTAAAAAAAGAAATATTTAGACTTACTAAGGAATTATACAGTATTTTAAGTTTTTTAAAAAATTGCTATCACTACTAAAATAAGTACATGTTATTTTTAAAAGACAATGTAAGGTTAAAATTATATTTTAAAAAATACATAGTAAGCAAACATTTAATAAATGCTTATGATGTGTCAGACATTCTTAATCTCTGGAATATAAATGAGAAAAGACAAGTCGTCTCTGACCTCAAGGAAATCACAGTCTATTAGAACATTGGATATGAAAATAAGCATTTACTCTTATATATCACATAACTTTCATTTGGCCCTTAAAACCCACTCTATACCCTTCTCAACCCTTCTTTCTGCCCTAAGAGACTATGTGGATTACACTAAAAATCATTCTGGACCTATCTAACAAATGATAAAAGCAAATGTCAAAAAATAGAATTGTTTTCAGCTTTCCTTGACTGCATACCAAAACAAAGCCCCAACATATTTAAAGGAATACAAAACACTCCAGTACCTAAAATCATATGAAATTCACAGTGTCTACCATATAGTAATCATTACCAGGCATGCAAAGAAGCAGGAAAATAAATCTCATCTGAGAAAATAAATTATTAGCAACAGATCCACCAAAAATATCTTTAAAAAGTGAATATGAAAGAAAAACTTTTCAGACAAACAAAAGCTGGGGCCTCTTATCATGAACAGACCAGTACTACAAGAAATGTTAAAGGAAGTTCAGGCAGAAGAAATGATTCTAATTAGAAATCCGGATTCATACAAGAATGGAGAATACCAAAAATGATAACTATGTAAGTAAATGTAAAGAACTTTTTTCTTACTATTTAAATCTTTTTAAAAGGTAATTAACTAACTACTGAACTATACACTTAAAAATAGTTAATGTGGTAGCTTTTATGTTATATGTTTTTACCATAATTTTTAAAAAGATAGATATTAAATTTTTTATTATAAAGGAATGAGTTAGTATTGATATTGCTAATCAAGTTCTACTTAAATTCTCAATTCCACAATTGTACTCCTTTTCTCTTATATTGAAAATCTTCATTTCAAACAAGTTTTAATTATAAAAATAACTATAATAAAAATATGATACAATTGCTAAATAAAGTTCAAATTTTTTAAAGATAATTTACTATTTAAAGCAGAAACAATGACAATGTATTGCAGTATTTATTAATTTATAGCAGTGTAAAAGTTAAATGTATGATAACAATACCACAAAGGCTGGGAAAGGTGAAATGGAAATATACTGTTAGAAGTTCCTTATACTACATGCAAAGTGGTATAATATTGCTTAAAGATAATTAAAGATGTATACTACAAACCCTAAAGCAACCATAAAATCAACCATAGCAACAAAGATGTAAACCTCTATTATAAGCTAATAATGGAGATAAAGTAGAATCATAAAAAAACAATTAATCCAAGAGAAGTCTGAAAAAAGAGGAAAGGAAACAAAGAACATAGGACAAAAAGGAAATGAATAGCATGATGTGGATTAAAACCAACCATGTCAATAATCATATTAAATGTAAATGGTCTATATGTTATATACAAGAATTCACTTTAAATGTAAAGCACAAATAGATTAGAAGTAAAAGCATGGAAGAGGGTCATTCTAACAGTAATCAAAAGAAAGCCACAGTGACTGTATTAATATCAACTTAGTAGATTTCAGAGAAAAGTATATTTCCAGCGATAAAATGGATCATTTAAAATAATAAAGGAGTAAATTTATAAAGAAAACATAATAATTCTAAATGCTTGCTTACCTAATTACAGAGCTTCAAAATACATGAAACAAAACCAATAGTACTGAAAAGAGAAAAAGACAAGTTCAAAATTATAATAACAGATTCCAAAAGCATTTTCTTAGAAATTAATACAACAAATGGGCAGTAAATTAGTAAAGAGATAGAAAACTTGAGCAACACTATAAACCAACTTGAAATTTTTGTCATAGTTGGCATTTATAGAGCACCACACCCAAAAACACAAACTATATATTTTTTCATATTCTGGGCCATAAAACAAACATCCACAAATGTAAAAGATAAAAATCAGACTAAAGAAGTTCTTCAATTACAATGGAATTAAAGAGAAATTAAAAATAGAATAGACTTAGTAACAAAAAAAATCTGGAAAACCTTCAAATATTTGGATATTAAACAGCATAACCTTTAAATAATCTATGAGTCAAAGAAGTCACAGGGAAATTTGAAAATATATTTGGTTTAATGAAAATAAAAATAGAACATATTAAAATTTGAGGATGCAACTAAACCAGTACTTACAGGGAAATTTATAGCATTAAAATACTTATATTAAAAAAAGAAGAAGGATCTCAAATCGATGCTCTAAGCTTCCAGCATAAGAATCTAAAAGAAGAACAAATTAAACCCAAAGCAAGTAGAAGAAACAAAATACTGAAGGTAACAGCAAAAATCAAGGACATTGCAAACATAAAACCATCAGAGAAAAATCAATGAAATCAAAGCTTGTTTTCTTTGAAAAGAGCAATATAATTTATAAACCTGTTAATAAATTTTTAAAAAGAGAGAGAACACATGCAAATCAGAAACATTAGAAATGAAAGCAGAGATATCACTAAAGATCCCATAGACATTAAAGTAGTATAGATCTATTGCAAGCAACTTAATAAATTTGAAAAATTACGTGAAAGAATAATTTATTGGAAGACAGAAACCAAAGCTCACTGAAAAACAAATAAAGATAACATGAATAGTCTTATATCTATTAAAGAATTTGAATTTAAAGTTTTTAAAAATTCTGACAAAGAAAACGCAAAGCCCAGATAGATTTCCTGGTGAACTTTAGCAAGCATTTAAGAAAGACATAATACAAATTCTGCAAAAATATTTTCAGAAAAAGGGGGAACACATCCCAACAATTTCTATAAGGTATTACCAAACATAAAAACACTCAAGGCTTATAAGAATAAAAATATATTATAAGAAAATAACAACCAATATCTCTCATGAACAGAGATACAGGGTAATAAATAACAGACTGAGTCTATCCCAGGAATACAAAGTTGACTTAACATTTGGAAATCAATCAATGCAATTCACCATGTTAACAGACTTAAAAAGAAAACTAGGTATGATCATCTCAATAGATGCAGAAAAATTCTTACAACAATTCATATTAAAAACTCTTGGCAAACCAGGAATAGACGAGAATCTTCTCAATCTGATGAAAGGCATCTATTAAAAACAAAACAAAACAAAACAAAACAAAACCTACAGCTAACATACTTAATGGTGAAAGACTGAAGCCTTTCTAAAATCAGGAACAAGGCAGAGATGTTTGTTCTTGCCATTTCCTTATAATATTACCCTGGAGGTCCTAATCAGTCAAGTAAGGCAAGAAAGAGGGAGGAAAAAGACATTGAAATTGGAAAGGAAGAACTAAAACTGTCTTAATTCACAGTTGACATGATTGTCTAGGTACAAAATCCTAAAGAATCTACCGAAAGGTACTAGAACTAATAAATGAGTTTATCAGGGTTGAGTGATACAGAAAGTAATTGTATTCCCATATCTAGGCAACAAACAATTAGAAACTTCAATTTTAAAAAATACCATTTGTAGTAATATTAAAAAATATGAAATACCTAGGCATAAATCGAAGAAAAATTCTGCATGACTGTACACAGAAAACTACTAAACATTGCTCAAAAAAGTTAAAGAAGACTTAAATAAATGAAAAGACATAAGGTATTCATAGATCAGAAGACTCAATATAGTTAAGATGTAAATTGTCTCCAAATTGATCTATACATTCAATGCAATCACAATCAAAATTTCCAGCTGGTTTTTGTGGAAATTGACAAGTTGATTTGAAAATGTATATATGGAACTGCAAAGGAAATAGAATAGCCAAAACAATTTTGGAAAAATAAAATTTGGAAGACTTACACTATTTGATTTCAAGACTTATAATAAAGCTACTATAATTGAGATATTGTGGTATTGGCTTAAGATAGACATATAGATCAATGGAGCAGAATGGAGAGTTCAGTAACAGACCCACACATACATTGTTAATTGAGTTTTAACACAGGCACCAAGGCAACATAATTGCAAAAGGATATTCTGTTCAACAAATTGGATACTCAAATGCGGAAAAATGAACCTTGACCCATATCATCCACCATACGTAAAATTAACTCGAAAGCAATGATAGATCTCAATATAAGAATAGACCATAAAATATCTAAAAGTAGACAACGGACAACAATCTTAGTGACCTTGATTCTGACAACAATTTTTAAGTAGGACACAGAAGGCATGAAGTATGAAAGAAAAATATTGTTAAATTGCACTTCATTGAAGTTAAAAGCTTTTGCTCTCTGAAAGACACTATTATAAAAATAAAAAAGCAAGCCACAGGCAGGAAGAAAGAATTTGCAAAAAATATCTGATAAAAAGCTTATATTTAGGATATTTCTTAAAATTCTCAAAACTCAGTGATAAGAAAACAACCTAATTTAAAAATGGGCGAAGATTTGAACAAACACTTTTCCAATGAAGATATATGGGTAGCAAATAAGCACAAGTTAAATCATGACTGTCATCATTAGTTGTTAGGGAAGTGCAAAGCAAAACGATAATTAGATACCTTTACATACCCACAGGAATGGCTAAAATAGCCCGCCATGCTAATTTTTGACACAGATATGGAGAAAATGCAGACTGGTACCTCCACTTTGGAAAACAGCTTGGCAGTTTTGATACAAGTTAAGTTATAGAATGCACCTGCCATTCAACCCAGCCGTTTCGCTCCTAGGTATTTACCCAAAAGAAATAAAACATGTGTCCACAGAAAGATTGTATATGAAGATTCATAACACCTTTATTTATAATAGCCAAAATCCAGAAACAACCCAAATGTTTATCAACCCAAAAGTCAGTGGATAAACAATTGTGATTTATCTTCACAATGGAATACTATTCAACAATACAAAGGAATGAACTATTGATATTCATAGCAACATGGATGAGTCTTTAAAAAAAATGATGCTGAATGAATGAAACCAGTCCAAAAATTCTATATATGTGAAATCTAGAAAATACAAACAAATCTGTAGTGATACAAAGCAAATCAGTAGTTGTATGGAGAAGAGAGTGAGAGGAAGGAGGGAGGGAAGGATTACTAAGACACACAAGGAACTTTAGGGGGTTGATGGTATGTTCGTTTTTTTTTATTGTGATGGAATCATAAGTGTATACTTATGTCAAAACTCTTTAAGTTGTACAGTTTAAATATGTTTACTGTACATGAATTATATCTCAATAAAGTTGTAAAAAAAATTAAAAGAACATGTGCAGACAATCAGAAGATCTCCATGAAGTAGTCCTTCATCTCCTGTAGTCGCAGAGTGGGTTGCGGTCAACCCAGGGGCTAGTTGCAAGGGTCACAGGGTAACAGTGCCTGCAGTGCAACCAAATGCTTAACCTGTCAGGTCTTACACACTAAGGTAAGGGAACTAGTGGAGAAGAAGTAGAACCTTTAGACTTGGAATGGGGACATTTAGACAGCTATAGACAAGGCTGAGAACTTTGAACCTTTAAATTCCCCTGTTTATTGGAGGAAACCTTCTATATTTGGGGGGAACCAGCCCTTCTCTGCATAAAAGCCTTTCAGTGACTGTACCTGGTACAGTTCCCTTGTACACTTAGGATTCCCCTACAACCATGTCTCATTGCCTGGCAGCCCAAGGTGAGAGTTGTAGCTAAGAATATCCCAGATAGAGAGGTACAAGGTAGCTGAGAATATCCCAGATAGAGAGGTACAAGGTCAATTCCAGGAGATGGCTTATAAACCAAAAGAGTTAAAAGAACTTGCCGATTTATATTGATAGGAGCCTCAGAAGCATGTGTGGAAGTGGATTCTAAAGTTGTTATATCAATAGTTGTTCAGGCTAAATTTATTGATCTGACCATACTCATCGGAGATTATGGATTTAAAGTGTTGGCTTGAGTACCCAGTAGTGGTGTCGATAGTGTTAGGTTGGCTAATCAAAGCCTGAACTTGACTAAAGTTTTATAGTTACAAAATGCCTAAACTTCTCTGGTATACTGTAGAAAAAGGATTTCTGAAGGCTCAGGAAATGATATCTTTGTTTGTATTTGATATGATATATATGTTTGTTTGTAAATGATATATGTTATCTTTACATCTTACTCTCAGAACTATGCCACCCACTAGCTGTAACCCCAGGATGCCCCAGACGATATACTTTTCATAAAGTCATTAAGAAATGAGGGGCCCACCAGAGTTCTTGATGAACTCTGTGTTGACTGTCTTTTATAAACTGGAAATGACAGCAGGGAAATCTTTGATGGGATTGGTTCACTGGGAAAAATGGAACTTTGGAGTGATAGAGTTCAGGTAGTGACACAAATTGTGGCTAAGCTTCCAGATGTGGTTTCTTTAATGGAGCAGATCAACACAGCTCCTGGCACCTGGTGTGCTGCTATTGACCTGGCAAATGTGTTCTTTCTCATCCTAGTCAGTAAGCAAAAAAAGAAGCAGTGTGTGTTTACATGGAGAGAATAGAGAGTTATCTTTACATCTTACTCTCAGAACTATGTCAGCTCTCATCTTAGTTCACACAGAACATATCATGTCTGTTTATTACATTGGTGACATTATACTAATCACATGTGATGAGAAGAAAATAACGATGGCAGGGGAAACATGGTGGAGTAAGATACGTCCTAAGATCTCTCCCCTTGAAACAACAATAAGCTGAAATCTAAACCTCAACAAAAACACCCAAACTGCGCACAAGCACATCTCTGTGGGATCTGCGCATAAGAGCTACTACAGAATAAATTTCCATTAATACCCAGTCGGAGAAATAGTCCATTAAACACCATAAACAACCAAGATGACAAGGCATCTCAGAAAGAAAGAGAAAAATCTCTAGAAAATAAGCTTACAGACATAGAAATATACGACTTAAGTGACAAAGAATTCAAGATGTTACTTCTGAAAAAACTCAGTGAGTTCCAAAACGAGTCATATCAACAATTTCAGGAATTGAAAGAACACCTAGATGAGCAGAGCAAGGAGATTGGAACCCTCAAAAAGAACCAACTAGAATTTCTGGAGATGAAGAACACACTACGAGAGTTGAAAAATGAAATAGCAAGCTTAGGAAACAGAATCGACCAAATGGAGAAAAGGATCAGTGATATCGAAGATGGATATCTAGAAACAAATCAGAAGGAAGAAGAGAGAAACCGAAGAATGAAAAATGATGAAAGAGAAATTCAAGAACTAGGCGAGGAAAAGGAACAGGTACTAGAAAGCATTTCAGACAAATAGTGGACAAGAATTTCCCAAATCTAAGGAATGAGCTGGAGCTTAGAATTCAAGAAGTCAACTCAATTATTTCAACCCAAAAAGGTCTTTGCCAAGACACATTGTATTAAAGTTATCAAAAATTAACGGCAAAATAGAATTCTCAAGGCAGCCAAGGAGAAGAAAACAGTAACTTAGAAAAGTAAGCCCATTAGATTATCTTCGGAATTCTCAGTGCAAACCTTACAAGCCAGAAATGAATGGAATCAAATAAATCAAAACA
>NW_006436543.1:579780-608351 GCF_000325575.1 Pteropus alecto | reverse complement strand
GGCTTAATATCCAAAATATACAAAGAACTCATATGACTCAATAACAACGAAAAACAAATGATCCGATCAAAAAATGGACAGAGGACCTGAACAGACACTTCTCCCTAAAGGACATACAAATGACCTACAAATATATAAAAAGATGCTCCACATCGCTAGCTATTAGGAAATGCAATTCAAAACCATGATGAGATACACCTCACACCTGTTAGAATAGCTATAATCAAAGGGACATGTAATAACAATGCAGGAGACGATGCGGAGAAAAAGGAACCCTCATACACTGCTGGTGGGACTGCAAATTGGTATAGCCACTATGAAAAACAGTATGGAGGTTCCTTAAAAAACTAAGAATTGATCTACCATATGATCCAGCAATCCCTCTACTGGATATTTATCCCCAAAGACTTGAAAACCTATACCATAAAGATATTTGCATACCAGGGTTCATAGCAGCATTATTCACAGTGGCCAGGACATGGAAACAACTGAAGTGTCCTACAATAGGTGATTGGCTAAAGAAGCTGTGGTACATATATACAATGGAATATTACTCAGCCATAAGAAGAGATGAAATATTGCCATTTGCGACAACCTGGATGGACCTAGAGATAATCATGCTAAGCGAAATAAGCTTTATTGAAAAAGTAAAAAATCACAAAGTATTACTTTTATGTGGGATATAATCCTAAAAGCAACAAATAAACAGGACAAACAGAGACTCAGGGACATGGACAATGGACTAGTGGTTACGAGAGAGTAGGGGCGGGGGAGGAGAGAAGAGGTAGACAGGGTATAGGGGATCATATATAGGGGGGTTCAGGGAAGGTGAAGTGGGTAAAGGGGATCAAATACATGGTAGCTGAAGGAAACTGGACTTTGGTTGGTAAACACACAATAGACTATACAGATGTCAAATTATAATGTACACCTGAAAATTATACAATTGTATAATTGTATTAACCAATGTTATCCCAATAAACTTAATTAAAAAAAGAAATGAAAAAAATAAGAAAATAACAACTTCCTGGATTATTTAATATGACAAATCCAGAAGAAGAGATAAACTTTGCAAAATGTTAAGCATTTGCCCCATAGCTGGAGCTTACAGACATTTGGGGATATTCTTTGTAAAGTAAGAGACAAGTTACTATTCCTTGCATCATCCACCCTGAAGGCACACAACACTTAGAGAGCCTCTCTGTATGTGGGATGTAAAATGTGACAAATCTGGGCATGCTGCTCCAACCTATTTACTAGGTGACCTAATAAGGCTACCACACTCCAGCATGTCCACAGTGTGGTCGAGCTGCCATATGAGTTGGGTTTTATGGCCTAGAATCCCAACAGTATTAGACATGTCTGTGGCAGACAGTGAAATACTGTATGGAACCTCTAAAGAGTCCTAATAGGATCACAGCACAGACCTCTAGGGTTTAAGAGTAAAGATAATGCTTTCTTCGGTCCAAACTATTCTCCATTTGAAAATCGGTACTGGACCCTGGTGGAGCTTGGATGCTTGACAATAGGCTAATAAATGCTATGTGATTATGAACTGAGCAGGCTTTTATCTAATCCACTGAACCACCAAACTTAGTGTACACAGCATTATTTCAGTATAAAATAGATGTGGTATAGATGAGAATGGGTCTGAGATAGTCCAGAAGGTCAAGATAAGCTGCATGAGCAGGTGGCTCAAACTCCTTCAGCACCTACTTATGCTACATTGGCTCTGCTTGGTCTCCATACTTCCAGCTTTAACAGGGAGTCACCTGTGACAGGTTAACAGAGGGATAATATATTGGGTCTAATTTACCATAGATCTGCACAGGACGTTGGCACCATCCAAAAATGGACAGTCACTAGACTATAATCCCTTACTTGGCCCATGAGCACAACTAGAGGTGATACATCTGGTTTACTCACTCACAAAGAAGGGCAGTAGCTAATAGTTGCTCAGCTGATCAGAGACTTGGAAAGAATTAAATTGAAAAATTGGTTATTAGGTCTGGGAAGAGGTGTACTCAGAATGTTGGGCACAGAGCATGTTTATGCCCTCATGAATGCCCTCCAAAGAGCTTCTAGAGGCAGAAAGCTCTCAGTAATCAGACGGACAAGGTGATTCAATAGATGTCAGCTTTTTTCCCTGGCCACATCAGTGGTTTCTCAGTGGAGCCATGTATAAAGTGGTGCTGGTTATAGGGATGGCAGCTATATGTGGAGTCATAAACGTGGTCTTTCCCTCATCGAGGCTGTTCTGGACATGTAGTCACCAAATACTATTGCTTTGTCCCCAGTAATGGCGTATGCTGGCTACCTGGTAACAGACTGATTACACTGACTCTTCTCATAAGGGAGAAAGCATCCCTTGTCTTCACAGTGATAAATATTCTAGATATGTATTTTGTTTCTCTGCCTGCATTACTTCTTTCAGCAATATCATTACAGAACACCTTATCCATCATCATTTTATTCCATATAACATTTCTTCTAACCATTTCTCAAAGGAAGTGTGGTAATGATTTCAGAATAACAGAATACACTCACCATACGTGCCATCGCCTAGAAAAAATTGGCTTTGAGAATGGTGGTATGAGTTGCTGAAGCTCAGGGACAGCGCCAGCTGGGAGACACCTGGTGATAAACTAACACACATGAATAATAATCTATTATATTTCTTCTTTCTTTCTCTGTTTACTTTCAAAACAATCCTCGTCCATAACTGTCTGTTTTTATTTATATAGATGTTTCCATCTCAAACTGAATGGGTCCATCATAAAAGTTTTTTGTCAGTATTCCTCCTGGGCTCAGTTTATAACCCCATCATTTACCCAGTTGTTTCAGCCAGAAATGTAAGGATTATCCTAGACTTCCTACCTTTCATAAATTCCTATGTGTAATCTGTTATCGGGTCCTATTAAATCTGCTTCCAAAGTATCTCCCAGTTATGACATTTCTCTCCCACTGCAGCAGCTCGTTGTTCTCATCTCGACCTCATCCGAGGAATCCTTCTAATTGGTCTCTTTGCTCTAATTTCTTCCCCATTTCTGTGTTAAACATTGACATGATGTTTCTAAAACACAAATTAAACTTTTTTTTTTTACCTGAAACAATTAAGGGCTCCCTGTTACTTACATGCCACATGATGTTCCCTCTCTCCTAGTTTGACCCTTTCTGGCTCAGCTGCATTGCAACAAGATCTTCATCTTTTGATAGTTGGCTCAGATCTCTCCTACTGAAGCCTTCTTGCCTTACCTAGACAAAGTTAGGCACTTCCTTTGGATGTGCCCCATAGATCTTTTTTATATTTGTTTGTTTTCACAATTATCTGTATATTTGTCTGCCACCTTCACTAGACTTTGAGCCCCTAAAGATCAGGGACTCTGTTCTATTTATTAACAAAGAGCTTCAGACATAGTAGATGTTTAATTAATGTGTGTTGCTTATTGAAAGAATGCATTTTATGACTGGGTGTAGTTTCCTTTTTGTAAGTTTGCAGGAGATGAATGAAAAACTTTGTGTGCTTTATTCACTGAAGACATCTAAACACTCTTCCATCTGACTTGCTGAGAATCAACAGTTAACAAAATCAACAAATCTTGATATTTTTTACATCTGTCTTGCTAAAAGTATTCTGATTTTTACATCCTTTTCTTTCTTGTGTCCTACAGGTCTCAGCCCTCCTCGGCCTCCTTTCCAATTTCAACCTTGATTCTTACTAGGTCTCTGCATTTTAACTTCTCTCTCTAACATGATATTCAGAAATACATTTCTATAATGTTCTTTCTCTTTAAGTTTTCTAGTTTAGAAAGAATATGAGATCATTTTAAAGTGAATATATTGCAACATTATCTATAAAGTCAAATTTCATATTCCTTTTGTGTTCTTTGTAAAATACCACTCATTTATTTATAAAGCAAGTTATGACTATTGTAAAGTGATCTTTATTTTTGATCTCCATTGTATTTGAAATTCTGTCCCAATGTGCTAACCTGTTGTTGTTTTATTACTCTTGAAGCCCGTTTAACTATAAATACTAACTTTTAAATAGTTTAAAACAAATTCCTGGAATAAGTATTATAACTCTCTTCAAAAACAAAGTCTGAGGACAAAAATAGATATCTGAATAGTTGTATATCACTGTTGTAAAAGGCATTTCACTCAGGTTTCCACATTTGCTCTTAAGTGTTTGTATATTTGGGAAGGTAAAACATGGAGAAACTCATAAAAAATGTTTTCACCCCAGTCTTCCAGAAGTTTCTGCTTTCTAAATGCATTTTTGTTGTGGCATGAGCATTTGTTAGTAAATCTGGGTCAGTGGGTACCATCACTTATTTACTTATTCATTAATTCAATACATATATATTTAGTGCCAATTATGTTTAGGAATAGAGTATAGAAGTGGAAAATTGCAAGTTCCATGAAGGAATTTCACCTCTGTGCAGATTGCTTTGCAAACAGTGGATACTCAAGAAATAGTTATTAAATGAATAAGTAAATAAAGAACTATAGAAAAATTATGAAATTCTACTTTCTTACCATTTATGCTCTTACTAATCGACATAAATCAAAAGGCATGTTCCTGCTTCTATAAAATGCATTAGCTCTCATGGATCATTACGCATTTAAAATCTGACAGAAACTTCATGAGGGTGGGAACACATCTTGTCACTGTTGTATCCCTTGCCACTCAGGATTATATAAGCCTTTTTTTTTTTAATTAAATGCTTACTATATGCCAGTCATTGTTTTTAATGCTTCACAGGGATTTAAACTTCTAAAACTATGGAGAAAGCTAGGAGGAGGTAGTATTATGATTATCATTTTAAGAAAGAGAATACCAATGCCCAGAAAGGCCAGATTATTCTACAATAGTTATATAGCTAGTAAATCACAGATTCAAAGCAAGATTCAAAGCCAGATAGTTTGATACCAAATCCTAGCTTTACAACACCACTGTGCTGCTTCCTAATAAATGAGTCAAGTTAATAAATAAATACAATGTCAGAATAGGTTAACCTTTAAAATGGAATACCACGGTATATCTTATAATACTGTATTCTAATAAACTTGGTAAAGACTACTTACCTCTGTCTACTCACTCAGCTCATGTTTGGTGGGTGCATTAATTTATGTGCTCAGACTAATATAAGATATAACAGTGCTACAGAAGTCTGGACTTGGAGTCAGATTTGAATTACTGGCTCTGATATATATTTACTACACACATGATCTTGAATAATTTCTTTATTTCTCTAAGTTTCAATTTCCTCATCCATAAAATGGGAATCAAAATAGCTGTCACAAATGGCTGTGTCTTTTTAAAGAGAATTAAATAAGATAGTGTATGAAAAGTACCTGACACAAAAAAAAGAGATGCCAATATCTCTCTTCCCGTTACCTCTTCCCCTCCTTCTCTTTCCTTTTGCTCCTTTCCTTCTCTCTTCCTACTTGCCATTAGCCATGTGATCTTGTAAAAGTTATTCAACTCTTCCAAGATTTATTTCCTTATCTATAAAACAAGCAGGCTAATTATTTGGTCTCCAAGATTCTTCGATTTGATAATTCTATGATTCAGTGATGTAATAATTTAGTTTTTCTTTGTATCAAAAATTCAACTTACTGAGAGGTAATTTTGAAATGAGGCTTCTTTGGTTAGTGTGGTTGATTAAGCTGCTTTGTTTTTTTCCAAAAGATCCCATCACATAGAACTTGGTTTAGATGTATTTGAATTAAATAGAATGAAAATTTGGTTTAATATTTAAATAGTTTTATGGCAACAATATATATTTTCTATATCTACCAATAATCACCTATTCCAATGGATTTATGTTTCTCTTCCTTTCCTTTGTTTAGGTACTACTCAGGAAACCTGGAGGCTAAGTCAACAGATAGTACAACTATAGGTTTAATTCACACAGCAACAAAAGGGCTAATAAAAGCTATCGAAGATGGTGGAGTAGATTCTGTGATGGAATGGGAAGTGGATGAAGTGCTGAACTGGACAAATACACTGAACTTTGAAGAGTAAATACATGTTGCTATTCTTGGGGAGCAAGGGCAAGCATCATTTATTTTTCTTTCTAATATTTCCCACTCGCATGATGAATCTAGGGGCCACAAACATAATCTCCTCCCCACAAAATGAGTATTTATTACTTGTTTAGGAAGAAAAAAGAATAAATAAGGGAGAAAGATTTAAAAAACGGGATTTCTAAAAGTAGAAAAAAATTAGACAAGTGTTTTTTATTGTCAGACTTTATTTTTATGCCTTAGTCTAAATCTGCTTTACTTTTTATTTTAGGATTTAGAAACAAAGCTAAGAACATGAAATTAATACTACAAAGAATTTCCTCAATCTGTAGTCCCTTATCTTCCCATATGAGATATTAAATAGTTATAATTTTTCAGTGACATACTATGGCCCTTGGAAAACATCTTTAGGATTTTTTGTGTGATGAAAAATTTAAAATATTCAATATAGCCATCAGGGAAATGCAAGTTAAAACCACAATGAGATCATACTTCAGACCCTCTAAAATGGCTATAATTATAAAGACAGTATTAAGTGCTGACAAAGATGTAGAGAAATTAGAACCCATATATATTGCTAGTGGGAATGTACAATGGTGCAGCCATTTTAGAAAACAATCTAGCAGTTTCTCAAATGGTTAAACATGGAGTTGCCATATGATCCAACAATTCCACTTCTCAGTATATAGACAAGAGAAATGAAAATACATGTCCATGTGAAAACTTCTATATGAATGTTCATAGCAGCATTATTCACAATATAAGCAAAAAGTAGAAACAACCCAAATATTCATCAGCTGATGAATGGATAAATAAAATGTGGTATATCTGTACAATGGACTATTATTCTGCAATAAAAAGAAATGCTAATATATGCTACAATATTGACGAACCTGATAAGTGAAAGAAGCCAACCAAAAAGGACCACATATTGTATAGTTCCATTTGTATAAAATGTCCAGAATAGGCAAATCTATAGAGGTAGAATGTAGATTAGTGGTTGCCTAGGACTGGGAAAATTATGGGCATTGGGAGGTTATGGCTAAGGGGTGCAGAGTTTCTTTTTGAAGTAATGAAATATTCTAAAATTGATCGTGATGGTGGATGCACAACTCTGTGAATACTCCAAAAGCCACGGAATTAATATACTTTACATAGGTGAAATGCATATGTGAACTATATCTCAAATTCAATATTTTAAAAATATTGAATATTTACTCAGCTACAATAATGAATGTGAATATTGCATGGATGAAGAGGCAGAAAAATTCAAATGAAGATGGTGTAAGTAAAGAAACATAAGAAAAAAGAAGAAATTAGGAAGAGAGATAAGAAAATGGAATAGGAAAAATCAAGTTGATTTTCACTGAACAACAGGACAGGAAAAAGAATCCAAGAGGACTCAGAGAAGAGGATAGTGAAAAAAGGAGAAAAAAGGGAAAGAATGACTAAGAAAGAAGGAAAACAAGAATGAAAGAAAAAAAGATATTGATAGGAAAGATCTATTAGAAAGTTAAAAAGGAAAGATAAGAAATAAAGAAATAATTATCCATAACACATACTCTAAAATATTTTTAATAAATAAATAATAAAAAGAGATTGTTATGGTTCCATAACCCCAATATCTTGTCCAGACCATAGTACTGAGATTCCCTATAGACAGCCTGTCTGTGATTTCTGAGACACTGAATAAATACAGATGGTAATAATGATGCAAGAAATGGAATTCAAAGAAAAGCACTGTAATGCTACACTTCACTTATTTTCTCTAAGAGTAAAAGTTTCTAGATAGAGAATGGAGGGAAGAAAGGGAGAGAGAGGTAGGGGAGGTTCATTTTGAATGATCTTCTGAGGGCAGGATAGTGAATTGTTTCAGGTGAGCTTTCAAAATCCCGCTCTGCCTTTTCCTTATACAAGTTGGCTAATTCAAGCAAACAGCCAGCAAGCTGTTGGAATACAAAAAATAAGTTAAGTTCAAAGGGAAGAAATAAACCAGCATTTCAGTCTACCTAAGACTTTCCCCCACTGTCATCCACCAACACCCTTCACTGGTAATTGATTTAAGATTCTTAATGGCTTCTCTTTGTGAAAAAAAGATTTGAAGTGGTTTTTTGTATCATATACTCTATATGGATGAATACACCTAGGTTTGATATGGTAAGACTAACTGAAATTTTCCATTTTTAAAAATACACATACTTCATGTTTCAAAATTATGTACAACTTCTATTAGTTTAGTCTCAGGCATCATCATAATTTGGCACTAACTTTGAATTCTTAGAAAGCAGGTTTTTCTATTGAGCTCTGAATGACAAAAATTTCAAATAGAATCCCGCATGATTATTTGGGAATATTTCAGTAGCGTTACTAACCCCAACCTACTGATTGTCTCAGGCAAGACCAAACTTTGCAAAGACCTTCCCCCAACTAACTGCAGCCCTCAAGTGTAAGCACCTTCTTCCCGGTGCACTTATGGTCTCCACAGTCTGCTTTCCTGTTAATATCTAAATGTTTGCAACTGGCTTGATGATCCCCTGTTTGATGAAAATTTCAGAGTCTGATGTTTTCTTTAGGAGAATTGTTAGCCACTAATTCCTTGGAGAGTATCCTTCAAAATTTATGGGCAAAATAGATCATTAGGATTACAGAAATGTGTTGAACACTGACACTGAGTGATACAAACCAGTTTCTTCCCCAAAGGCTTTTGTGCTAGCCTCTTGTTATGACAGATGGCTACTCTCCTGGGAAGAAGCCATGCACATCTGAAGATGCACATTGCAACGATATCAACTGAGTACAGTATTATTATAATTTTAAAAAATGGATAGAGCCAACTTCACTCTTGGACTCAAGGACACTGACAAGTACTGTTGCAAATTCTGCAGCATCTAGGGATATGTTACTGCGAGCACTTAGCATGTAAATCAAACCCTGCATCGCAATCGAGTTGCCCACAATGCCACATGATGGCTACCGTGACTGCCGCTGTCATTCATACTGTTGGATCTTCAGCTGCATATTCTCTATCAAGATGATTGTTCCTCTTCCAGGATCTTCATATTTTTCAAACTACAAGTGAATTTTGACATAACCTGTTAAAGTGATCAGCAGCTGGGCTATCTTAGATAATTTCCTGATATCCTATTAACTGTGTTGGCAAGAAATCTTTGCCTATGAGTGTGATGGGTAATTTCTATATCTGAAGCTGTTCCTTTGATTTATAAAACATGTAATTATGTGGCCTCTCTGGCTAGGAACTTTCCCCAGACCATTAAAATATTAAATTTGTGCTCCCGAGGGATTCATTATAGATTCCACATATGCATTATTCTGCAATTATTATCTAAAAACTTCCAGAATTTTCTTAGTGAGAAACACAGATCAGTTCTATGATATAAACTGCATAGTAATGCTATCATCAGACTTTTGCTTCTATTTGTAAAACTTAGATTTTTTTTTTTATCAGTTACTGCTGGTATGTTCTTTATGAGAAGTTCTTTTTAAATAATTAAATAAACTCACATCAATATCAGGTAAAGCTGGGTCAGTGATCAGCCATAATTAAATGTGGCATATGTTTGAAGTCCAGAGTGTCAGGAATCAGCATCCAATGGATTGAAAGTCCTTAATCTTGATTCCTTGAAAGTGAAATGAAAACCTTTCAGTATATAAATCCAAGGAAGCAGGGCGATAGACATCCAAATCTTCACAGTGATCCCGAATGACTCACTGAAAGCACAAAGTCTACCTAAATTTAGGGTCAAGCCAGATTAAATTGTCTACTAAGAGATCCTGGGATAGGGTTGTACTGCCTGCTGTTACCCGGCATCTTCCCATTTAACAGTGACCCAGCAATGTCCCATTTAATGCCACAGAATAAAGTTCATGGAGCAACAAGTGGTAGGAGTGTAAGAAGGGGCCTACTTTAGACACAGCACTTTATGACAATTAAATACTGTTAGATAATATATATCTTCCTAAAATAAAAAAACTTCAGAAGCATAAAGTTAACAAAAGTAATTCAAGTGGGGTAAACAAATACTTGGAAAGTCAACAGTATTTTCTGAATCAAACGATAATTCTAATCCTCCTCACCCTTTCTCTGCCAGCTCCCTTTTGGCACCTGCTGTGACCTGATTTCTTGGGTGCAGTTGGAAGAAAGGAGGGCTTGGGAAAGGGAGATACGCTGCCTAAAATGAAACAGAATAAATAACAGGAAACCTGACTCTTGGAGAGTTCCTTCATCTTCCTAGCTCATCATACCTTGTTCTTCCTTGTTCTCCCTCTTCTCAGGTTACCCTCGTCTCCCTATTTCAGTCTCTGTTTAGGGAACTGAGGTGGCAGCTGCATGTGCTCTACTTAAATGTGATCTCTTATGTTTACTGGACACTGCAAGACAGCACCATTGCTCTGCTTTAAATTGTCATTGACATGGCAATCCAGAACCAAGGAGAAAGTTTTTGTTGTTGTTTTCCCCTATTTTCCTCTCATAGTTTTTTGTACATCTTTGTTCGTTCTCTCTCTCTCTCTCTCTCTCTCTCTCTCTCTCTCTCTCTCTCTCTCTACCTATTTTTAATACTTTTAAGTTAAATTTATTGGGGTAGCATTGGTTAATAAAATTACATAGGTTTCCAGGGTACAATTCACTAATATGTCATCTGTATATTGTATTGTATGTTAACTAACATCTTAGTAGGCAGTCAACTGAGGACATGATCTTGCAGGAGTAGAACAGGATAAGATGAGGAGAGGTTGCTGGAGGGAGACCAAAGGGCACTAACGTGGTAGATGGCGGCACCATTTTTTATCTTCCCCAACTCCTTGTCCTAGGGGTTGCTTTAGGTGTGTGAGAGCTACGTGGAGTGGGAAAGTCATGAGAATTAAACATTTGGACTAGTGAATTTGTCACCACTAATCTAAGATTTCATGGAGAAAGTGGAATTGTAGAAGTAGTCTAAGCATGTGCTAATGAATCAATTTATTACTTACTAGTAAACCAATTTAATGAATGTCCATGTAATGTGCTTAGGTATATCGCCAACTGGAAGGAAATTGCTACAAGCAACTCTTCAGCTAACATCAAAAGTAGGTGATTTATAGCAATACTTTATGGGAAATTCTTGTGAACAAAAATGATACATTCCACACATGTACACATTTCTAAGCACCTAACATTGCAGCACCCTGCACAGCGTATAGATATAGAAAAATTTGCCAAGTCACTTATGCCTTTATAGGTAAGACTATTATTTGGAAATAGGAGGAAATTTTCCGTTTTAAGTAGGGTTTGATAAAAACTTTTTTAAATGAATCTTTTTTTAAAAGAAAGTTGCATATCTCATGGTTTCAGTAATAATTTTTAATCAGCAAACTTCACTTTGCTAAATAAATGCCTCAAAAAGTTAGATATGTTTTTCAGGTTCTATGCTACTATTGTTCCATGAGTAGTCCTCAATATTGAGAAGCCGAAAGTGATAGTGTGTTGAAGAAGCATATCATCCTACCCCAGAAATATCAATAATTCTAACATAGCTAGAATCTAATTATGGTTATTACATAATCGAAGTGTATGAGTTCTGTCCTGCTGTCATCTATGACAGACAGTAAAGCAGAGAGTTTACAGTTGAGAAGTGTTGGTTCAGACTGCCTGGTCTTGGTTTTGAGCTCTCCTGTTTACTGGCTGTGTGAGCCTGGGCAAGTTGCTAACTCCGTTTTCTCCCTCCGTAAAATGAGAATAACAATAGCACCGGGCTCATAGATTATTGTGAGGTAACGAGAGGTAAAATGTGTAAAGTGCTTAGACCAGTGCCTGGTACATAATTCGTGTTCTATAAATGTTGCCGTTAGACTTAACCTACCCATTTATTTCCAACTCGATGCTACCACCACAGTCCAAGTTGCCATCGGCCCTCTGCAGGCTTCTGCGACAGCCTCCAAGCTCATACCTCTCCAGTCCGTTCTCCACACAACAGATAGCGATGTCTTACAAATTTAAACACAATTCAACACAATTAAATAACAAACTATTCTTTAGCAATTACAATGTGGAAGTGCTGTCGTAATGTGCTTTATAAAATTAACTCATTTGATCTTCAGAACAAACCAATGAGTCAGGTTCTGTTATTTGCATTTTACAGATAAGCAGACAAAGAGATGCCAAGTTACTTGCTCAGGGTCTCACAGTCAGTTCCTGTGAGGGCCAAGATTTTGAACTGAGGCAGCCTAGCTCAAGAGCCTCCCCGGCGCTGGGGATAAAATCCTAACTTTATCATGGCCTCTGGCTCTGGCCCTGGCCTAGCTTTCCACCCCTATCATGTCGCACTGTCCCTCTCACTCCCTCCCAAACACCCCGCCAGCACTGGCCTCTCGCTTATTTCTCAAACACTCTACTCCGGGGATTTAATGGAGTTGGTGGCCTTCCAGAGTACAATTTTAGGTAACTGTCTTCACTTGAGGGCAGAGAGTTGTCTGTTTTGTTCACTACCAAGTCCCTTGAGAGTAGTGAAAAGGAATGTGGAGAGGTCCCTACCCTGGCATGTGATAGTATATTGGATGAGTCTGTATCTTATCACATCTGGCATCTTTCTAAACATTTGTCATTCCTCTCTAGGTTTCAGGCTTGAGCAAGCACAGAAAAAAATATATGACTATGCAGCTATGTCAGAGGAAATGGGAATACCAGAATATTCTCCATATGAAAATATTTATGAAGATACAAATTTTCCTAGACTAACGCCTGATTCCACTTATGAAATGTAAATGTAAAGTACTTTCTTTTCTTTTTTGAGCAATAGCCCTTCAAGTCCTGATTCCATCAGGTATAGTCAAGAGATAGTTTATTCTGACTGGAATGACGTGTATATTCTTGGCACAGAATCTACCCAATTAAATAAGGAAGATTAAACAGAAATATAACATTGAACCGAATACAGTGCTCATAGAAAATGCAGAAATTATTCCTGGTATTCTGAGAAACTGTAGTATTCTTACAATCACAATTAAATAAAGATATACTTAGGTGCAAAACAATCTTCAGATTGCTTTCTGTATTTGAAGCATTCATTTGTACATTTGTGTCAAGCAGAGCTCTTTTTCTATAATAATTATAGACCAAAGGCTTATACCCCCAACTATAAAAAAAAAGTCAGCAATCAGAAAACTTAATGTATATTTAAGAAAAAAATTAGATTTACTGAGATGTAATTTATATACCAGTTTACCCATTTTGCGTGTTGTTTCAGGTCTGACAAATGTAATTTTCACAATTAAGATATAAAGCATTTCTATCACCCTCGAATTGCGCATCTTTGCAGTCAGCCAATCCACTCACCCCACCTTAAGCCCCTGGAAACTACTGATCTCCTTTCAATCACTACAGTTCTGCCTTTTTTAGAAGGCCATACAAATAGAATGATATTACATGTAGTCTCTTTTGGTCTAGCTTCTTCCACTTAGCATAATGCTTTTGAGAGTCATCCTTGCTGCTTATATCAGTAGTTCATTCCCTTTTTAATTACCAGTGATTCATTGTATGACTAAGCCACAATTTGTATATCAATTCAGCAGGTGATGGACATTTGGTGGTTTCCAGTTTGAGATCATTATAATTAAAGTTGCTATGAATATTCACGTACAAGTCATTATGGGGACATATGCTTTCATTTCTCCTGAGAAATACCTAGGAGTAGAATTACTGGGGCAAACAATAGCTATACATTTGCTTCATCTGTTTGTCTAAAGTGGCTGTACCATTTTGCATTTCTGCCAGCAATGAATCAGTTTCAGATGCTTCACTTGGTTTTTGTCACTTCGTGTTGTCAGATGTTTTAATTTTAGCTGTTCTAGTGGATACACATCCACTAGAAGAGTGAATAGTGTCTCACTGTGACTTTAGTTTGCATAATCATAATGATTTATGGTGTCAACGAACTTTAATGTGCTTATTTGCCTTTGGATATCTTCTTTGGCAGAGTGCCTGTTCAAATCTTTTGCCCAGTTCTAATTTGTTTAATTTCTTATTTTGTTAAAAGATGTAAAAAATAAATTCTAAAAACAAATCCTTTACCAATACTGTTTTGCCAGTCTGTGGCTGGTGTTTTCATTTTAATGTTTTTTTCAGGAGAAAAGGTTTTTATTTTTAATAAAGTCCAAGTTACCACTTTTTCTTTTATGGTTCATGCTTTTAGTGTCTTATCTAGAAAATCTTTGCTTAAACCAAGGTCACAAGAGTTGTTATATAGATTTTATAATTTTAAGTATAAAATTATTGAAGGGTTCATCATCGAGACGGAAGGTTTGCAATTCATTTTCTCGCATTTAGATATGCACCATTTTTTGGAAAGACTATCCTTTCCCTATTAAACTTTCTTGGAACCTTTGCTGATACCATCTTCTATTTGTTACTGTGGCTTAAGTATGTCTTCCAATCTTATTTTTTCTTTACAAAATTGTTTTGGCTTATTTTAGTTCCTTTGCATATCCTTACAAATTTTACAATCGGATTGTCAAGGTCTAAAAGAAAAAACAAGACAGAAGCTGGCTGGGATTTGATTGGATTTCATTGATTCTATATTACCAATTTGGGGAAGAAGTGTTATCCAAATAGGGTATCCAAACCCATGAACATCTGGGTTTCAGGGTACATCTTTGTATTTAGGCCTTAGTTTTCTCAGTAATGTTTTGTATATTTCAGTGTACAGGTATCCCACATATTTTATTGAAATTATGCATGTTTGTTTATTGATGCTATTATTTTTAACTTGCAATTTCAAACTGTTCATTGCTGGTGACAAAGACATTTAATTTCCTGATCTAGTTGGCTGTTTTTTTTTTCTTTAGCACTTCATGAATTGGAAAGCATCCAGTCTAGAAAACAGAAAGGAGCTCCAAGAGTTGTATAAAGTGGTAGGGTTTCATAGACAAAAGTGAGGAACAAGGAAGTTATACTAGTTATTTGTTAATTTGTTAAAACAGGTTTACTTTCTTTATATGGAGCAAAGGGAAGTGTTGGGGCTGGGTTAGGTTAATTTATGCTAAGTGGGCAAGTGCTGATTGGTTGCCTTAGGCCTACGTTTTCTGGTATAGCTGAGCATGGAAAGTTAAGTTTTGGTTTGCTGAATCTTAGCATATGGTAAGCATGGGGCTTAGCATAAACAACTACATCTTGGACCTAGTCTGGACACTTGAAAAGAACATAGAAATATTGGTTTTTGTATACTGACCTGGATCATATAACCTTGTTAAATTCACTTACTGGTTCTAGACATTTTTTTGGTTCTAGACTTTTAAAAAAGCCATATAGAATCTTTAGAATTTTCTACATATATGACAATGTCATCTGTAAATGAATAACTGTACTTCTTCTGTTACAAACTCTATGTCTTACATCTTTCTCTTTGCGTTGTTGCATGGCTATAAACTCCAGTACAATGTTGAACAGAGCTGAAAAGCGTAGCACCCTTGCCTTGTTCCTGATGTTAAGGGGAAAACACTTGTCTTTCACCATTGTTTAATGTGAGCTGTTTTTTCACAGATGTCCTTCATCAAGTTGAAGATGTCCCCTTTAGTCCTAGTTTAGTGAGTTTTTATGAGTGCTTTTCCTTCATCTATTGACATAGGGTTTTTGTTATTCACATTGATTTTCAAATACGAAGACAACCTGATATCTCTGGAACAATGCTACTTGATCACAATGTATCATCTTTTTCCTATTGATGGAATTCATTTATTAATACTTGTAAGAATTTTTGCAACTATGTTCAAGAAAGAAATTGGTCCTCAGTTTTAATTCTCATAATTTTTGATATAAGGATAATCCTGGCCTCATAAAATAGGCCTAATATTGGCATTTGTGTAGCATTGGTATTATTTCTTCCTTAGAAATAGAAGGCATTGACTCAGGATTATTTTCAGTGCTTTTTGTCTTTTTCACGCCTTGAATATGTTTGAGATGCCTATGAAACCTACTTGTCCATGTTGCTATATATTGCTGTGATTTAAAAGAAATCTGCAAACAGCTGATTATCCTTTCCTCTCTTAAAATACTTCCAACTCTTATAATCATAGATATCTAAAGAATTGTTTTAAAAATAAGAAACATTAAGTTTAGTAGTATCAACAAAGAATTCTAAGTCTATAGTGAATATTCAAACACCAGGAAACACTAGGGAACATTTTGGGGGTAGTTTTCAACCTAAGATCTACTAACAAGTATCAGGTTTCAAAAGTGTCAATGGAAGGACATAGTTTTCTTCTAAAACTCATTTCTTGCAATACCACTCATAAGATTTGTATAAAATATACAATGCTTTTACTTACATGAATGACTCACCACACCCATTAGGAGGGCTACTATTAAAGGCAAAGCAACAGAAACAGGTGTTGGCGAAGATGTGGAGAAACTGAAACCCTTGTGTACTGTTGGTGGGAAAGTAAAATGGTGTAGCTGCTATGGAAAACAGTGTGGTGGTTCCTCAAACAATTAAAAATAGAACTACCATATGATCCAGCAATTCCACTTCTGGGTATATTCCCAAAAGAATCAAAAGCAGGGTCCTGAAGAGATATTTGTACATCCATGTTCGTTGCAGCATTATTCTTAAGAGCCAAAAGGGAGAAGCAACCCAAGTGTCCATCAATAGATGAATGGATAAACAAAATGTGGTATATACATACAATGGAATATTTTCAGTCTTATAAAGGAAGGAAACTCTGACATACAACATAGATGAACCTTATGCTAGTGAAATAAACTACTCATAAAAAGAAAAATATATATGATACCACTTATAGAAAGTAGCTAGAGTAGTCATATTCATAGGCAGAAAATAGAATGATGTTGCTAAAGGCTGGGTGGAAGGGAGTATGGGAAGTTGTGGAATGGGTATAAAAGTCTAGGTTTGCAAAGCAAAGAGTGTTGGAGATTGGTTGCACAACAATATGAATCAACTTAACACTACTGAACTGTATACTCAGAAATAGTTAAGAAGATAAACTTTATATTGTGTATTTCACAATTAAAAAAATAGTGATTCACACATTAGACCAGCTGTGAACACAAACTTATAGGATGACAAGAGCTACAAGCAAACTTATGATTATACCTCTCTTACGTTTGTCCTGGTCTAGAAATACCGACCTTAACCTCCAACACTACATGTCACTATTTCAAGTTCTCACCATGTCAATGACAAAAAGTGTTTTCAGATATTGCTAATGTCCTCTGTGGAGGTGGAGAGTGGGGAAGCAAAATCAGCTCTCATTGGGAACCACTTCTTTAGAATCATACACTACATTAGTGTAGAAAGTAACTTTTGTACTTATAACTGTACATTAAAAATTATGCATGCTATGCTTTATGGGCAAAGTGAATTTTTAGGAAATAATTTTCATTATATAAGATTTCCACCATACTAAATTCTGAATCTAATCTTTGTGAAAACTTTGTACTGTTATTATACAAAATTCTTAAACTAGACAAAAAGCCTGAAACTCTGAAGAGGCCTGAATTAAAAAAAAAAAAATGTGGTACACAATCTTCACATTTAGGATATCAAGGTCTTTATATCTGTCAAATTCCAGTATATATCTTTTAAACTTTAGAAATGTCAACTAGATCACTCTCTAGGCCCAAAGAACATTCATTTGCCTTTTTGTCATGATGTAATCAAGGAAAACTACCAGACTATTTAGACAGACACAGCATATCAGGTTGGTTCTGTGTAACAGCCTTCCCAGTTCACACTGCATTATAAGTTGCTCTTCTGTCCCGAAATGTTGACTATGCCCGCCTTGCTCACCGTTGTTTCCCTAGGATCCAGCACCACGTCTGGCATACGGAACATTCAAATATTTGAATAAGATGAACGAGTCTTAGCATATATTTTCTTTTAGAATTATTTATTCAAAATAGGTAACAGTACAACAGGAATCTGGTAACCATGTAGTACAGAAATACATTCAAAAGTACTAAAATAAATCTATATGAAATTTATCATTAAGAAGTCCAAAGTTTTTCCTTTTTGCTTTTATTTGCTTTAGACTATATATAAATTTTTAGCATTTCTAAGTACATATACTATAATGACTATGAATTTATATACCTAATTAGGAAGATTCTTTGAGGTGTTATGACTAGCACAGAGAATGGCGGGAGGGCTATTATCTCCCTTAATCTGGACACGTGTTCAAAATGTAATTTATTAGCTTTTCTAGTAGCTTCTCACTTGGTTTCCACTGACCTTGTGAGCAACTGATTGATGATGCCTAGATTCTTTTCACCTGGAAGCTTTTTAAGTTAGATGTCCCTAAACTTGTACATTTGATTTATTATATTCTGACCTTGGAGAAGTTACCTTATTTCTCCAAACTTCACTTTCTCCAGGTATAAACTGGGAAAACATGACTAATCTTGCAAGAAATGCTACATATAATGTATGTTAGGTACTCAGCATATAACATATATGATTAATATTTTAGAAATCTAACCATTACTTATTTGTTCCCAGTAAATTTCAATCTTATCATTTCCAGTGTTCTGGCTTGTCAAAATCTTTTAGAATCCCAATTCTGTTACCTGTGAATCAGCTATTCCTCCTAGGTTTGTTATTTCAAATTTGGTAAACTTTTCAAAGCTGTTAATAAGAATATTTGAATAGGACAGGAGCCTTATGGCACACCATTAAAGATTGAAGAGTGGACTCATGATGTTATTCAGTTCTTTGGATACATCAACCAGCAAGAATTAGTTACAAATTCATTTACCTATATTCTCATCTAATAATCATTTTTTATTCATCCATGAAGATTTCATAGCTTTCTTGAATAAAGACATTCCAAGTTTATTACATTCCCTTGATTCACTATAGTAATAAAACTGCCAATATACATTAAATATTCATTCAGGCAGCTTATAAGCAAAAGAGACACCAAGATAAGACTGTAACTTGAAATGAGAAATAAATTTAAGAATAGTTCTCCAAAAACCAAACTAAGAAATTTATAGTCCACAAAGTTCTGGAGATTGTTTTTGGAAGGAGGGGAAGATGGGGAGGTCAGATATGAGTGAGTGCTTGCCACTGGCCATAGACAGAAATGCTAACCCATTGTAAGAAATACCTGTTTACATAAACTGGTTACCTAAGGTACAAATAAGAGGAAAATTCAATTACCCATTTCTTCATCTCTGCAACTGAGATGAACATTTTCCTAAGAATAAAGGAGGAATTATATTCACCAATATACAAGTCAGTAGTTTTACTTGTTTACATGCTGACAGTATCGGGACAGAAAGGTGTTCCATATCTAGCTACATATCAAACTTGATATCTAAATCTTTCCTCTTCAATAAAACAGAAATGCTGGATAAAATACAAGAGACGTTCTTTCAAATGCCTAGCAGAACTTACAAGAAAATAAGAGGAAATCTTTAGGGAACTAAAAGAACAAAAATGAAGGGAACTGAAAACCAGAAAGCTAAATGTGTGAGCTGACATTCTAGCTCTCCTAGCATAATTTGCCAATCTCATTAACCTATGGGTTTCAGTTTTAACATCTATAAAGGGACTGATAAAACGTTGGACTTGCAGAAGGCAGTGGGTAGGAATTAAATCCACCTCCCCTTATGCCCATCATGAAGGTACAACACACAGACGCTGGCACTCTCAGAGAGAGTGGAGTCAATAAAACCAGCACAGGGAGATGATGAGGAAAAGTGTCTGTCTTGGCCTAGGAGTCTTCTCTCGGTAATTTATACTACTCTTGGGGTCTAGAAACCCCACAGCCAAGAAATTAACAGTGGTCCTTTGTCAGTGGGAATATGACATAAGGAGACACAAAACTTATCTGGAAGGAATTATTATTAACCCGGGTCACGTAAGATTCCCACAGAGAAAGCCCTGCTGAAAATAAGCTCATCTTTCAAAATTACAAAATACGTAAATAAGCAGTCTACCAAATATAAGAATCAACAGATACAAACAACAGGAAATTGATTTAATAGAGCTATTAGAGAAACTATAAAATAAGGATGTTTAAAGTGACTAGTGACATAAAAAAATTGAAAAGTTAAAAAAAAACAACTAGACACTATGAATCAATAGGCAGATCTGAAGAATGATATGTAGCTAGAAACTAAAAAACAATTTTTGAAAGAAGAAACCCAATGATTAGTTTAAAAAGATACCTGACAAGAGAGTTCATGAACCAGAAGACAGGTATCACAGAAAGATCAATGGAAAAAACAGAAGGGCTTAAAAGACAGAGAACAGAATGAGTAGGACCAATATATATCTTTTAAAAATAGTAGTCATTCTGTGTTTTTGAAATTTGTTCTCCATAACATGACAACTGTATGATTCAGTAACACTGCTACTGAAAATCCAAACATATTTCTTAAACACTAATTTGTTTCCAACATTGCTTCTTATTTTTAAGGTAGCTTTACCATGATATAGAGATGGTTACGATTTTCAAGTTTTTTCTTCCTTTTATGTATTAATATCAAATAATTTATCATTCATATATAATAATCTCTGGGAAATAAATTTTAACTAAAAACCATCTCAAAATTAGCAGTATCTTTATTTGTTCTAATTCATACTGAAGGAGAAACCGCCGGTGATGTTCCTGTGCTCCTGCTGCTTCCATTTTCAGCTAAAGTGTGACTACTGAAAACGATACAAGAATGTACTTAAGAAGGAAAAATGTTTAGCCTAGAAGTAGAGCATGCATGACAATTATTTCTAAAGTAAGAGAGGTGTTTCTTGAGACTGTCGAAGCACTTTTTGGTTATTGAAGCAAGTATTAAACATTTAAAAAAAAAAACAGTAAGTAGTTCACTTAATATTAATACCTATTCAAAGTACACAGGTGGGTTAAAAATGAAGGCCAAAATGTATTTTCAAAAGGCTGAATTCAAGGGTAATTCGTATGCTGAATATCACACCCAAGCTTTCCATCCTGGGAAAAGTCGGCTGAGATTTTTGGGGTCCATGGCTTGTTGTATGAGCAAATTCACCTGTCCACCCACACTGAGCACGGTTCCCTCCTCCACTCCTTTCAGTTTCTCTTGCAGTCTCATCAAGACACGTTCAGCTACTTTGTTGAAACTCTGGTCAGTATCACTAATGACAAAAACACAAAGGTCTTAATGAAGTAAAACAGTTTAAAGGGAGTTAGGAATAGGAAAATCTGAACAATGGAGAATAGGTCTTTCCTAAAATACTGCTCACCTGAGATTTCGTTTGCATTCTCGGTGAGCTGCATTTGGAGTTGAGTGGAGCTCAGTTTCATCTTCTAGCCTCTGCTGTAAATACAAAGCCTTCAAAGGATTCATGGTCCAGTCAAAGAGAGGATCATACAGGAGGACCTAGAGAGAGAGAACATATGTATTAGAAGAAGAATGTGTATTTTGATGATGTATTTAGAAACAATAGATCACAATGATAAAAACAGCAGAGGCCAGTCACATGGTAGTTGACTGAGAGGGAGGAGCAAACTTATTGCACACGCTTCCTGCTTCCTTATGGAGGAAGCTATACTAGCACAATGCTCTGGCTTCAGATCCCATTCTGAATTCATCCTTCCTCCATGGTTGGGGGTGATGACAACCCTTTACTCATGTTTCCTGACTGGGTGAAACTAATCTATTAAAAGGAAATAAGCATTAGTCACTTCCTTTCCTTCTCTCTCTCCTCTTGACCAGTAGAGTCCTGGGTAAGGGTATTTGCTTTGCAGGCCCAGTTCTCCCTCAGGTGGGCTGTACCAGGGGACTGGTTAGGTTATGGGAGTTGGACAGCACTAGCAAGCCTACTTGGAACTCACTCCCAAGCCATGTTCTCCAACAGTTTTATCAGTAACGAACCTGACATTCTGATCTGTATCCTATTCCTAAGGCTCCTCCTTTTTCTCTCAATTAGTTTTAATTTTATATGGAGAAAAAAACGGTTATAATCAATTGGAAGCTCATCAAAACCCAAGGTCAAGTGCTGTGGTTGGCATTTTGAGATATATGTGGAGAAGAATTTGAATACCAAAATAACTGGCATGGCCAGAGTAAGTGGCTTTAAGTCTTACATTTTAATAAGTGAAGTCATAAGGAATTTTTGACCCTGGCAATTCAAAACAGCTAACTGCCTTTGGCATTTATAAGCACAGAACTTTTTTTAAAATAGGCCTTAGCAAATGCTTACCATACAGGTCTTACGAATAAGTGAAGACTCAATTCCAGGGATGAGTGATGCTGCAGGATATTCCAGCATTATAAAGTTAGAACACTTATCTGCCTTCGCTGTGTTTCTCAGCAGGTCTGCAGGCTGGGACTATAAAATGCCTTTAGCATTACATGTTTAATTGCAGAACGTGAACCAGATCAGCAGCACCAAAATCTCATCATCTGCTTATGCTGTTTTGAATGTCCTCCAGGGCCATTATAAACTGTGGAGGGACTGACTTTGAATATATGTGGTTTGTCCCTAATTCACTGTTCCTATGTGACTTCAAGTTGAGCACTGACATGGCTTTAGATTTCAGAGATCCAAACCAGTTTCACCCACAAAAGGGAGGTATATTTATTAAATCAACTAATGAAAAGGAATGGAGGCCGCAGTTATAAAGAGACTACATTGTCTTCTTGCATTGAAGTAGAGAAACAACACAATTAAATTATTTCAAACCCAAGGGCTTGTAATAGGATTCATATTGCAAATTATGGAATCAAGGAAGAAATGGAATAATTTGAAAAATATAGTCTTAGTATCAGAACAAAAGTGGTTGAATGAAAACAATAAAGGAATAAAAACTGATTAAGCTAGAGCAAGGTTTCTCGATCTTGGCACTACTGACATTTTGGGGCTGGGTACTTCTTTGTTGAAGGAGCCATCCTGTGCACAGGATGCTTAGTGGCCTCCCTAGTCTAAACCCACTAAATGTGAATAGTACCCTTACCCTCCATCCCCCAGATACGACAACCAAATATGTCTTTAGACATTGCCAACTATCCTCTAAGGAACAAAACTGCTCTTGGCTAAGAACCAATGAATTAAAAGAAGTGCTTTCCTTAGTAGAACTGATAAAACTTGGAAGACAGAATAGTCTGTTATGAAGAAAGAGATCTTGAAGGCCAGAAAAGTTACATATACTGAGAGGGAAAGGGAAGTGCACCCAAATCAAAGTGCTCTTAAAGAGAGATGTAGGAAGTGAGGAGATGTTTTAATTGCTATTAGATCAGAAACAGTGACTGCAGCTTGATGAAACCTAACACAGGAAAAGTAATGCATACAAGAGAGGAACCTGGAATGGCAATCCACAGGATTGGGGTCCACACTGCTATTGAGAAGCACCCTCCTAAAGCTGAAGACACAAAGTCCACAGTAAGCTCCACTGGGAAACTACTCTTGAAGACTGGGACAACCACATCAAATGATTTCAGGAAATTTGGACAGAGGCAAGATTGTGTTGATAGGTGTAAAATACACAAAGCATTAGAGAGTGAGCTTTAAGTGACACGGTTATTGTAGGTAGAGATGCAAATCATTTCTCAGGCTCAAAACCCTCCACAGTTTCCATCTCACTCAGTAAAATCTAAAGTCCTTATGATGGTGTAGGACCTCTAGGTGAGCTGGCCACTGTTGCTTCTCTAATTTGATATCCTACCACTATTTAAAGAATGAGGTTCATGAGCAATTTGGCATTTAACTAATAAAACCTTTGAGATCTTAAAGGAATGGATTCCATTGGGGTATTAAGAGAAATCAATAAATTATCTCCTTTTCCCCTGCCCAGGTTCAGAACGATTTAGTCAGACGGATGGAGATCAGAGTCAGCATTGGTAGCGGAGGAACATGGCTGAGGAGCGAGGGCCAGACTGGCCTGCTGCTGGTGCTCCCTCAGTGTCTCTCTGCTGTCTTAACCTTGGGACATCCTACCGAGTCGGGGTTTGGGCCTGTGGAGCATACACACTTCATCAAGCTCTTCCAGAAAGTGTTAACTCAGGATAAAGCTGCTGAAGGAACCTCCAAATCTACCCAGGCAAAAAAAAAAATCTTTCTTAGTGATACTGAGCAGAGTAAAATACTGGTGAATATGTTAAACTTCTTTGGATCTTAAATTAATTTGAAAAGTTTGAATTTCTTTGTCTTAAATGCAAAAGGGCAAAAACTTGGTTCTTACTGCAGAACCAATGGAAAACTAATAAATGACATATATGAACATAATTTGAAAGGGGAAAAAGAAAAAGGAATGCATTTTCATTCGGACTTAGGACAGCATAGCCTTGTATTTAAATTTATCAACATCCTGTTGGGACCCATTTCAAGACCCCCTTTGTAGCAAAAATCTGTAGTCTGCCATCAGCAGCCTAAAGAACTATAGAGAGACATCTGATTTATAACGGTGACAAGGGACCACTCTAACAGTCTTAATTTCACTCTCCCTGGGATAGGCCCATCCTTGTTGATGACAGGCTTAATGGTTAATTCCAGTGAATTATGACAGTGATTCTCCTCCCTGGCTGCACAGTAGGAGAGCTTTCAAAAAAACACAAATGTTCCTGCCCCATTCCTACAAGTTTGGTTAGAATTTGGTCAGCATCAATATTTCTGAAAGCAGTACAGGTGTTAATAACGTGCAGCTGGATCCAGCACCACCAGGTTAGAGGAACAAAAGCTGAAGAATGTAAGGGAGGCATGCCTACACTCTAACCTACCTTGTTTCCCTGTGGAGGAATCTCTTACCCACAGACTCTGTACGGGGAAGCGGGGGGGGCGGGGCAGGGGTGACTGGCTGCCTCAGGTACTGTTCTCACTGGGTAAAGCTAAGGTCTTAAGTCCTGGAAATCTGCTCGACTTGCTTCCCTTTCTGCCCTGTTCAACATGAGGCAGTGAGCCTGATGAAGTGTGTATGCTCCACAGGCCCAAACCCCGACTCGGTAGGATGTCCCAAGGTTAAGACAGCAGAGAGACACTGAGGGAGCACCAGCAGCAGGCCAGTCTGGCCCTCGCTCCTCAGCCATGTTCCTCCGCTACCAATGCTGACTCTGATCTCCATCCGTCTGACTAAATCGTTCTGAACCTGGGCAGGGGAAAAGGAGATAATTTATTGATTTCTCTTAATACCCCAATGGAATCTATTCTGAAAACAAATTAATACAAGATATCTAAGATGTAAAAGTGTTAATTTATGTGTAAGAGATCACTTACTATGCTGTAACATTATAAAATTGAGGGGACTAGAGGCATTTGAAAACCACTGTTTAATGATGTGTGCAAACACCTCCCCTCCTGCTGCCTAGCATCATTCTAACCAAATGAAGCACTGATCCTCAAATCAGTGACTTTCTAACAAAATAGAGAAATAAAGATTTCCTTATAATATACTTTACCTCTACAATGGTTAACAGGGTTTCCTGAGAGTTTCTCATAACCTCCATGGTTTTCTCACAGCATCTACAAACACAATAGGGATTTTGTTACACACTAACGTTTTCAACATATCTCTATTTACCTATCATCTATTTATCTTCATGTATAGTAGGCTGAGACTGTCCTTATTAATAATTCCAAAATTAATATCTCAAAGAGCACAGTATTTGGCAGAGTATGCTTTTAGTAGATGTTTCTGAAATGAATACAAATATGTCTGTAAATGAACAGAACACAGAACCAGAAATAAACCCTTATATGGTCACTTTACAACAAGGAAGCAAGAATATACAATGGGGAACGACAGCCTCTTCAATAAATGGTGTTGGGGAAGCTGGACAGATATATGTGAAAATAAATAAAATTGGACAACATTCTTACCAAAATAAACTCAAATGGATTAAAAGACTTAAATTTAAGTCCTAAAACCATAAAACTCTTAGAAGAAAACAAAGGCATTTAACTCTTTGACATCAGTCTTAGCAATAGTTTTTTTTTAATGTATCTCCCCAGGAAACAGCAACAAAGGCTGTTAGACAGACCTACAGGGTATTATCCTAGTGAAATAAGTCATACAGAAAAAGACAAATAGCGTATAATTTCATTTACATGCGAAATTAAAAAAAAATAATATGAACAAAGCAAAACAAAACAGACTCATAGATACATAGAACAAATTGATGGTTGCCAGAGGGAGAGGAATAGGGAGATGGGTGAAAAAGGTGACAGAGATTAAGAGGTACAAGCTTCCGGTTATAACATAAGTAAGTCACAGGGATATAATGTACAGCACAGGGAACATAGTCAATAATATCGTAATCTTTGAATGGTGACCTATGGCTACTAGATCACACAGTAAGGTATATAAAGATCAAAAGCCTATGTTGTATACCTAAAACTAACATAACATGGTATGTCAATGATACTTTAATTTTAAAAAATGTGAATATAAGCTTAGCATTTATAAGAAATAACACAATACTATGAAATATTTCTTTCAATCATTAATTACTACAGTATTAGTTTACTTTGAATAGAACCTGCCCCATTAAAAGCTGAGTACATAGTTTTCCCGATGTTGGGAAAACTACAGGGGACTGCAGAGTCCTTTTACCAGGCACTGGTAGTGGATCATAAGCACCTTTAGGACATTTTACATGCCCAACAATGAGCGCACAAAGGAGTTCTGAGCAGTAAGCTGAACGAGCTAGCTAGCACAGAGGCATTAAAGTTAAAGGCAGGCTGCTTCTGGAGGAGGTTGGGAAGGACAGACAGTATGTATGTTATATTGGGTGAGGTCCCAGGGAATCTGAAAGAAGGGGAAACTATTACTATTTTTACCCAAGGTCTTTTCCTTAGTACTGGCAAAGCACTATTATATTGAATTCTATAATCTATAGAAATCAATAATCCAAATAATTTTGACACCAAAAATCATCTGCTCTACCTTACCTTATTATCGCTTACCTTCTGAAAACACCTTCAACACCAGTAATGCCCATACCATCCACAATATCTCTGGTGAGTCTAAAAGGAACTGTTTCAGGAGTAGGAAGGATTTTACCCTGTTCAAAAGCAACTCCTAAAGTAAAAAACACAAGGTTAGGAGGTTCCATAGCTGACTTACCTCCCAACTGGCACATGAACTTTACAGAGGTACCAAATAATCTGTCACCTATATCCTATCAGTAGTTTACGACACAGTAGTTTATTCTATTTATTCTATTTCTGCCCTGCCTGCCTTCCTTATCTCCACCATAGTCAAGGAGATCCACCTCAAATTTAAAAAAATAACTACTTCTTGACATAGAGAAATCTAGATTAAAGGTTGACTTTTAAAAATGAAGTAGTTATGGGTAGAATTTAAAATGCAGATGTATACATGTGTCAACTTATTTAAATATACATATATTATACTTTTATATATATTTAAATTTTAAGTAAAAATTTTTTAGGTAATTATAGATTTCATATGCAGTTAATCAAATATAAAGCACAAAAATCCTCCCATATAACTTATATTCATTTTCCCCCAACAGTAACATCTTGCAAAACTATAGTACAACATCACAATATCAATGTCAGGATATTGACACTGATACAGTCAAGACACAGAAAATCTCCATCACTACAAGCATCCCTCATGCTGCCCATTTATAGCTACACCTACTTCCCCTCCCATGGTCTACCTCTGCCCCCCGTTCTCCAGCAATCACTAATCTGTTCTCCTTTTTTATAATTTTGTCATTTCACGTATGTTATATAATGAAACCAAACAGTATGTAGCCTTTTGGAATTAGCTTTTTTCACCCAACATAATTCTCTGGAGAATTGCCCAAATTGTTGCGTATATCAGTACTTTGTTCCTTCGTATTATTGAGTAGTACTCCATGGTATGGATGTAACAGTTTGTTTTTACCCATTTAAAGGACATCTGAACTGTTTCCAGTTGGGAGCTATTACGAATACAGCTACTATAAACATTTGTGGTACAGGTGAACATCTTTTTGTGTGCTTATTTGCTGAAATATCTGTTTAGGCCTTTTGCCCATTTAATAACTGGATTGTTTCTGTTCCTTTTTGTTGTTGTTGTTGAGTTTTGAGAGTTCTTATGGACTGTGCTTTTGGTGTCAAATCTAAGAACTCTTTGTCAAACCCTAGTTGAAGATTTTCTCATGTTTTTTTTTTCCCCTCTGTTGTTCAGATGTGGTAATTTCTACTGTTCTTCATGTTCACTAATTCTTTCTCTTGTCCTCTCATTCTGTTATTAAGCCTATATACTGAGTTTTTAAATTTTAATTATTGTGTCTTCCTATTCTAAAATTTTCATCTGGTTCTCTTTTATATCTTCTATTTCTATGCTGGGACTATTTCTGTGCTGAGACTTAACTATATTTTCACTTGCTTCAAACATGTTTGTAATAGCTCCTTGAAACATTTTTATGATGTTTGCTTCAAAATCTTTGTCAGATAATTCTAACATCTTTATCAGCTCAGTGTTGACACCCAGCAATTGTTTTTCATTCAAAGTGAAATTTTCTTTATTGACATATGATTTTCAATTAAAGAGAATCTCTTAAATATTATGTTATGAGACTCTTGATCTTATTAATTCCTGCT
>NW_006436543.1:559045-579765 GCF_000325575.1 Pteropus alecto | reverse complement strand
TGCTTTGGGAGTTGCTACCTTGTTACTGCTAAGTGGTGGCCGAAGACCACGTTTCCCACTTGGCTTCCACAGACGTCAAAGGGGAAAGGGGCTCCTTGCTACAGCTTGGTGAGGCTGGAAGTCCAGGCTCCCCACATGGTTTGACGTGTTTAAAACATGACAGCAATAGAATAAGAATATGAAGGCTTGAAGAAAATTTAAGACTATGACAAATGTATTTGTATTAGATAAGTTTCATCAATTAATAAATTTCACTGTATTATAGCTCTGGCCAAAAGAAATAATAAGAGCAATAAATGCCTTGTTAAAAAAATACCATGTTATTGGCTAAATTATTAGCATGCAGTGACTCTAATTAACACGATTATATGCTTGCCAACTTGCTTTTGGGGCTTATAGGGTTTCCAGACATCACAGGGTGGGTTGGAGCAGGGGGGTGGAGGGAGGAAGGTTGGGAAATACAAACAAGAATGTAAACAGCATAAATGATACAGTGATACAGTCTAACATATTGTTATTAGAGTCCCAGAAAGAGGGCCCTATGATACTATGACTAATAGAACACAGTGGAGTGACACTGTGCCAGCTGCAGGCCAAGCCCTTAGCTTTCACTTCCTTCTTCTTAGAGCCCTGAGATGGGCTCTAAGAAGTCCAGGTCACTCTGCTGGACAGACAGGCCACATGGAGGAGTACTGAAGTGTCAAACATGTAAGTGAAAAAGCCATCTCAGACTCTGGCACAGCTCAGTCTTCGGATGACTCCAGCCCCAGCTGCTGACAGCAACTGCACGAAAGACCCTCAGTGAGAATTTCCCAGCTGACTATGAGAGATAATAATTGTAGTTTTAAGCTACTAAATTTGGGGGTGGTTTGTTATACAGCAACAGATAACCAAAGAGATACACACAGAAGTGTACAAATCATCTAGCCATCCAAGTGTATGGCTAACAGATTTTACAAAGTGAACAGACCATGTAACCAGCACTCCAGAAGCTCCTCTTCACCTCTCTACTAACCAGTAACCAACTCTTCAAAGGGTCACCGCTACCCTAACTTCTAACACTGTAGATTAATTTTACCAGGTTCTGTATTTTATAGAAATGAAATTATACAGAATGTACTCCTTTGTATCTGGATTTTTTCACTTAGCATTATATTTGAGTCTTCCATGTTGTGTGTGGTTATAATTCATTCAATCTCATTGTTATATAGTATTCCATTTTATGAAAATACTATAATTATTCATCCATTCTACTTATGATGGGTGTTTGAGCTATTATGAATAGCATTGCTATGAACATTCTTATACACGTGTGCATTTCTATTGCAGTGAAACTGCTGGGTCATAAGACATGCACAAGCTCAGCTTTAGAAGATAATGCCAAACAGTATTCCAAAGTGGTTGTACCAATCATTCTTCTCATTTTTAGATGCTTTTAGCATGGCTTGGACAGAAGGTGGCATACTCCTATCTCTACTCTGCAGTTTCCAGACCACTGCCTTTCCCTTCTCATGTAAAATCTCACTCCTCTACTGAGGTTCCTACCTTCTGGATCTAGTGACCCCATTCATCCTCATTATTATACCCCAACCTTTCTCTTCAATTCACTGAATGCTGCTATGGACCTAGCTCACAAACTTCCATTCTGTGCCAACTCTGGAATTCATTCTGGGGAAAACCACATAAAATCCTCGATCTTCCTTGTTCTAATGAAATTCAATTTACTCTCAATTTACTCAAGTCATTTATATGGATTATACTGTAGAATTTATAATTTCTTAAAACTGTACCTTCTTAGAAATCTTAAATTCTACATTTTTAATAAAAACCTCTTCTCCTTCTACACACTTATTATATTAAATAGTTGTCAAATTCATTGAGATTTCTAGTCTATTTGCCTCTCTTCCCTACTCGGCTCAGAAAATAGACTGCAAGGCTGATCACTCCCTTGCCTCTCCACCTACCATTTCAAACTAAAATCCCGGGATGCTGAGGACTACTGGAAGAAATCATATGATGACACTATTGGCCCTACTATAAATTTGAGATTATCACCTTAGGAAAGTGACCCTTAAACTGCTTAGCATGTCTTTTACTTGTCCCTTTCTATGACTCTTGGTCTCATTTCTATGCTATCTGTTTTAGAATTTTATTGTTCTATTTTTAAGACCAATTATCATCCCTCCAATTCTTAGCAAATAAACATGCTTTCTTTTTCTCAGAAAAAACAGAACAGCAATTATAATTTCCTTCAAATTCTTTCCCAACTTTAGATTTTCCTACTAGCACTCATCCTTTTTTCTTCTCTGAGCAGAAAAGCTGACATACCTCCAATGTAAAGCCAACTCTACCCCTTCACATACTTTATAATTTCCCTTGCTATTTTTAATTACCTTTGTCTCTTTCCTGTATCTTATCAATATCTAATATGTTCATGCCTCTCATATTAAACATTCAAAACAAAAAAAAAAAAACAAAAAAAGGCAAACATGGATCTCATCTTCTCATCTCTGTAGCAAATATCTCTATCCTTCCCTTCATTTTTAAACTTCTTGAAGAACAATTCCACATTCTTAGTCTATATATCTTTAATTTCCATTAAGCCCTTGCCTTTTCAGTCTCACTTCATCCATTCTATCTAAAGGTTACTTTCTAGACCTCTAAGATTGATTAATTGTTAAATTCAAAGGCCTATTTTCAGCAATCATCTTATTTGACCTTTCTGTATCAGATACTAACTAAGCACTTCTTCATGAAAATTTTTCCTCCCTTGGTTTCCAAGGTATCTCCACCTTTTAGTTTCCATGACTTCTTGTTTATTCTCATTCTGACTCAGCCTTTTCAATGCTGGCATTCCTTATGATTCTATCCTTAGTCCTCTTTATCCAGGCTGATGTATAACATCAGAAACTCTTCTAGTCCAACGACTTCAACTGAAATCTATTTGCTGAAAATTCTACATCTCGTCATTTTGCTCTCTTATGTGTTAAACTGCCTACTCCACTTGGAAATCCCATTAATACCTCAAAACAATGTGCAAAACTAAACTCACAGCTTTTTTATTCTTTACAAAACCGGTGTTTCTTAGTTAGAAACTTCAGTTATCCTGGAGTTCCCTCTCCTACTGATTCCACATCTACTATCACTGATACAGGTTACTACAAAAATGTCCCCCAAATCCAATGCCTGGTCTTTACAACTATAGTCTAAATCTTCAACTTCTCTTGTCTAAACTATTTTAATATCCATTAACCTGTTTTCTTGCTGCCACTACTGCTCCCAAATTAATTTCCAATAATCAAATCTAACCCTGCTTATTTAAGTCCTACTTAAATACATCTTCATTTATTTTCCATCGTTTAACAGTTTAAAGTTGAAACTCCTTAGCCTGGCTTTTTACAGTCTAATGACAATCTATCCGTCAAGCTACTCAACTACATGCAAACTTTACTCTCGCCACACTGAATGTCTCCCCATTCCTACAACGTGCTTCATTAGCCCTCCTTTCACATCTGCTTTATCTTCTGTCTGGATTATACAGCCTTTCTTTCTTTAAGACCTGGCTTAAATGTCACTTCTAGTAAATTTCACTCATTATTCCAGGCAGAGTTAGCTACTCACTCCACCAGCACTATTTATGCTTTTTACTTTTTAAAATAATATTTACTGCTTTGATTATCTATCTCCCTAATACCTGATTATCCTGGTAGGCAAACAACATTTCTAGATGACTAAGTATTTATTAAATAGAATAAAAATATATGTTTGATTACTTACCTAAATCTATATGTACAAGTTCTGCTGACTGTTCATTTATCAAGATATTCTGTACATGTCTATCACCAAGTCCAAGTATGTAACCAACTGGAAAAAAACAACCTGAGATCACTGATATCATCTATTTCTGTAACAAATTTAGCCATAATTTCAACTAATATCATTGACTCTGTATAATTTTTAAGTAGCTAAGGCTTTTTAGCCAACTTAAAGGAAATCATGTACATCACTGGCCATTTTGAGTTTAAGTCAAATCATGCTAGCTATTTTCATTTATATTGAATTTTACAAATGCTAGATGATTTGTTAAAAAGTTTTCCCTTTGCTAATAAAAACACGTTAAAAAATATCAGTGATTCAAAAATTGGTGTGGTTAAAGTTGAGATTATTTACCAGGGCCAAAGCAGAGCATTATATACAGTCAAATATATATTGAGTATACTTTTAAATTGAGAAGCCGAGGAGTAGATTCTTCATTTTTCAGTGAAACTTTTTTCTGCTTGATGAATTATATTTAACACAAATTAATCATTAATTCATTTCATCAGGTATATATCCAGAAAAAACTGCATTTCTATTTTTAAGACAGAGGATAACAAGGCTTAAAATGCTTTTAACCTAATGAAAGACACTACACGTGGTGTTACAGAAAAGACACTGAATGCTTGAGCGCCTGGTGAGCTCTGTCATTAAGCGGGCTTACTTTCTTGTTTATAAACTAAATCAGCTGAATCGGATTACTGATTCCCAATATAGAAAAAAAGAAAGCATTTCATAATTACCTAAAACTTTCCCAAAATATACATGCCCTTGCCTTCCTGGGGATATGGTATGTAAGTGATTGAGGAAGTGGTCTTTAGTTAAAAATCAATGAATTAAAAGAGCTTTGATGTTCTTGTTATTTCTCATACTCTAAGGTTTTGTTAATTGACCAATCTAGTCTAAACTCTCAGAAATTAAAAAAAAGTCAAAATATATGTTGTACACTGAATATTTACACATATCATTATTTCTATTCCAAAAAAAAATTCTATTAAACACAATCAATCACTGGGTGACAATATCATGGTATTATAAAGGTTCTGTGCAGAAGAACAACAATAATTAAAGGAAATAACTTAAATGGAGTCATCATGGTATTATTATTTTCCAAGGAAAATCTCAGAAAATAATATAGTGAATTCAGAAAAAGAAAAATAAGCTACACTCACTATTAAACAAAAAAGAATAATAACCAGTCTTATTGCCCTACCTTGGGGTAGGAGAATTCTCTCCTGTAAAAGCTAAGAAGAGCTACAATTAGAAGCTCAGAATCATGATGAACAAGAAATTCAATGATCTAATGATAATATGGTTTGGCAGAAGACCACCATCAACACCATTTTTCCCTTTCAACTGAAAATGTAGGAAGTGCTGAATCTACTAAAATGTGTAAGAAGGTTACCAATAGAAGAAGTAGCCACACTGCGAGTATAGGCCAATCGTTTCTCAAACCAAACAGCTGGATCCAAGAATTTTTCCATGCAGAAGTAACGGAAAACTGGTTGAAAATTCTGGCAAATATCCATGAAGGTTTTATATTTCTCTTCATAAGACTTCTTTTGCACATCCTTTAAATAAATCAAATATAAAATTATTTTCTCAATATTGTGTTGAACTAATTAAGTTTACTAAGAGTTTCTATATGGAAAATAGTATGATACATATAGAAGAAATAAAAAGATAAACACGATTTTATCTTTACCCATAAAAAGTTAACAGTCTGGTCAGGGAAGCAATTAATAACAAGTTATAATCTCTTTTAGAGTTTTCATGTTAATATTAGTGGAAAGAGGTACACCAACAATGACTGTTATTTTTTTTTAAAGTAAATTCTAATTTGAATGATCCTGTAATCTATGTGGAAATAAACATGAAAATGCCAAAGGCAGCTCCAGATAGTCTTAGGTGGTATCACAGCAATAGGGGTGTGATAGGAAACAGAGAAAAGAAGGAAGAATGGAAGAATAACTGACAGATGGCAAAGTAGCTGACATGTCTCAGATCTGTCCTCTAACATCTTCTCACTATACAGAATAATAACACCTCTTGGAAGCAAAGCTTGTCTACTTCAGTGGGCTCAACTCTCATCTATCAATGTGCTGATGACTTCCAAATCTGTATCTTTGGCCCAGATATCTTTATTAAGTTCCACTGTGATGTGCTTCTCCAACTGCCCCCTCAACATCTTCACTTGGATCTCCTCCAAATTCAAACTAATTTACCTTCTCATCTTTGGCAAACCTCAACCACTTCCTCTATTTTTTGACACTGTAAATAGCCTCTTCATCCACCCCATCACCCCATCCAGAAAACTGGGTGCCACTGATAACACTTTCACCAACCTCACTTCTAATTAGCAACCAAATCCTATCAGTCCTGCTTCTTTAATATTTCTCAAATGTACTCCCTATTCTCCATTCCTATTAAAAATTAATGAAAATTAATTAAAATTAGTTCAGATCCATCTTATACCTCTAGTTGGCTTTCTCAAAAATATAACCCACAGTGCTATCAGTTATTTTTCTAAACTGCAATTCTAATATTAATATTCTTCTCAAGGGTTCCCCATTGCCTATAAAAGTACAAACTTCTTAACATTTCATAAAACAATCCTCCATTTCTTTGACTAACTACTGTTCCAAACACCTATCTACTCCTACTCAAAGATCAAGCCTATGCTATCTTTAACTGCCTGTTCATGCCTCTTCATCTCCTTCTGCTAGGCAAACAAATTCATTTACAAAACTCGGATCCAACACCATTTCCTCTGTGAAGCCTCCCTTGAATTTGATTCTCTCCACTCACCTCTCTCCTAGGTAAAACCAACCATTTCCTCCTCTGTGCCTACATTGTACCCTGCTCAGCCTTCCATCACAATGCCTATAGTACTTTACCACACATTTTTAAAACATATAATAGAAAGCACAATAAAAGCACAAGTAAATGGATTTTAGAGTTCGACAGACAAGGTTCAAATCCTTGCTCCACCATTTATTAGTTCATTGACCCTGGGCAAGTGAAATTCTCTAAATTTCTTCTCATCTTACAATGGGTTAAGTATGAAAATGATTAGCAGTAACATTTCTGAAGTCTCAGTATAGTACTTAGTAGAGAGCAAGCATTCAATAAATATTGATTGGGTGAATGTCACACCAATTGGCAAGTGTCTCAAAAGGTCTCTATATTAGTTTCATAGAAAAATTATTTCATAATCTGTTTTTTTGTTACTATTTTGTTTCTTTTGTTAAGAATTAGCTCACCCCAAACTGGAAGCAAATTACCATACAATGAAAACTGTTAAATTTCTCATTGAATAAGGGTTGACACTACATAGTTTAAAAACCTTCTTTCACTCACACACTTTCATTCTGGTGAGCTCACTTTCTTTTACTTATTACTGTTAATTACCTGATGAAATTAAAACTTTTTATATTCCATCTTTGATAACTGTCAGCTTTAAAGCTATTAAATATCTTGCAATAACTTATACTTTTGAGTGTCACTTACCATCATTTTCTTTTGACATTGATAGGCACTGAAATCCTTTGGCCTGTATCTTTTATGGGCACCATTCTCATTGTTAACAAGAAATTCACCAATAGGGACAGTTCCGGTGCACCATTCAAGAACACCACTTCGCTGAGAAAGGGGAACCACCTGAAATTACAGATTAAGTACCTTTTGATTATGGAAGGGCATTAAAGAGCATGTGACAATCATTCAACTATCAGAGTCAGACTGAAGCATTTTTCCAAGTTGTGCATAGGAGACAGAACTCATTGGAAGCAGGCAATCAAAAATACAATTAAGCTCAGAATAAGTTTTTCTAGGCTGCTGCTTAGATTTCTGAGAACCTGCTCATCTATCTCTCAGTCTCAATGATTCCCTGAGAGGTCAATCCTGTCGATACGCTTCATCATCCGTGATAGAACTGTACTTAGCTTGTTCCATTTGGAAGAGGAATTAATCATGCTTTCTTATATTTTTAATATCAAAGAAATCTGAAGAATTTTACTTTGGAAAATATTGAATGTAATCTCAATTTCAATATACCTTAATAATTGCAAGTATATGTACTTTTACTTTATAGTCTTATTAGCTTCATCAAGAAGAAATGTATTCCTAAACATAAAATCTTTACTGGGAAGATTAAAAATTATGACATACCATAAAGTGTAGAAAACGATACAAACAAACACCCGTTTACCCACTAAACAGCTTTATTGAATCTGAGATTTTCTCATATTTGCTGGGAATGAGAGGACACACCCTTTGTAACCCTCATGCCCCTCTCCAAGATGGCATGCCAGATGCTTCATCAAGATGACTGCTAACCTGTTTATCACGTTCACGTATTTTTGGTATATTTTTATTTCAAAGCTATATAGCCATAAATTTTTGTAGGTTTTAAATAAAGAGCATTATACTATATGTATGTGTCCACAATTTGATTTTTTTCCTCACCCAACACTATTTTACTTTTAGCTGTGTTAGCACATTTAAATTATTTATTTTAACAACTGTATAAATATACCACAATTATCTAATTTATCTAATCCACGTATTAATATTTACACTGTTTCCGGATCTGTCTCGAACACTACTGTAATGAACTAGTCTACCAGTGAATATAGTTTAGTTTCTCTACAGTAAATATATAGGAACTGAATAGCTGCATTATAGGGGACGTGCACTGTCAACTTAACTAGATTGCCAAATCACTATCCAAAGTGGTTGTACCAATTTATATACCCACCAGCAGAGTTTATTCCATACTATGTATTTCCAATACATAGTATGTCTTTTAGATTTTCCCAATCTAAGAAGTGTGTAATGGTAACTCACTGTGGTTTTCACTTGTATTTTCCAGATTTCCAGAAAGGTTGAGTATAATTTGATAGGCTTATTAGTTATTTGAATGTTTTCTTCTTATGAATTGCCTGTTTGTATTTTTTACCTTTTTTCCTACTGCGTTTTCCTTTTATTACTAGTTTGTAAGAGTTCTTTGTATACTCTGTATATAAATTCATCTTATAAATATTACAATCCTTTGTTATTGTTATTAACATTATTAAATTTGTTTTCTCTGTTGGCCACTTATCTTTATTGTATCTTTAATTCTATAAATTCTTTGTTTTAATGTACTCCAATGTTGAACTGTTTTATGTTTTGTGTCTTAGGAGGCCTTTCATTAATTTTTAACTACATTTGTTGCGAGTCTATTCTGTGTCACACATGATGCCAAGGCACTGAGAAGAGAGAGGCAAACAAGATGAAGACCATATCCTCATAAAGCTTCATTCTAGTGAGGTAATGTAAACACTAATAACAGTTCATGATGCCAGATAATAAGTATAATAGAATGAAAAATGCATTTTAAAAATAGAGAAAGTGATGGAGGTAAGAGAAGGCCTCTCTAAGGGGGTGACAATGGAGCACAAATCTGAACAAAGGGAGTAATTCATGCAAAGATTTGAGGGAAGGGCATTCTAAGAAATGGAAAGTAAAAAAGCCCTGAGATGAAACAAAATTGTATCTGAGCTATAACAAGAAGACCCACTGAATCAAGTAAAGGTGACTCATCCATTACAAGGAGAAAGTGAGAGATAAAGGGAGAGTGGTAGGTCAGGTTGGAGAGAAAACAGCAAAGGGCAAATCACTTTCATTAAGGGATAATATGAAGTCATCTGGGGTTTTGAACAGAAAAGTGACACTCTCTTAGACATTTTTAAAAGAACCTTTTTAACTGTTGAGTAGAACTAGCTTTGGGGAGCCAAGAGCAGGAGTAAGGGTTCACTGGATACCCTAAAAGAGAAATGATTGTCATTTGGAGTAGAGTGATAATGGTAGAGGTGGTAAAAAAGTGACCTGACTAAAAGCAGACCAATAAGGACTTGCTGATGGAATCGATGTGAGACTTGAGAGAGAAGTTTAAAATGAAACCCAATATTTGGTAATATTTAGGAATTACTGTTAATTGTTTTAGGAGTGACAACAGTATTATGGTTATTTTTTTAAGAGATGTTATTTATAGAACTACACATTGAAATGTTTGCAGGTGAAATAATATGACATCTTGCTTCAAAGTACTACTGGAGGGAAGGAAATGGGTGGGAATAGAAATGAAACAAACTTGTCCTTGAGTTGATAATTGTTGAAGCTGAGTGATGGGCACAAGGGGGTCTATTATCTAATTCAATCTACTTTTGTATTATGTCTGAAATTTTCCATAGTAATAAATGTAAAAAGAAAATAAGTTCTCCAGGTTTTGGTCTGAGCAGCTAGATGAAGGTGGTGCCATTTGCTGAGATAGGGAAGAGCAGATTATTTTTGGTGTAGGGGTTTTTGGAGGTAAAGGTGATAAATCAAAAGCTTTACTTTAAACCTGTTGAGCTTGAGATATCTCTTAGAGCTCTACATAACTGACTAACCTTATCAGGAACTAGCACTTCCAAAAGGTTGTATCTAGGCTACAAGTTATCTTTTACAGACTAACTAAAGGAAAAATGAGTTTTATTATAAGCAGAGATGTCCAAGGAACAAAAGGACCAGGACTACTGACCCACAATCTACAATGTAAATTTTTCTAATGATTTGCAGGACCTCTTCAGGCTAGGCCTGTTCCTGTGATACTACATACCCTAAGGGCACTGTCTCTAACAATGCACTTAACACTTTTCATTATAATTGTGTTTGTGAGTCTACTTCCCCTTTTAGATTGTGAGCTCCTAAAGACTAAGGCTATGTTTTAGTACTTTTATAACCCCATTATCTAGTATATTACCCAACACAATACTTGCTGTTCAGTTTACTTAGTAAGAATGGAGTTTTGGTAGAGAAAAACTAGGCAAGGCACACTGATTCTGGTTGTTAGTGCTATGATTATCTGCACATACAGTAAGAACTTGGTCTTCCTTCATCTTCATCTGATTCTGACAAGAGATACCTGGTGCACTTCAATACACAAGTCTCTCCTTTTGACACCTGAGATCTGGGTACCAAGAGCTAGATCCAGATAGTCAGTGAACCCTCTTGCTGACACAATGATCACAGAAGGCCTGAATGCCAGAATTGGGAACGACTCCACAGAAGGTCTGAATTAGGTAGACTGCTTCCTACATATAGTACAGTACCTCCAGAAACCTTAACTAAAAAACCCAAGAACTAGCTCAATATATTGATGACATATTTTTACATTCCTGGAACAACCTCAAAATAACAGATCTACTGGCCTAGTCCTGAAATCCTAAGCAATAAAGTCAAACATAAACTCTCATGCTAAGAAGTTATACTTTAATATTCACATAGCTGTATAACATTAAATAATGCAATTATTTAATTGGTAAAATAGTTCTGTGCAAAACTTAGATATTAAAAAAGTCATAAGGTAGATATAGAAGTTTAGTAATTTCTGCCTTCGAACTATTCTAGGTCAAGGACTTCTCTCTTTCATTGCTTTAGAGCAATGAACTCTAGAGGCTCAACTGTGTATCTGCGTGGAAACCTTAGCTGCTTTCTGAGAGAATCAGGAGGTACTCCTAACAGCCCACATTTTTTGTGACCCGCTGGAACTCAATTCTTCAGTCATCGTCTTTGTATCTAAAAGCCTAATATTTAGAATATAAAAATTTCCTTTCATTTCATATTATAGAATATCTTCCTTTAGTAATCATTAAAGTATCTGCCAGATAGGAGACAGCTATTAGCTCATCAACTCTGTACAACAAGGAAACTAGATCAATAGACAGCAAAGTAACTACACTGGCAGGTCTCAAAGTGTGCACAGCCTTATCAGCATCACTTGGTACCTTGTTAGAAATGCATGTTCTCAAGCCCCATCCTAGAATTAGAAATTCTGAAAATGGGGCTCAGCAATTTGTGTTTTAATAAATCCTCCAAATGATTATGATGCCTGCCAAGTTTGAGTAACACTGATCTAAGTTTAACTTCCGTTTAGCATTCATTGAGGACTAACTAGTTTTTTTTTTTAACTGCTAATGGGAAGGATCAATTATATTAGTTAATATCCTATAAAAGTTCATGTAACAAATTTCTCACAAACTTGAAGGCTAAAAGAAAAGTGTGCTTTTCTTAATAATACACTTTCCCGCCCCTACCCTAAATGATTTTTATATTTGTTTCAAAATTACTAACAAATGATTTTTATATTTCTATCAAAATTAAGTTCTTTTCAATTACGATCAGAATTTCAATAACTCAATCAGAATTTTGCAGGGAAGATCTAATCCCCGGCCCTGCTCCCTTATTTGGGATTTTTAGTTTAATAATAACTTTTATGTGCATTGTGAAGAACTTAAAATATATAAAAAAGTAGGTATTACGCATAATCCCATCATACTCAGAGAAGACAGCATTTTTAGGCTTATTCAAGAACTTTTTAAAAGTCATAGTTATATACTGATTTCTTATAAATGTTTACATAAACATCTGTTTCAACGGTACTTATTCTGTCTTATCTATTCTTAAGCCACAAATCATGCCATTTTCATCACTAAAACTTTGCCATTTGATTAAGTATGACTGGATAAAGCCTATTCTCACCTACTACTTTGATCAAAGACATTTTAGTCTTTCTCACCAATATATTTTTCAAGATAAACTTTTAAATCATTTTTCCAAGTTATAAAAATTTTGATTGGAATTTCATTGTCTATGCATTAATTTGAAATGAGCTGACATTTTTCAACGTCTTCCCACTTAAGATATGGTATCTTTCTCTTACTTTAGTTTTCCTTTACTCTTTCTTGTATATTTTTAAAATATTTTTTCATGTAGTCTATACTTTTTATTACTGTGAAAGGGACTTTTTTCAATTATATTTTTAAACTAGTCTTAGTTGATGGTTAAAATAACTCTAGGTCAAGCGGAGTTAATTGCTAGAGAAAATAAATACTTGTTGGTATGTACCGTTTTGTAGGTTTAAGAAACAGATATGGGACACTATCCTAAGAGTCTTTGAAAGACTACTTCTCTCTTACACAGTGAATTATTCATATACTTTCTTAATTTGTTTATACCATCACAGAAACATGAACAATGAAAAACAAATAAGCCATTACAGCAGTGATAGAAGAATAAAGGGCAAACATGAAATTCAGGCATGAGAAACCAAAAAGGATGGTACCTATGAAAAAGACCCTTCAAAATGAGGGTTTACTGTTATTTTTTAAAATGTAAACATGCTAAATGACCTTTCAACATAAGGCCCAAAGATGACTAACAAATAGAATAATGTGACTTAAGAACTGTGTTCTCAGAAAACAGCTGGAGGAAATGTAAATCGGTATATTCTGCCATTACTACCAAATTCATTATAGGTGCACTTATCCTCTGACGCATCAATGCAACTTTTGGAAATCTATCCCACAAATTGATCTGCTGCACATGTGAAATATTATATGTTCAAGGTTATTCATTGTAGCATAGTACTGTATGCAATAGCAAAAGACTACTAACGACCCAAATGCCCAATTTATAAGAACTTTTGTGATAACCACGTACATCCACAAAATGCAGCTCTTAAATAAGATCTCTATATTGTTGAGTTAAAAAAGATTTGCATATTGTCTTTTCTCTAAGAAAGGGGGAAATAGGGAAATATATTCATATATTCATTTGCATAATACTGGAAACAAATGCAAATGGTACTTATACGGATAAAGGGTGGGGGATGAGGTTGACAGGGATAAGGGTGACAGAAGCTTTCTCTTTTTATATCTTTACTATTGTTAGATTTTTCAACCATCCAAACTTATTACCTAGTCAATATATAACAAATTAAAATTTTTTAAAGCCTATTTTATGTGCTATATCTGTACTGAATATTTTCTTCGTAACACCACTTTTATTCTTAAGGGTACTTTTATATGAGAGTAACCGAAATGGACAAAGATAAGGAAAAAATATCTTAGTTGATTACAAGAAACATCTAATTACAATCAACATTAATGAGTACTTTTAAAAACGAAAATAAAAACAATATGGCTAAATCAGAGGTTGGCAATCTATGGCCTTTGGACCAAATCCAGCCCTAGACTGTTTTTTGTACAGCTTGAGAGCTAAGAGTGTTTTTTGGGGATAAAATGGTTATAAAGTAAAAATAAAGACTATGTGACAGAGACCTTATGTGGCCCACAAAGTCTCAAATGATTCCTATCTGGTCCTTCACAGAAAACATTCGCTGACCCCTGGTCTGAATAATGGCATCTTTTACATGTTCTTGGTGAAGCAGTAGAACTATAAACTAGTTACCTTATATGTGGAGATAGTCAGTTTCCTCTTCCTGGTCTCAGTGTTTCTCTGCAGTAATGTATTACACATCTGGAAAACCTGCTGCATGACAGCATCTTGCCTCAGGTCATCACGGCCCTTCAGAATAATCAAAACAGGAAAATTAAGCTCAGGTCACTCTATTATAAAATCACACACAGCCATCTGCGGACTGAGAAAGAGCATTCAGAAATCAATCTGCACATCTGTGCTCCTCTTAAGTTTCCTAAATAATTAAGACCTAGACTATTCTTTAATTTAGAATAAGCTATAACACTGGGTAGTAACACAGAGCAATTTAGAAAAGAAGTTTCCCCTAGCTGCTTTTATAATTAGACTAACTGGAACTCCTCTGAGGACACATGGCAAAATATCTGGGTGGGGCAGCACTGTTGTCTCCCCACTACCCTCCAGCAAGGTCCAAAGAGCTTTTGAGCACAGTAAGGTAAGAATGTTGTTCCTTTCTGGTACATTTAATAGCACTTAGCATTGTGCTAGATTCAGGATATTGAAGCAAAGACCTTCAACTTGACTACTGAAGACAATAAGCAACCACCACCAAAATACCCTTTCTATAACAAGCCATCTGATTGATTGTTAATCTCACCATGTCTGTACATATTAAAAGTATTCTTTTACTTCAATCAATGGTTATAATGATGGTCTTTCAGAGACACAAAAAAATAGAGACAAGCACTCTCCTTCTAGAAAATAATGTATTTCTATTCTATAAGTTTTTCTTACTTGTAAGTATTCAGAATAAAAATAAAGACTCAAATGAAGGAAGAAAATACCAACTATAGTTTTTCTTTGACTTTTTTTCATTAACCCTCTAAAAACAACACCATAGAAGGGAAGTCTCACCTTGACAAGCTGTCTCCTTTCCTTGCCATCGGAGCCCAAACAATCTATTATTTTTGGTAAATTTATGCCTCCTGCTAAACGAAATTCTGCTTTAAATGACTGTATAGTCACCAGATTTTCATATTCTCCTGTGGGGTCAACCTAATAAAAAGAATATGGTAATAGATAAGATACACTACTTGCATTTAAAGAAAAATGGATTATCATCAACAATTTTAATATTAAACAGAGGAATGAATGCCAATGTGCTGTTGGTTAAAAATTAGAGCTATAATTTTAATTTTGTTTAAATGAAAGAGAATATTTGACATTGGAAAAGTTTAAGAAAGTGACATAGATAACACAATTTACCTCCCTAAATATCTCTTAATAAAAGGAGGGTATACAAAGTTAGAATAGTATCACTGAAAACTATTGGAAAACCAGGGTTCAGGTCTTAACACTGACTTGTTTGTGTTAAATCATCTGAGAAATAGTGAACTCCTCACAAAAACAGAATAAATTTTATAAATGTGTGGAGAGAAGTTTTCTAGGTTATAACTGCTAAATATGGCATTTTCAGAAAGTATTCAGCTGAATAACATTGCCAGTATAGCTGGAAAGTTATCAGTTAATCCACACAATACAGCTATATTTCAAATCAAATAACTTACAGATACTAAGCACTAAACTGCAAACTCAAGAGATTTACAATACAGTTAAAATGATAATTTTTTAACTATAACCTTTATTATTACATTTATCCCTGTCTATATGGTACTTCTATCAATAACAGATCATTGTTAAATAGCTAAAAGTATCAGGTATATTAGTCAATTTAATATTGACTAATTGTAATACATACTGCATTACTTAATACTATAATACATCATAGTTAAAATATTCTAATGCATACAGAATTTTTAAAACCAATATAAAACAATTAGGATGCTTCTTGCCAAGCTGAAAATTAATCTTGGCATAAACACATGGAATCTTTCCTTCTTCTGCCAATGAAGATAACAGTCTAACGAACTTTCTATATAAGTAAGATGGGAGGTATAATAGTGAAGGCAAAAGAAAAGAAAGCAGGAGAGGCTTTTAAGTATTCTAAGACTTGGGCAAAGGGAATCTAATAAAGAAAAAAAAAAACTATACGTTGAAACAAATGAAACTGCCAATATTTAACCAATTATGACTGGCCAAAAAAGGCTATTTCAAATGATTTAATTTAGTAAAGAGGAATTTAGTTTAATAAAAAAAAAAAATCGAAACAGTTAATGGTAAATTACCTTAATTTCCATAGTAGGAACAACAACATCTTCTAAATTCTTAAGTTTAGTAATTGGCTGGTCTGCTGGAATATTTATGCCTTCTGCATTTAAAATAAAGAGGTTTTAGTGACAACTGCAAATTGAGGAACAGCACTGAAAGTAACGCACAATTTAGCATATGACACAGAGCCCCAACCTGTGGCTGATCTGTGGGTTCAGGCCCTGATTTAAAAAGGAAGACCCAAGGGCTCAGGACACAATGTTGCTCAGGGTCTGAGCATAGCAATGGCTAACAGAGCTCCCAGATGCATCTGCAGATTACTGGCACTGGTAATTAGACCACATTCACCTGCAGGGCCAGGGTGCACATCTTAAGGTAATTACATAACAGTTGGCATAGTACATGAATAATGTACTCCTGCCATATAACTATTAAATGTGACTAAAGAACATGACAATATTTTTGCTTGCTTAAGGGGACACAAGGATAAATCTTATTCTTATTTTAAACTAATAAGAATTTAAATGTGAAGACTAATTCTGGATAGAAAAAGGAGCATCATTATTAAAGTATGGGAGGAAAGATTCTAATAAGTATATGCATGTAATCAAGTATTGCAGCAGCTTTAAATATTTGAAGAGACACAGCAAGAAGAGAGACAGATTACATGGAAGGCATCCTAACACTCATGGAGAAGTGGAAAGGGCTTTCCATTTTTTAAAATATTTATTTAAATTAGTTTCAAGTATACGGTACATTGGTTAGACATCTATATAGTTCATAAAACAATCCTCCCAATTGCTTCCTCCCTCCCCTGACCCTCCCTCTGCCGTGTTCCCCATCCCCGTGACCAACTATCAACTACAATTTGTCCTTTTTAACCCTTCGCTCCATTTTCTCAGCCCCCCAAACCCCTTCCCCTCTGTCCATCACCAAGTTGTCCACTATATTTGCGAATGTTTTTGATGTTTGTTCTTTTTGTTCCTTAGATTCTGCATAAAAGTGAAATTATATGCTATTTATCTTTCTCTGATTTATTTCACTAAGCATAATAACCTCTAGGTCCATCCGTGTCATTGCAAATGGTAGGATTTCATTTTTTTAATGGCTGAGTAATATTCCATTGTATATATGACCCATAATTTCTTTATCCAGTCATCTGTTGATAGGCATTTAGGTTGCTGCTATATCTTGGCTATTGTAAATTGTGCTGCCATGAATATTGCAGTGCATAGATCTTTATGAATTATTGTTCTGGTTTTCTTTGGATCAATACCCAGAAGTGCAATTGCTAGGTCAAAGGCATATCCATTTTTAATTTTTTGAGAAACCTTCAGACTTTTCCACAGTGGCTGTACCAATCTGCAATCCCACAAACAATGTATGAGGGTTCTCTTTTCTCGCCAACACTTGTTATTTTTTGATTTACTGATGATAGCCATTCTGACAGGTGCGAGGTGGTATCTCACTGTGGTTTTAATTTGTATATCTCTGTTGTTTAGCAACCTTGAGCATCTCTTCATATGTCTACTAGCCATCTGTATTTCCTCTTTTGAGAAGTATCTGCTCAGGTCTTCTGCCCATTTTTAATTAGTTTGTCTTTTTGTTGTTGAGTTGTAGAAGTTCTTTATATATTTTGGATATTAACCCCTTATCAGATGTATTTTTAGCAAATATCTTCTCCCAGTCGAGTGTCTTTTTGTTGATGGTTTCCTTTGCTGTACAAAAACTTTTAAGATTGATGTAGTCATATTTGTTTTTCTTTTGTTTCCCTTATGCAGGGAGACATATCTAAAAAGAAGTTCCTGTTAGTAATATCAGAGAGTTTACTGCCTATGTTTTCTTGTAGAAGTTTTATGGTTTCGAGTCTTACATTTAAGTCTTTAATCCATTTTGAGTCTATTCTTGTATACGGTGTAAGAAGATGGTCCAGTTTTATTTTTTGCATGTATTTTTCCAATTTTCCCATTTATTGAAGAGACTGTCTTTACCCCATTGTATATTCTTACCTCCTCTGTCATATATTAAGTGAGCGTAAAGGCGTGGATTTATTTCAGGGCTCTCTATTCTGCTCCATTGATCAATATATGTTTTTATAACAGTACTATGCTGTTTTGATTACTGTAGATTTGTAGTATAGTTTGATATCAGGTAGTGTGATACCTCCAACTTTGTCCTTCTTTCTCAAGATTGCCCTGGCTATTTGGAGTTTTTTATGGCTCCATGAAATTTTTGGATTATTTGTTCTAGCTCTCTGAAAAATGCCATTGGTATTTTGATAGGGATTGCACTGAATCTATAGATTGCTTTGGGTAGTATGGCATTTTAATGATGTTGATTCTTCCTACCCATGAACAGGGTATATGCTTCCATTTATTTGTATCTTCTTCAATTTCTTTTTTCAATGACTTATGCCACTGACTTCTGAATATTTATTTTGTAACCTGCTACTTCTATAGAATTCATTGATCAGTTCTAACAGTTTTTTGGTGGAATCTTTAGGATTCTCTCTATACAGTATCACGTCATCAGCAAATAACAAGAGTTTTTCTTCTTCCTTTCCCAAATCGGATGCCTTTTATTTCTCTTTCTTGTCTTATTGCTGTGGCTAAGACTTGCAATACAATGTTGGAGAGGAGTGGTGAAAGTGGGCATCCTGGTCTTGTTCCTGATCTTAAGGAAAATACTTTTCCCCACTGAGTATGATGTTGGCTGTAGGTTTGTCATATATGGCCTTTATTATATTGAGGTATGTTCCCTCTATTCCCACTTTGCTGAGAGTTTTTGTCATAAATGGATGCTGGATTTTGACGAACGCTTTTTCTGCATCTATTGACATGATCATATGGTTATCTTTTGATTTGTTAATGTGGTGTATCACATTAATTGATTTGTGGATATTGAACCAACTTTGCATCGCAAGAATAAATCCAACTTGATCATGGTGCATGATGTTTTTAATGTATTGCTGAATCTGGTTTGCTGATATTTTGTTGAGGATTTTTACATCAATGTTCAAAGGAGATATCGGCCTATAGTTTTCTTTTTTTGTAATGTCTTTGCCTGGTTTTGGAATCAAGGTAATGGTGGCCTCATAATAGGAGTTAGGGAGTCTTAGTTCTTGTTTTGGAATAGGTTGAGATTGGTGATAATTCTTCTTTGAATGTTTGGTAAAATCTGCCTATAAAGCCCTCTGGTCCAGGACTTTTGTTTTTTGGGAGTTTTTTGATTATTGATTTTTTCATTGGTGGTAATCGGCTGGTTTAGATTTTTGTTTCACCTTGACTAAGCCTTAGGAGATTGTATGGTTCTAGGAATGTGTACATTTCTTCCAGATTGTCCAATCTGTTGGCGTATAATTGCTCGTAGTATTTTCTTATGATCCACTGTATTTCTGTGGAGTCTGTGATTATTTCTCCTCACTCATTTGATTTTATTTATTTGAGTCCTCTTTTTTCCTTGATGAGTCTGGCTAAGGGTCTGTCAATTTTCTTTATTCTTTCAAAGAACTAGTACTAGTTCATTAATCTTTTGTATTGTTTTTCTAGACTCTATTTATTTCTGCTCTGATTTTTATTATTTCCTTCTATTCACTTTGGGCTTTATTTGCTGTTCTTTTTCTAGTTCTTTTAATTGTAAGGTTAGATCGTTTATTTGGGCTTTGTCTTGTTTCTTGAGGTAGGCTTGTATTGCTATGAATTTCCCTCTTAGGACTGCTTTCACTGTGTCCCATAAATTTTGAGTCATTGTGTTTGCATTTTCATTTGCCTCTAGGTATCTTTTGATTTCTTCTTTGATCTCATTAATAACCAATTCATTGTTTTGTGCATGTTATTTAGCCTCCATGTATGTGTATTTTCCAGTTTTTTTCTTATAGTTGATATCTAGTTTCTTACCATTGTGATCAGAGAAGACGGCTGATATGATTTCAGTCTTCTTAAATTCAGTGAGACTTGATTCATGTCCTAACATGTGGTCTATCTTTGAAAATGTTCCATGTGCACTTGAGAAGAATGTGTATTTTGCTGCTTTGGGGTAAATGATTTCATTTTATACCATTGTGATTGGAGGAGACGGTTGATATGATTTCAGTCTTCTTAAATTTATTGAGACTTGTTTTGTGTCCTAAATATGTGGTCTATCCTAGAAAATGTTCCATGTGCACTTGAGAAGAATGTATATTTTGCTGCTTTCGGGTGAAATACCTCTGAAATATCTATTAAATCCATCTGGTCTAGTGCATCCTTTAGGCTCATTTTTTCCTGGAAGATATGTCCACTGATGTCAATGGGGTGTTAAATTCTCCTACTATGAGTGTATGACTGTTGATCTCTCCTTTTATGTCAATAATCGCTTTATGTATGTAGGTGCTCCTATGTTGGGTGCATATATGTATATTAGGGTTATGTCCTCTTGATTTATTGATCTCTTAATTATTATGTAATGTCCTTATTTATCTCTTATTATAGCCTTTGTTTTAAAGTCTATTTTAT
>NW_006436543.1:532313-557821 GCF_000325575.1 Pteropus alecto | reverse complement strand
CTTTATTGTTGTTAGTAGATCAGTGGGTGAGATTAATGTTCAGGCTAATTGTGGGAACTGGCTGCACCCACAGGATAAGAGTTATTGTGTGGGGGCTGACTCTACTGAGTGGGATTTGCCCTACCAGGCTTGTGTACTTGTTGCAACCATCCTTTGTGTGTATCACTGATGGAACTAGTCAGGAGTTGCTCCACTGTGATCTGGTGCATGCCTCCAGATGCGTTGGTTTTGTGGCCCCTTGGAAGAGGATCCCCCGTAGACAAAGGTCAGCCACTGCTTTTTATTGCTCAGGGTTACCCGGTAAGGACTACAAAGCGATCCTCTGATGGTTGTTGCCTATGCTGGATCCCTGAAATGTGGCTCACAGCGCTGGTCACCCACTGGTAATCAAGGCCTTTTAAGTCTTAGGGCACAGTGAGTAACCAACATCATTTTTAAAAAACTTTAACCCTGAAACTCTCAGTTATTTAGTTATTTTGAAGGACTTATCTCTATGCAATTCTTTGCAAAAAGTACTTACAACAGAAAATTACCTCGAGAAATCAAATTAATTCACTCAGAGCAGTCATCTATTATCAATTCCACCAAAAGATATTAAGTGAAAAAGTGGGAAGTGTTGAAGCTATTAGATAAAAATTAAGTTTTGGATCATACGTGAATTGTAATTATCAAGACTTTCATGCCTGTAATCACAGTATTGTTTGTGATTTTAAACATATTTACATATTAGGCTCTATAATTAATATATCCCTACAGAGAATAACAGCAAAAAAGGAACACTCATTCTTTCAAACACATACTTCTCTGAGCCTTCCACTGAGTGGCATCCAAATTTGCTAACATAATGTAAGCATCACAAAGTGCCTCAATACTTCTGACCATCTGAGGTCTTCTACTTCTGATAGTACGTATTATTTTGTTTGCAGCCTCAATTCGATCCTTTTGACAAAAACAAAAACAAAAAGCAATACATAAGAAAATACCCGACACTTCAACTTTTCAGTTATAATAATGAAAGGAAAAAAGAATTTATGCACACATGTAGACAATGAAAGAACTATAATCACTCAGATCAAAGCAAAACATTCACCTTATGAACATAATACATTAACAGTATAATAATCTCAAGAGTAAATGACCTGGGTGCCTTTCAAAATCTATTTTTTCTTTGCTCATTACTGTGAAGAAAAAAAGTGAAATATTACTGGTACCTGCAATGCTTTGAGAAATATTCAAGAATTCTGAACCAATTTTAGGTGGCATCATAATAACAAAGGATTTACAAACTGAATATAGTCACGACGCACATTCGTAGAATCCCCGAGATTTAAACTTATTTTGGAAAAATAGGAGTATCACAATTCAAAAAGTTGTGTATGTTCAATCCAAATACCTCGTCAAGCTGAGAATTTTGTTTAGGTGCATTTTTAGTTAGTCTACTCCTTCTTGCTGCCTCTGGTATGGTCAAAAATTCATCTTTGTTTGCATTTGCTAAGGCTAGTATAATAAACAAAGTATGATGGGGGTGATCCGTTGAAATCTTGGAGATGAGCTGTCAGAAAATGAAGAACTATTAGATTTATGCAAACAAAAAAGCAGAAAATCCACAGCCGCCCTTTTCATTTTGTTTAACATTAAGATATGTGTTACTGTACTAGATATGGTAATGGGTAGAGTATGTGTACAAGACAGAGGTACATGAGGAATAAGAGACTATACCATGAGAGCAGACAAAAGGAAATCTTTATTTCTACCCTTATGTAGCATAATAAATAAGACTGAATAAAATTTTTTTTTGTATTTCCATTTCCAAGAATGGAACAGTAGTACATACTTTATATAGTACATAATAATATAAAATAAAAGCAATTTTGATTTTTAGGTTTACTTACATTATTGAGAATTTCATGAAATCCTAGCCCTCCCATCATCTTGGTCCCCATTCTAGCAGCCAGTTGGTACATAAGAGGCAAAAATTTATACGATGGAATCTTTGTTGCATCTCTCTACAATTAAAAAAATACAAAATTAAGAAACAATGCATTTCAAACAATCTCACATCTAAGTAAATAAATTATTCTAAAATAATGCTCTTTAACAAGGACAACCATTTGTGGTTGTTACTAAAACTTCACCAACTACTTTTTTTTTTCCACATCATTCATCTCATCTGAAAGTCTTTCTGATGGGTATTCTAGATTGATTCATTGTTAAGTCACAGAATTTGATCAAATTAAACTGTATTCACCACTGGAATAGCTGGCACTATTTATATTTCAGTGAATCCAAGGCGGACAAATATGGGTCAGAGGACTATGGTGACTTTGATTCCTGAGAAGTCTGTGTGTAATAAAATGGAATAACTTTTGTCCCCTATCTGCCAAAAGTAACAGGATTTAATGTGCCCTAGTAACAGGAATTGGTTGTCTCTATTATGACTCTTATCATTCTTCTCATTTAGAAGAACCATTTTACTTTAAAGCTTCAAATTGATTGCCTTTATATCTAGTTAACCTAACTTTAATATTAGATGTCATTAATAAAATCTAAGATTTTTAAATAAAAACTTACAAAATACTGCTGCCTTGATGTGTTCTTAAAAAATATTTTTTTCCAATTACAAAAATGAAAAGCCTAGAAAAGCATAAAGCAGGGGGAAAGAAACCCACATATAATCACATCACATCATTTTTAATTGCTTTGCAAATCCCCCAATCTAGCATTCTAGATACTTTCCCGGGGTAACTGCAGAGAAACAGAAAAAGACTGACTCAAATTTTCTCATCTCCACATAAACCTGCATTGTTGGAGCTAATTAAGGACCTGGGTGTACTTGAACCTAAGTGTACTATAAGCACTGTATAAGTGCTAGGAGCTAATTAAGGACCTGGGTGTACTTGAACCTAAGTGTACTATAAGCACTGTATAAGTACAAAGTATACACAGTCCATGCTGTTGACAGGTTTATGTATAAGATTTTAAATCATAGGGTAGAGTATTGGGTTGAAAAAGATGACTTGCCTTCATCATGCCATTGACTTCAGAAACCCCAGAATTTTCAAGCCAGAGGGAACAAAGGCGAAATATCCACATATCATGCTCTTCTCCACTTAGTAGGCAATTGATGTAATTTTCAACTGCTTTACATAAGAAACGTTTACGATCCTCTTTCAGTGCACGGAGTGCACATTCATCCAGCTCCAGCTCTCGCTGAACCTTCATTATGTATCTTGCATTGGATAATTAAAGTAAAATACAAAAGCAATCAAATTTTATGGAACTACAAAATCATACATGATATACAACACAAACAAAAAATCAGGTGTTTATCCCAGGAGAAAAAGCAAAATTCTAAGAATTATAAAGGAAACAAACTTTTTTCTTAAAGTTAGTTTGTGCAATTCAAAAGCTATCCTAGGCAACCAAAGACAAAATGAACTCTACCCAAGATACTAAGTTAACTTTATTCTCTATTTAAACTAAAATATACAAACCAAAGGTAGGTTTGACTAAAAGGTTTAATTACATCAAATAGATAACTTTTGTATTTAATTTTAACAAGACATCTTTTCAACTATGATATCAAGAAACCAAAAAAGCAAAACAGAAAGTGAACATCCATATACTCTACAATGAGTTTAGAACCATGAATTAATGCTCTGGTTCTGTATGCATATAGTCAATGTATGTATATCTGTTTATTTTGTCACTTGTAGACATCTGTTATACATATAGTCACTGTATGTATATCTGTTTATCTTGTCACTTGTAGACACAGGTAACTTGTAGTTACCTGTCATTGGTCTGAATTTTATGTTCCCGCAGAAGACCCACTTCCTCTTTGGCCCTTTTCAGGAGAGCTTGTTTGTTTTCAAATTCTGATGATTTCATGTAGTTTTCAATTCTCTGGTACTGAGTATCTGAGAATCGCGCTAATGAAAGAAATGCCTTCATTTTTCCATTTCTGAGCTCATTATTGTTTTCTCCATCATAATTTCCAGCAACTTCCACTGCCTTCAAGAAAACACAATCCATTTATATTATACTTACAGGTACTAAATGCATCTAAAGAATCATTCAGGTCAAAGAAATACTCACACTAAAGTTTAACTTATTTATATATCAGCTAAAATACATGAAGTAGTCTTGACTTTTCAGAATAACTCTGATAGTAACAGCTAATATTTGTGTAAAAACAAAGGGCTCTCTAAAATTTAAAGACAATTATATTATACTTTTTACATCACACTTATTTAGTGAGATAATTATTTCTAAAATTAGTTAAAGGAACGAAAGGGAGAAACAGGAAGGCTGAGAGAAGCTGTAGTACTGAAGTCCTACTCCTACTTGTACGGTGGTTGGGCTATAAATGAATAATAAAGGCTGACTTGTATATTCCTTAATCATCTAGTTTTGTAGATACAGAAATTATCAGAAATAACTTGTTGAAAGAGTAGCTGTTGTGGTGTGAGGGTAAAGAGGAGACATATTTGGGCTTACATTCTGTTTCATTCTGCCCTAAAGATTATATAGAGCTAAAATAGTAATAATATATGGAAAAATGAAACCATATTTTTATTTGCTTTTGAAATAAATTTGGCCTTGATAAAAAGATCAAGTGTATTTGTGCTAAACAACTGTATTAAGGGTTGCTAGAAAATCTTACCTTTTCTAGATAGGTCTGCATGATGACTGCAGGATTTTCTAAGCAAGTTTCTGCTAACCAGTTGCCACAAACCCTCAGACATTCTGTATATATAAGTTTTAGCTTGGGATCATTCTGTATATGAAAAGCAAATCTTAAAATGTAATTCATTATGTTGACTCTACAAAAATATCTTCCATGTAGGAGAAAAAAGCAGGTTAAAAATGTTTTTATTTGCTTTCACCATACAACTATTTAAATAATCCAAGTATGTAAGCTTATGAAATAATCATTCTCTACTATTTATTATTATTACTATAATACCCACAATTATTGAGCCTACATATGACAGGCACTTTCTAAAGGCTTTATGTATATTAACTCATTTAATCTCACAAGAACCCTATGAAATGAGTATTATTGTTCTTAATTTGCAGAGCAGAAACTAAAACTGAGGTACAAATAGGTTAGGTAACTCCAGGCAGCCTTACTCCAGGGCTCATAATGTTAAGCAATATTTAAACATCATACTATATTGGCTCCCAATGCTCTAATATAATGATGAATTCTCTAATAACAGAAGATGTTATACAAGTGCCCAATACTAAATGTATAGTAAGTTGATATTCGCTAACTAGGTGAGTGTGAAAAGGACACTATTGTGACCAAATCTTTTAACAGTTCATGATTTCTAGAAATGTCTCCACTTTGTCCATTGTATGCTAGAAATAACGCTGTAGAAGCAACCAAGTTTTCAGTAGCTAACAGGTAATGTTGGATAAAATATTAGACATTATATTTTCGAAGTATTTAGACTGACAACCTAATTATTCCAACTTGCTTTTTAAAAAACTTTTGTTCTCTCATACAGTTCCTCTTCCTTTTTTTTGTTATTTCAAATTTATAGTAGCTATTTCATCTTTGTTTCCCACATACCCTACTTGAATTCTATAGAAAGTTAAAAAGAAAGGCTTAACATTGAAATAAATAAAATAAATCTACCACAAAATGGACTGAAAGAATTGTTGCAAATGTGAAAAATGAAAACTTTCTATACCTTTCTTACAGATACTAATTTTCAGACTTATTTATTATGGATCAGTAATTTCGAGGCTTTAATAAAATTGTAGACTTACTAAAAATATTTTAAAGCACAGTAATTTTTTTGTAACAGTAAAATATTAATTCAGCCAATAAAAAAAAGTAACCTCTGAACAACTTGCATCCAACTTCTTAATCATTTGCTTGAGAATACTCAGGGCAAGACTCTGTTCTTTTTTGGCCCAGAATACTTGTGCTTCTTCTAGCTGCCACTCAGAGACTCCGCAACTAGTTGAATTATACTGTTTAATTTGAAATATTGCCCTTTCAGGGAGCTGAAATGAAAATGACATATGAGAATAAATACTTTTACTATTACTAGTACTACCACTATTAATAATAATGAAAACAGTAATTATCGTTCATTGAGGATTGGACTATTTGTCAGAACTGTCTTAAGTACATCTCTACCTGCCTCCCCCAGCTCCTATGTCTGCTTGTCTGTTTTTCTCATACATATGTATTTATACATACATATGTATTTATACATACATACATACATACATACATACATACATATATATACATATATATACGCACACATTTATATACATGTGTGTATGTATACAAGATACAAGATCATTGAATTGTTAGTTAGGTAATGTAAGTTAGGTATCTTCTCATGTTATAAACAGGAAACTGAGGCTTAGAGAAGGTAAGTGCCTTGTCCAAGGCTTAAACTCAGGTCTAATTCCAAAATGGAAAAACTTAAAACAATTATGCTTTACCATATTTTAATAGTGATCTCTGTCTCTCAATGACATTGCTTTGTTACTCATGCCTTCTATTTTCTAGGTAACAAAAGGAAAGGTTGAGAGGTGAGAAAACATAGTTTTAAATCCTATTACCTGAGTGTTCTTGAAAGTTCGGGCTAGTATGGAGAGTTCTACAAGGTGCTTGGTGAGAATGTCCTTAAAACATTCTCTTTGGGAGTTCTCCATTTCCTTTTCCATTAAGATTTCCAAAATGACTGTGCGTAGAGCCATGATAGGCTCCTGAAAACTAAAATCGGTGTCTTTGAGAAGCTGGGAGTGTTTCTGCCATTTAATGTATACTTCAGAGGGTTGCTTATCTGTAATTGATCTGAAAGCAAAATCAGTGAATTCACATAAGCAAGAGAAATGCAAAAAAAAATTGCTATCATGCAAGTTCTAAATTTAAGGTATAATACAAAGGAGTTTTTATGGTAATAACACTGAAACTTCTACATAATCCAAAATAAGAACCAAAGTTTAGAAAAATACACTCAGATCTCTGAGGGTTAGCAGAGAGGCCACAGATGATGAATATTTTTATTTTTATTTATTTTTATATATATATATTTTTTATGGTGACATTGGTTAATGAAATCCAATAAGTTTCAGCTGTACACTTTAACAGTAAGGCATATATATATTTACACTGTGTGTCCACCTCTCATGTTAGATTTCTTTCAGTCACCACATATTTGACCCCCTTTACCCCGTCTACCTCTCCCTTCCCCACTACCCTCTGGTAACCCCTAGTCTATTGTCCATGACCATAAGTCTCTGTTTGTTTGTCCTATTCATTTGTTGCTTTTAGATATATATCCCACATATAAGTGATATCATGTGATTTTCAACTTTTTCTGTCTGGCTTATTTTGCTTAGCATGATTATCTCGAGGTCCATCCACGTTGTCGCAAATGGTAGTATTTCATCTCTTCTTATATTCCATTGTATATATGTACCACAGCTTGAATATTTTTAAAGACTTCGTAAAAATACTCTTCAAACTCACAAAGAATAACACTGCTAAATACATAGTCTTCTAAAGGGAGAACACATTCATCTAGGCTATCATATCAGATACCTACACCTCTAGTCCTGGCTCAGTGCTCTTTGTAGTAAAAAAGGACATGCTAGCAAGGAAATGAAGTCAGCTCATTAATTACCTGCTGTACCCACCAACTCTATGCGTAACTAAAGCCGTTAAATAAATCACAACGCAGTGAAGGAAATGCTGGCATCTGGCAAAGGTTTCATATATGAACTTTATTAAAGGAAGAGAAAATGCACGTTGTACAATTAGTTTCTATAAACAGCATGCTTCCCAGATGTTTAAACTAAGCAATACTGTCCAATCCTTCAAGACTACTGTGAGAGAAATTAAGGTGAAGCAGAGAGATTAAGACAACAACAAGGTGCTGATAAGGAAATTAAAGCTTTTCTAGTTACTTGATAAAGAAGGAAACAGTGACACAAATTCATAGGAACCAAAACTTTAATACTTTCCAAAATAATACTACAGCAGCAGGTATCAAAGTTTTTAATCTCAGGAACCCTTTTATGCTCTTACAAATTATTGAAGATCCCCAAAGAGTTTCTGTTTACTGGAATATATGTATTGATATTTACCATATTAGAAACTAAAACAAAGAAGCATCAAATATATATTAAATTATTTTAAAACTATAATAGTATATATCCTAAGCACCACTTTTTTTTGAAAAATAACCATACTTCCCAAAATAAAATTTAGTGATATGAAAGCACTGTTTTGCATTTCATGAAAATCTCTTTGAACTCTGGCTTAATATAGTTGAATTCTCATTTTTCCTTCTGCATTTGGTTTGTTGTGACATGATGTTTTGGTTTAAGTATGTGAAGCAAACCTACCTTCATATAGGTATGTAGTTGAAAAGGAATATGTTAACAGTCTTTTCAGATAATTCTGGATATTTTTCTCTGATACCTCTCAGAAACTTTACTGTTGTGTCTCATGAGACAATGAGAGCAAAAAAAGTAAATAACATCTTAGTATAATTATAGTTTTGATCCATGGACCCCCCTGAATAGATCTTGAAGACCTCCAGGAATCGACATACCACACTTTCAGAACTATTTTCCTAGAATGCAAGTATTTGTTCACCAGCTCATCCAACTTTCCTCTTCCTCTTCCTTAAAATTTTCTACCAAAGAAAGAGCCAGCATTATTCTTTAGGGGCTTCTTAAGGAATTCTACCCTCTCTTTAGTTGACGATATCTTTCGGTAAGAGAAAAAGTTCCTAGGTTTGTTAACAGTAAGAACTACTAATACATTTTAATTAAAACAGAAAGCAGTTTTGTTCCTTTATTCTCTGAGAAGCACCACATCAACAGCTGTCTCTTTGGCTATGCAATTTTGAAAAAGCCATAGTATTTTCTGACTCTAAAATTTCCCTCTCCGTTCTACTTACAAAGCATATTCCAAACTTTATTTTATCGTATCTTCTTTCCTTTCTCTTATAATCATAGTGACTCAGAATGGTAGGGCTAAAAGGGGTCCTAGAGGTCATAAAATATAAATGAGGAAATAAGGAAAGTGAGACCCAAAGAGGTCAAGTGACTTCCTCAGGGTCACAAAATCAAAACTTAGATCCACAGAACCTGAATAACTGTTTTATCTCATTTTCCAATATTTCTGGAACACTTCCTTCTTACCATTATAACAATCTCCCTTAAATATCTACTCCAAATTCACTGACAGTCACTGAATAATGACTACTGAATGTTTACTAAGAATCAGTCATGAGGAAAAAGCACTGGGGTACAATAGTAAACAAGAGAATGCCCCCTCCCCCCCATTTAGGGAGCTTCTAGTATAGCATGGCAGAGTATATATAAAATGACACTAATGCCAATACAGTGCTAAAACAGAATGGAGTATAATGTTCTATGGCAAAAAACATGAGGAAACACTTTTATCTGGGGTAGAAAAAGGAAAAAGCTGTATAGAAGAAAGCATAATAAAGCTAAATTTTTAAAACGAATTTTTACAATAAAAATTTTTGAAATGTTTATTTTAATAAGGACACAGTTCACTAGGCTAGTCAACTTACATCTTGATGAAAGGAAAGAAACAAACCTACTGTTGGTCTCTTTTTGTTTTTTAAAGTCACTATTGGTAAAAGAAAAGCTGCAACTGAGGATTACAAAGTTATATGAATCACATACCTTGAGAAAAGCTCCCCAATGCTTTCGAGCTCTCCAATGGCCTGCAATCTGCTGAGTGTAGGGTAGAGTGAATATACCGACTCAAGGCTACCCTTACACAACTCCTCTACTTCTTTTACTCTAGTGGCAAAAAAGACAAGATACTTTGAAAACTAAGAAGAGGTTTTCAGGAATATAAAAGTTCAAACCTACTGTTAATGAGTTTTCATCACAGGCTTTGATTTTGACCTTACGATACTAGTACTCACAAGTGCCAGTATAATGCAGTGAAAACAAAATAAGTCTTGCAATCACACAAACTTAAATCTAAACCCCAGTTCTGTCATTAAGGCTGTATACTTTGGGCACATTACTGGCTGTCTCTGAACCTAAGTTCCACTTCCATAATTATTTTGAAGATTAGAGAATACATATAAAAAGAACCCAACAAAGTGGCTAAAACATAATACACATTTAAATGGTAGCAAATGCTATTTCTGTAATAAAATATAAGATAAATTAGGTCACTAACTATTGTTAAAAAACAATATGTTACATTTGTTTAGCTTGTTATAGGTAAGCACTTAAGTACTTTCTGGTGCATTATCTCAACTGTGCCTTATAACAAGTCTGTAAGTATTGACTGTAAATCAGCACTTTATAAAAAGAATACTAATGCTAAGAGAGGTAAATTCCATGCACTAAAGGAGACAAGTGTAGCCCAGGAAGAAGACAGAGGGTTGGTAATCAACAAGACTTTCTTGAGGATTCAGCATAAAGAACTGACCTGGGGTCCCAAAGGGAACTTTTTTTAAAGGAAAGAATATATTTGAACTACATAAAACAGAAAAACAGGTATTACATTAGAAAAAAATTACGTAACATATATGTAAGTACCTAACATGTGAGCATGTTCCTACATATAAAACAAAAAATAAAAATTGGAATATATATAATTGACAAATGTACATTAAGAAATTCTCTAACATATTCCATTTAAAAAAGAATACTTTTTTAAGACAATGGAAAACAATTAAGATAGGCACACCCACAATTATAAAAACATGTTTGCAGAAGATAAACTCATCACTCATTTCTCAGATATGCAAAAGTTATGAAAATGTTAATCATTGGGTACTGCTTCCCCCCTCCCCACCTCGGTATTATTTGCATTTCAACATTTATTGGTATAAATAGTTACGCAGGTAATTTCTTTTGAGAGGAGGAAAGGAATGACAAGGAAACAAACTGACCATAGCCACCAAGTTCTTATCCCATCACCAGTGCAAATCCTTACACTGAAATCATTTGTCAAGTTTCAGAAAAGAAGCCATGACATTAAATGTTAAAATACAATAACTTTTTCTAATACCTGGCATATTTGAGACTTTCGTAAAATGTGGAAAATTCTCTGTCTCTTAGAGACTGCAAAGCATTGTACAATGATTTGTGGTAACTGGTTCCTTCTACTTGTTTGCTGTTAGATAAAATAAAAGAAAAAAATATGTTTAAAAACAAAGAACCCTAAGATACGCATATAAAAATAATTTTATCAAAACACAAAATTTTAAAACTAAAATTAAGATTTCTACATTTTTTAAAAAAAGCATTTCTAGAAATTTTGGTAAGAAATACAAAGAATTTGTTCATTTAAATGCTTCAAACAGAAAAAATAATTTCTCGCATATTTTGCCTAGTTCTAGATATGCTATATTCTCATTTATTTCTTCAATAAACACCTACTGTGTGCCAGACAGTAGGCACCAGGTTCTAGATACTGGGGATCCATTAGTGGACAAGTCAGATTAGGTTATCACTCTCATTGAATTTATGTTATGGTTTGGAGAAGATGGATAATAAATAAGAAAAATATGAAATAGTGACAAGGGACATCCAGAGATTTAAGACAGGGTAACAAGACAAAATGACTGGGTAGCTACTTTAAAACAGTGGACAGGAAAGGTCTGAGATGTAATGTTATTAAACTAGAATTTGAATGACAAGAAGCCATACACATAGTAACAGGAAAAAAGAAGATACATATAAGGCCTTTAGCTAGAATCAGATTGGCCTAATTAAAAAACACAGAGGAGGCCTATGTGGCTGAAGGAGAGTAGGCAAAGGGAAGAATAGTATATAATGACTTACATAGGCAAGCAGGAATAAGCTCACAGAGTAAAATATTTTAAAAATATAAAAGCATATCTCTAATTTTATAGCAATCTAATAGTTTGAAATTTGAAAGACATTCCAATTAATGAAAAAAATCTTTTTTCTATGAAGGCAGTTATACATGCAATTAACGTGATTTAACTTTTTGGTGTTCATATCATCAAAAGTCTTTTTAACATAAATACAAAATCTTTTATTAATTAAGTGTTTGGCTTTTCATTCAGAAAACATGGTGATCTTACATATAGGGTATAAACATTACCTTCTAGTGTTAGTGATTTAACAGTATTTTTTATATCAAAGAAAACATTTCATAAATAAAGATAAGCAGTCTTTTGTGTACCATCTAGCAAATAAAAGTGCCATCTGGCCTTTTCAGGCTCCCCAGCCATCTTGGCAGCTGCTCTTGGTTGGGGGCCCTCCCGCACCTAAGGCAGGAAGATAGTAGCCGCAAAGAAGATGAAAAAGTCACTGGAACTGATCAATTCTTTACTCCAACTTGTATGTGCTGGGGTATAAGCACACTCTGAAAATGATCAGACAAGGCAAAGCAAAACTGGTCATCCTTGCAAACAACCGCTCAGCCTTGAGAAGATCTGAAATATAGTACTATGCCATGCTGGCCAAGAGTGGTGTCCATCACTACAGTGACAATAATATTGAATTGGGCACAGTGTGTGGAGAATCCTACTGCGTATGTGAACTGGCTGTCATTGATCCAGATGATTCTGACATCATTAGAAGCATGCCAGAACAGACTGGTGAAAGGTAAATTATGCGAAATTTTTCTTTAATAGAACTGGCCAGAGCTTGTTTTTTAGAAAAGATGCTATCTAGAATGTTTGTAGCAGAAGTAGGGAGGGAAATATCTATATTTTTCTTTGGATTTAAAACCAATAAGTGAGAAGATTCTACTGAGAATATACTTTTTATATTTCTACTTTCAAATATATCTTGGGAGGGAGGGTATAGTTGCCCTAACAGAAGAGAGTGAAATTCAAGCCTAGGTATATTAACTGCTTACTGCTATCTAATTTAAGCACTTAGGCATATCTATAGCTTGCTGCATCTAAACGACACAAAAATAGAACTCCAGTTATATTCATAGAGCAAGATAAAAACAGTATATTGTTTATAACTAGAGAAAAATAGTGATAAAAAGTGTCAGGGTTCTTACTCGACAGAAATGCAGTGGTCCCATTGCATATTCCTCCATGCTGCTTGGTAATGAAGCTCTTGTAGTTCAGCACCCCACTCTTTATTTTCATGATCTAATCCTTTTAAATAAACAGAAAGAATATGGCAGAGTCCCAAATTCTGCAAGGCCTGAGTAACAGTTTAAAAAAAAAAAAAAAGTAAGTAATCAAAGATAACAGAAAACTAGAGAAACAAAAAATAGCAATCAAACATGAAAAGTCACTATAAAAAAATTTTAGTAGGCCACAATATATCACTTAAAATTCCAAAATATTGATTACTATGTTCTACCAAAAACACAAAGACTAATATTCGGTAGAAGAATGGCTAAGGAATATTATAGCTTTTGGGACCAACTCTAATGCAAACTATAAGAAATAGTTTACATGAGATTTTCCAGGTGAAGGACTTACTTCACCACCTGGCACACTGTATACAGTCAAATGTCTTCTACTGTTAGGTAACACGATTATGATTAACAAATCTACACTATCTTTTAGGTCAATTTACCCACGTATCCCCTCTGAGACTTTAGCTGTATGCCTGAAAAACAGGTAATTTTCAGCCTTATCCCTAGAGTTTATCTGGTTGTGTAAATATTCCATTAACATAATGAAATAATTTCAGCATTACATTTGTAGTGTTTTACCAAAGCAGAAAAAAAATACCTGAATTATTCCTGCCTGGCGCGTTGATGAAGAGATTGCTGTTTCAAGGTCATATGTTACTAGGGCTTTCCCCCACATTGCTTCATGTTCATATGTTCTTAGTCTAAAATTAAAGATTTTCAAAATACCTTTGAGTTCTACATGGATGTAACTCCTTCACAAACAGAATTACTGTAACATTACCTAGGAAAATGCAATTACCTAGTAAGAGGTTGTAACATTTTCCCTCCACCACAGCCATACAGACTATCTGGCTCTCCTATACTTCTGTAGATTTCTAAGAGTAGATCCTAAAAACATGAAAACAATAAAAATTGGAGAGGAAAAATATCACTTTATGAATTAAGCAAATTGGAAATTATATCATTACTGACATGTAATTTTCAACTCTAAATGTTATGTTACAATATATAATGATATTGAAATATATACTAAAACATGTGGACTAGCAATACAACACACTGATCCGAGACAAAAGAATGATTACGTACTGACAGAAAAATTGCTCACGATTTCCTGAATTAGATAAGAAATAAATCCCAACCTATCAGACTTTTAATACATGCAAGAATAATCATAAAAACAAAAACAAATAATCCTGTCAACAGCTAAAACTGTAGATGAAAATGATGTTTTGAAGCAAAGTCTGACTTTTAAAAACAATTTGGTAAAAATAAAGATCTCTCTTTCGTTTCTTTGGGAAAAAACTCAAAATTACATTATGTTATAATTGGTAAAATGTGACATGGATAAAAAGTGGTTTGATAGATTTTTGTTGTAAAATTTATGCAGAAAAAAATTGTTTAAATCACTAGTAAAATAGAAGTAGAAAAAAACAGAAAACTTAAAAAGTTGGAAACTGTATTGCATAGAAACTGATCAAGCAATTTAACTGCCTTCATTGTATTTGCTCCAGAGAGAATTTTCTAAACAAAAATTCACTGATATTGGCATAATTCTATAATTGTAATTAAACTGTTTCTATTCATAAACATGAAATCAAGCCCTCAGTGTTGGAATATTCAGTATCTAAGTTTAGCACAGTGCCTGGTACACAGAAAGTACTCAAAAACTCAGTAAGAGTAAGACTAAAGAAGCAAAAAAAAGAAGAAAAATCAGACAAACGGAATAAAAAAAATGGTAGATAGAACATATTTCAAACAAAGAATGGCTGGATGGTGTTAAGTGTTAATGAAACATTAAGGAAGATGTTGAATGAAAGGTGACCACCAGATTTAGTAATGTGAAGTTTATGTGTGACATTAGCAAGTGCTACTTCAGTTGAGAGAGTGGAAGGAGAAGAAATGGAGACAGCAAATATATAGATAATTCTTACACAAAGTCTGCCTGTGAAGAGAAAGGAGAAAAAAGGGTGACACTTTAAAAAGACAGAACACAAGGAAGAGGAAAATAATTCTGTGTTAGTTTGAAGGGGAAGATTCTTAATAAAAAAATATGAAAATGTTTGGATATGTTTGAATATGTATATGTTCCGAGAAAGAGCTGATGAAAAACAAAGCACAGGAAGAAAGATTAGTCTTGGACAGAAGGAGAAACTCTATTTTAACAAGAGAAAAGGTTACAATGGGAGCAGATGGAGGGAGATTTCTATGTCTGACAGCAGGCTGTGGTGGGGCTTCCTATCTATGTCCCGTTTTCTCCAAGAAGTAGGAGGCAAGCTGAAATCAAAAGCAGAGAAGAAAAGACCACAGGCTTAGGCAAAGAAGTTGAAATTGTCATTTTAGAGGAATGAGTTGACCAAAGAAATTCAGTAAGAATAGGCCAATTTAAGAGTAGATGTTAAGAAATTTACAGAAGAAGTAGTCTGCCCTGAGATGTGATATATAATAAACAAGTAAACAATATGTAATTATAAATGTTAAGTGCTGTAAGGAAAACGAACAGGGTATTGTGGTAGAAAATATATGGAATAAATTTACCCTATGAGATAAGGTGGTTTTATTTCCATCTTTCAGATAAAGGAACTCAAGGTTGGAAAGGTTAAGTAATTTGTGCAAGATTATAAAATTTGGTGGTAGAGTGAGGATTAGAATTCAAGTCAATCTAGTTCAAAGTCTAAGTCTTAAACCATGACAGTCCAAAGGTAACTTCAGTTTGAAAATCAAATGACATCTATATAGCCTCTATAACAAAATACTAATCCAAAATATAAAATAAATATTATCACAAATAATAGGGCCTGTAATATTTACCTGTAAACTTATTCCAGTTTCTTCTTTACTCTTTTCACTCAAACTTGAAATAGTTGTACTTTGGCTTCCTTCTTCAAACATAAGATTTCTGTTTGTCACAGAATACTTCTTTTAATGAGAATATACTATTTTGATGCTTATTAATACATGTACTATAGACTTTGATGGAAAAACTAACAAAGGTTACAAATAATACATAGTAAACTATTCGTTAAAACACAATACATTTTGGCTTAGAACGGAAATTTGTGATTAATTCTTTCAATGAGAATTACATTTTAATGACAATCTCATATATGGGAAGGCTATATGCCAAAATATGTTTATGGACACAGGCCTGTTTAAAAACAGAGAAGCTGATCCCCATTCAGTTCCTAGTCATCTGCCAGTGGTTTTACCCAAAGTTCAACTTCATTATTAATCACTGGCATACAAACTGAGACCACGCTGAGACACCACTTAATACCTGATAAATTGGCGAAAATTAAGAAGTCTGAAAATACTAAGTGTCGACAAAGAAATGGATCTGTAAGATCTACCTATACCCAAGATTATAAAACTAATAAGTGACAGACGGTAGAGATTAGAACTCAGATTTGTCTACTTCAAGGCCATAGATTGATTGATTGATTTTTAGGTTCAGCTGATTTCTAATTTTTTAAAAATTTTATTTTTTTTGTGACATTGGTTAACAAAATCCAGTAAGTTTCAGGTGTACAATTTAACCGTAAGGCATATATATATTGCATTGTGTGTTCCCCTCTCATAGAGTTCTTTCTGTCACTACAAGGCCTTATATTTAAACCATGCATTTACATATATGATATTCAGTCCTATAAGTAATTTTAATTCTAAAATCATGCCAGCTATATAGTGTCTATGATAATAATAATCCACTGTATAAAATAAATACTATCACAAGTGATAATACCGCTATTCTTTATACCTGTAAACTTGAATTCCAGTTTCTTCTTTACTTTTTTTAACCCAAATTAGAAATAGTTGTACCTTGGCTTCCTTCTTCAAATATAAAGTTTCCTACTGATCTACTTCCTCATGAACCACATTACTGAGAAGTATGTAAATTAGTATAACTACTTGAAAAAACTATTTGGCACTATCTTATAAGGTTGAAATTTTGCATATCCTGCAACCTAGTAATTCTATACTTAAATATATATCATTAACAGGGGAATGGATAAATTAATTGTGGCATATTCTTTCACTGGTACATTATGTGGCAGTGACAAATTAATGAACTACAGCAACACACAACATAGATAAATCTTACAAATACTGAATGAAAAAACAAGTTGTAGAAAGTATACATATAATTTTTATAAAGCTCGAAAATAAAAACACTACATTATATTTATGGGTTCATACTCACAAACCAGTATCATCCAAATGAATGACAAACATAAAATGGAAGATAACATTATTCTTTTAGAGGGAGCACAGAGACCACTGACTGACTTAATGTTACTGACAATGTTCTATTTTGCTATGTAATCGTTATATGTAGGTATTACAGGTATTTTCCTTTCTGGCAAGTCACAGAAAAAAGCTAGTTTTTAAAGGAGAAATTTGGAAAGTAAGAAAGATTGTGTTAGAGATTATGACTTTGTAAATTTAAGGCTGTCATTCATCCAGGCAAAAAACAGTTGCTAGGACGTCAAGATTACTAAAATGATTTAGGTAACACCTATTGTCTAAATCCTACTTGAAGGAGTTTTGACCTGTTTCTAAAAAATATGGACACTAACTTTGAAATCTCATACTTTTTCTGGAGTAAGGTAACAAATAAATAAAACTTTATATGTATTTTTAAATATCTAGCATGGAGGTACTTTGCTATTAAATAACTTGAATGGGACACTTAAGAGAGCAATTCATTTCTTTAACCTGACAGTGTTTACAAACTCTTGATCTGTATTTTGCTTACAATTATACTTTTTCTGATCACTTTGGATTTACCAAGTCTCAGTTTACCTGAGTCACTGAAGAAAACTATCATTCCGTACCCTCTATAAACCTCATTATCTCTGTTTGCCATCCCTTTCCCATCAGACACATGAAAAAGAATCAAAACCACACTGTCTAAGCAAACAACGAGCCCTATTTAACTGTCAAGTACTTTTTCTTAAAGTTAACCAAAATAAAACCTAGGCACTCCGGCTTGCTAAATAATCAATTTTGCAAAAATCTGCCACATTCTATATAATCACCTACCCTCAAGTTAAAGGTGATTTTATTTATACTCACAGCAGAACTCAGTTATACACTCCAGATTAATAAGAAATACCATTCTATGGACGCAAGATATTGAAGCACATTGGTATTATAATTACTACTACCAAGTACGCAGGCCCTAACTCAAATTTTTAAGACTCTAAGAATAGGCAATAACCAATTTCTCATTCATTATATACTTAAATAACATGCTTGTCTTCATAGGAAGTCTATAGTGACTGTGAACATATCAATTACATATTATACACATGATCTATATATTGTAGATTTTTAACTGTTTTCACTCAAAAAGTAGAAGTTAAATACCAAACCAGAGAGTAGTACAAGTCTACTAAGTTAATTACATTTGGACTAGCATCTGAATTCTGGTTCCTGGTTTTCTACAGTCTAAAAATCATATGCTTCCAGCTTAATGGCAATCCAAAGTAGAAATAAGTAGCAAGCATGAGAAACATATCAATATAATACATATTTCTATTTCACTTTTGCAATATAAGTGATTTTGTGGTCTGAAAGCGAGGCGAAGTACAAAAAACACTAGGCTATTTCAAATGAATAAAAATTTGGGAGGGCACTGGAATTATAAACTATTTTTTACCTTTAAACTTTCTTTGCTTTTTACTATTTTTTTTTTTACAATAGTACTATACTTATTCGATTATTATGAGTGTTCTAACTCAGAGGAAAAGCAAATTAAAGTACTAAAAGTACAGGTAGATAACACAGGATGAAAGTGATTTAGTCACAGAAAGAAATCAGTTAATTACTCACAATCAACTAGTAAAACGGATCTTGACTAAGCTGAGGGAGTATCAGTAAACTTAATGAAATCAGGAAATCACTCAACCATTCAAAAAATATTTATTGTTCACTTATATTAAGTTTCCAATGCTAGCTGCTATAAGGAATACAGGGAAAAATAAGTATGGTCTCTGTCCCTAAGCAGTTCCCTATCTGTATAATTTTTATAACTCTGAAGTAATAAACATCTCTATTTCAGAGTAGAATTATTTCTTTTAAAAATTTTATTATCATTTCTCTTTAAAAGACAGAAAACTTCTATCTAAAATATCTTTTAAATGTGACAGTAAGATTGAATCTTTAATATATACCTTTATTAAAACAATGTCAGCACTAATTTTAAAAACCAAAACTTCTATTCCATTACCTTTTCTCTTGATCATCCATGTTTTTCTTATCTGCGTAGATTTCTGCATAGAGCAATGCTGTAAAGTGAGCAGCACAAGACTGAGCTACCTTGGCAACCTCTAGATAATTCAACTCCAGCCAGAAAGCGTCATCGAACACTGTGCCAGAAGATCTAAAGAAAAATTTTAAATGAAGTCATGTCCATTTCTTTAATTTCAATATTAAAAGTATGTTGACACTGAATACAAGGGTAACAAGTGCTAGTGAAAAAGAAAATTACATTCAAATAACCAAAAACCACGTTTCTCCAATATATACAGTTGTCCCTTGGTTTCTGCAGGGGATTGATCCCAGGACACCAAACAAGAATCCCAAATCCACAGATGCTCAAGTACCCTATAAAATGGCACAGTATTTGTATATAAACTATGCACATTCTCCTATATACTTTAAATCATCTCTAGATTACTTAAAATACCTAATACAATATAAATGCTATGTAAATAGTTGTTACACTGTATTGTTTAGGAAATAATGACAAGAAAAAAGTCTGTACATGTTCAGCACAGATGCAACCATCATAGGCCTAACTACATAGTACATGTCAGCAACAAGGTAACATTTCTTTTTTCCAATATTTTTGGTTAAAATATGTGTATGCAGAACCCACAGATACAGAACCCGTGGATACGAAGGGCCAACTGTAGCTATACATCTAAGATAACAGCTAAAGAGCCCTGTCACTCTTTTTAAAATATACACCCTTTAGAAAACCTGATGAAAGCTATAGATCATCAACCCATACAAATCTGGGGTTCATACTTCTCCACCAAGGGATCCATGGGACCATAGCTAAGAATAGGCTGCACAAAACAACTAGTAACACATATACGAATCTTTTTAAATGGCCAATTAAACAAAAATATTGTTTAAGACATAGTTACATGTCTTTCCTATTTGTAGTTCATTTTCTCCTTAGTTCATGGTCTAAATTGAGTTATTTAACAAAAACCTTCCACTGTGGCAACAGCAGGCCAGACTGGAAAAGATCATAGATGTTATCTTTTTAAAACTAACATTACAGAGATGTGACAAGGTAGTGGTTAAGAGCAACTGGTTTGAGAGTAGAATACAGCTAGGTTCAAATATAGCTGGATCACCTACTACAAATTGTATAATCTTTGGCAACTTAAATTCTTAAGCCTCAGTTTCCTCATTTGTAAAACCTAGGAACAATATATATTTCAGAAAATAGTTGCAATGAGTAAATAATGCTTATAAGGCTGATGAATAAGTGCCTATTATATAGTCAATACTTAATTATAGCTATTTTAAGGAACTTGAAGTTAAGAGAATACAAAGCTTCTAAGTATCAGACTTAGACTTAAACTCAGGTCCTTATCCTTTATTCTATGTCTCATTAATATTCTCTCAAGGAATCTTCTTTAGTCTTATTTAGAATTAAAACTGGATATTAAGAATTTTTATTTTCTCCAAGGCCTACCAATGTCAGCATCATTCTACCTCAATGATATATATGAAATGAATGATTCAAAGGTGAAACTGCCTCTCAACACCAAAGAAAAGAGATGCTTCCAGCTGTAGTTAAAGCTTTTTATGGGCTTTCTCAGATGACAATGTTACAAAACAATAAGGTGAATAAGTAACTTTCTAATCAGAAACAAAGACACTGAAAGGCTTAACACTTCTTTTTCTAAAAATGGAGTAGAACAGTATGAGCAGGATACAGAGGAATTAACTTTTTAAAATGTAAATGCGTTAAACAACTTTTCCTTTTTCTTCCACCTATTCCTCCCATTCTTTATCAACTACTGCCACTGCCATCATATCCACCATGAGACATCAATTCCCACTTGCTTAAGTTATAGGCCTACTACATTGTTTCTTCAAAGTTCTGATCAACTCTGGAGCAGTCCAGATCAGCCAGACCATAAGCTCTAGCAATCCCTACATTGACTGCTAATTTAGGGCTTATGGGAAGAATTTTCCCACTCTATGGCATCAGAAGAACCCTATAGGAAGAGCTCTATGCTTACAATAAAGCTCTATGGTTGTAACTACCCATCTCCTTAACTTCCTTTTTCCTTTCTATAAATACCTCTCCATCTTGGCAGCTGTGCAATGTGTGCTCAAGGCTTGCCATGTCTGCATGCACTGAGTTGCAACCCTTTCTTTTTCACTGAATAGATCTTTTTTGGTGACAAAACACCTAAGTCAATAGTTTTTCAGTCAACAAAAGAAACTTATATCTTACAATAAAGGTATGTAAAGGAGACTTTTACATAACTGTAGTTACTTCTATGAGCTAAAAGTAAAGAGAAAAGTTAAAAGAGAAGTAATACAGTAAAAGTAACCTGGAAAATAACTTACTCCTTTCCCATCCTCTTGAAGATGAAACAAATTAAAGCCTCAAAAGGTTGCATAATTCAGCAAAGATAACACTGTTACTGGTACAGTTAGGACTCGAATTTAGAGTTCTCAACACTGATTTAACCAAAAGCACTACCTTGAACATGGATTATTACAAGGAGATATAAGCACCACGTAAATTAAATACAGCACCTCGCAGCTGCATCACCTCAAATAATCATGTTAAAATTTATAGTGTAGTCAACAGTAACAAGTTACACTTCCAAAGAAGTAATACTCATTACATTACCTCTTTTGTCTCCTCATGTAGTCCACAACAGCAAGCATTGTTCTTTGCGATTTTTTATCCAAATAACATCGGGAAAAGTGCTCTGACTCTGACAAACAAAGATATCTCCTTTCAGTCCTAGGCAAACTTGCTTAAGCACTTTCTTCATTTTGTCTCCCTCCCTCTACACTATAAAAGGTTTTGGTGGGCAGTACCTAGCACAAAATTGGTTCCTAATGAGTATGACTTGATAAATGGAACTTAATGGCATTTTTCTTTTAAAGGATACTATTACGCTTAATAAAACTGAGAAATTATTTATTTTATTTCGGAAAAGGACTAATTCATTGATTCAATAAATATTTACCTAGGATCTTTTATGTACTAGGTGCAGTATACATCAATAAATAAGCCAGACTATTTCTATCCACCTAGGGACTCACTGACTAGCCTGAGAGACCATTAACACAGTGTGTAAGTGTTATGACAGGTAACGTTTAGAAGATCGTAGAGGAGTATAGAAAGGAACACAATCTGAACAAGAAAAGTTTCACTGAATAAGTGAGATCTGATGAAAGAGTAATGGTCAGGCAGTAGAAGAGGAAAGGAGTAGTGTTCTGGGCAATCGTGAATAGTATCTAAGATGGCTGGGACAAGAAAGCACTTGGAAAATTTACTGAAAGAATTTCAGTACTGTTGAACTATAGAGCTGTAAAGCAGTAAGGACACCAGAGACAGAGAAAAATAGATGAACTAAAGTTATTTATAGCACAGAATCAGCAGGATTTGGTAATCAGATGAGACATGTGACAAAGAATATGGCTTGGGCAACTGCTAGCCATTCATTGAAGAGAGGTATACATTAAGAAAAGTAGGCTGGGGGAAGAGGATAACGATGGTAAGTGTACCTACAGAGAGTTAAATGGGAGATGCACATGAGAGATTCGAGTGAAGGCAGTGAGTCTAACAGACATCAGAAAAGATAAACCTGAAACAGGGGTGAAAGCATGGTTGAGTGAGAGAAGTCCCTAGATCTCTCCCCTTGGAACAACAATAAGCTGAACATCTAAAACTCAACAAAAAACACCAAAACTGCACACCAACACGTCTGAGCATGGGATCTGCACATAAGAGCTACCACAGGTCAGAACGCTGGGTGTCGGGCGGAGGACTGAGAGTAATAAAGAAGCTGCCTTGAGCAGCTAGCTGCCTCAGCTCCCTGTAGGAGGAGAGGGAGGGGTGAAGGTGCAGCGATATTCCTGAACAAACCTACCTGGAAGTGCTGGGGCTTCCGGAAGGCCCAGTCATCAGGGCAGAAAGCGAAGAAGTGGGGCAAGGCCGAAGAGAAACAACAGCTGATTTTTATCAGCCCCGGTTGCAAAAACTAGAATGAGCCGCAGCCCCCAACCCCTAATCCAGAGGGCCCCATGCTTCTGAGATGGATCACCATGGAGCCCCAGGGGAATCTGAGCAAATGCTGCTGAGACTGAAGCTACCTCTCACAGCCTCTGGAGCAACCTGCATGAGGAGGGGGAGGGGAGAAGAAGCTCAAGTTCCTGCCAGGAGCTCCTTGAACAGCTCTGCCTTGGAAAGCTGTAAGGTGTGCCCGGCAGGCTGTAGGCCACAGTCATCAGGGCAGAAAGCAGAGAAGTGGGGCAAGACCAGAGAGGAACAATAGTTGATTTTTGCTGGCAAGGTTGCAAAACGGAGGCTGAAACGCAGCCCCCAACTCCTGACCCCTGACCTAGAGGGCCCCTCTCCCCATACTTTCCCAGACCCAGCCGCAGGGGAATCTGAGCAAACGCTACCCTAACTGCTAGGGATCCAAGAGGCTTAGACGCCACCTACTGGAAACCCAAAGAAGAGTCCCTTCTTTGCAGCAGGCTAAAGAGAGAACTTTATTTAATAAATCTTCTTTCTGGAAAAAACAAGAGAATACACTTCCATTAATGCCCAGGTGCAGAAATAGTCCATTAAACACCATGAACAACCAAGGTGACAACGCAACTCAGAAAAAAAGAGAAAAACCTCCAGAAAATAAGCTTACAGACATAGAAATATGCAACTTAAATGACAAAGACTTCAGGATGGTACTTCTGAAAAAACTCAATGAGATTTTTCATATCAACAATTTCAGATATTAAAAAAACAACTAGATGAGCAGAACAAAGAGACTGAGACCCTCAAGAAGAACAGAACAGATATTCTAGCGATGAAGAACAAACTGCAAGAGTTGAAAAATGAAACAGCAAACCTGGGAAACAGTCAACCAAATGGAGGAAAGGATCAGTGATATCGAAGACAGAAATCTAGAAAAAAATTGGAAGAAGGCAGAAACCGAAAAATGAAGAATAATGAAAGAGAAATATAAGAATTAGTTAATACCATCAGGAGAGGAAACATAAGAATAATAGGCATTAACGAAGGCGAAGAAAAGGAGCAGAGACTAGAAAGAGTTTTCAGACAAATCTAAGGAATGATGAGCTGGAGCTTAGAATTTAAGAAGTCAACAGAACACCCAATTATCTCAACACAAAAAGGCCTTCACCAAGACACACTGTATTAAAGTTATCAAAAATCAACGACAAAGATAGAATTGTCAAGGCAGCCAGGGAGAAGAAAGTGGCAACGTATAAAGGAAAACCCATTAGGTTATCATCGGACTTCTCAGCACAGACCTTACAAGCCAGAAAGGAATGGAATCAAATATTTAAACTATTAAGTGAAGGAACTACTTGCCTAGAATAATGTATCCAGCTAAGCTCTCCCTTAGATATGAAGGAGAAATCAAGACCTTTCCAGATATATGAAAATTGAAGGAATTCTCCACTACGAGGCCTGCACTAGAGGAAATACTGAAAGGGGTCAGTTCACCTAAAACAAAATAACAACAAAAATGCAAAATGATAGTAAAGTGACTATTAGGCAAATAGAATCAGAGGAGTGCAATCCTTATTAAGAGGAGGGCATTATAGCTTAAATAATAAGAAGAGAATTGTTATAACAAGATAGTAATGAACGTTCAGCATACATAGGGAAAAATTGAGACAACAACGGCTGAAAAGGGGAAGATTCAAAGATCCAAATTTGCAAAGGGGAATGGAGATAAGGCACGCACAGAAGAAAATAGACGACTGTATAATATAACTATACTTTACATATTCGTAATGGTAACTACACACAGAATATTCAGAACTGAAATATATAACATGAAACAAGAAGAACCAGAGGCAAAACCCACAAAAGCCAACTGAAATAAAGAAAACAGAAACACAAGGACAAGGAAGCAATGGAAACATCGAGCTACCAGAGAGCAAAAGATAAAATGGCTATAGGAAAACTTCATATTCAATATTCACCCTAAATGGAAATGGACTGAACTCACCAATAAAAAGGCACGCAGTTGCAGATTGGATAAAATAAATAAATAAAAAGACCCAAACATATGCTGCCTTCAGGACACACATCTCAATTCCAGAGACAAATATAGACTCAAAGTGAAGGGGGGCAAATGAT
>NW_006436543.1:476579-531155 GCF_000325575.1 Pteropus alecto | reverse complement strand
AGTAAAGATAACACAAAGAAGAAAACTACAGACCAATATCTCTCATGAACACAGATGCAAAAATCCTAAATAAGATACTAGCGAACCGAATACAACAACATATTAAAAAGATTATACACCACAATCAAGTGGGCTTCATCCCAGGGGCACAAGGATGGTTCAACATAAGCAAATTGATTAATGTGATGATATACCACATAAACAAATTAAAAAATAAGAATCATATGATCATATCAATAGATACAGAAAAAGTCTTCAATAAGATACAGCATCCATTTATGATCGAAACACAAAATCGGTATAGAAGGAAAGTACCTTAACATAATAAAGGTCATATATGACAAACTCTCAGCCAACATTATACTTAATGGTGAAAAACTAAAAATCTTCCAAGATCAGGAACAAGGCAAAGCTGTCCACTATCGCCACTCTTATTCAATATAACACTGGAGGTCCTAGCAAGAGCAATTAGGCAAGAGGAAGATACCACGGGCATCCAGATAGGAAGTGAAGAAGTCAAACTGTCACTATTTGTGGATGACATGATTCTCTGTATTGAAAACCGTAAAGACTCCACAAGAACACTACTGGAAACAATAAGCAAATACAGTAAAGTTTCTGGATATAAAATCAATGTTCAGAAACTTATAGCGTTCCTATACTCTAACAATGAGGTGAAAGAAAAAGAAGTTGAAAGAATAATTCATTTCTCAATTGCAACGAAAAGAATAAAATACCTAGGAATAAATTTAACAAAACATGTGAAGGACTAATATGATGAAAACTACAAGACCCTATTAAAAGAAATCAAAGAAGATATGAAGAATTGGAAACATATTCCGTGTTCTTGGATTGGAAGAATCAACATAGTTAAAATGACCATATAACTAAAGCATTACACAGGTTTAATGAATTCTCCATCAAAAATTTAAAGATATACAACAAAAGATCATCAAATTTATATAGATTTAATGCAATCCCCATCAAAATCCCATCAGCATTTTTTAAAGAAGTAGAACCAAAAATCATCATATTTGTATGGAAGCACAAAAGACCCCAAATTGCCAAAGCGATCTTGAGAAAAAAGAACAAGACATCACTCTGCCCGACTTCAAATTATGCTACAAAGTGACAGTAATCAAAACGGCATGGTACTGGCAGGAAAACAGACACACGGACCGGTGGAACAGAATCAAGAGTCCGGAAGTAAACCCATATTAATATGGGCAAATGATTTTTGACATAAAAGCCAAAAACGTACAGTGAAGAAAGGAAAGCGTCTTCAATAAATGGTGCTGGGAAAACTGGAAAGCCACCTGCAAAACAATGAAACTAGACTGTTGTCTATCACCACACACCACAATTAACTCAAAATGGATTAAGGACCTGAATATAAGACCTGAAACAATAAAACGCATAGAAGAAAGCATAGGAACTAAACTCAAGGACCTTGGACTTAAAGAGGATTTTATGAATTTGAACTCAAAGGCAAGGGAAGTAAAGGCAAAAATAAATGAATGGGACTACATCAAACAAAAAACCGTCAAGAAGGTAAAGAGACAACTATTGAATGAAAAAATATATTTGCAAGCAACACCTCCAATAAGTGCCTAATATCCAAAATATACAAAGAACTCATACAACTCAATAATGACAAAAAACAAATGATCCAATCAAAAAATGGGCAGAAGACCTGAACAGATACTTCTCCTTAGAGGACATACAAATGGTCAACAAATATATGAAAAGATGCTCAACACTGCTAGCTGTTAAGGAAATGCAAATCAAAACCACGATGAGATACCATCTCACACTTGTTAGAATAACTATAATCAATAGGACAAGCAATAACAAATGTTGGAGAGGGTGTGGAGAAATAGGAACCCTCATACACTGCTAGTAGGACTACAAATTGGTACAGCCACTATGGAAAACAGTATGGAGGTCTCTCAAAAAATTAAGAATTAATCTACCATCTGATCCAGCAATCTCTCTAGTGGGTATTTACTCCAAATACTTGAAAACTCATATATAAAGATATTTGCACACTGATGTTCATAGCAGCATTATTCACATCGGCCAGGACATGGAGGCGACTGAAGTGTCCTATGATAGATTGGATAAAGAAACTGTGGTACGTATAAACAATGAAATATTACTCAGCCATAAGAAGAGATGAAATACTGCCATTTTCGACAACATGGATGGAACTGGAGATAATATGTTAAGCGAAATAAGTCAGACAGAAAAAGTTGAAAATCACATGATATCACTAATATGTAAGATATAAATCTAAAAGCAACAAATGAGCAGGACAATCAAACAGAGACTCATGGACATGGACTATAGACTAGTGGTTACCAGAGGACTATAGATTAGTGGTTACTAGTGGGGTGGGAGAGGAGAGGGCAGGTGGATGGGGTAAAGGGGGTCAAATACAGAGGGGTGGGGGAGATGGGGTAGGGGTAGGATGAAGTGGGTAAAGGGGATCAATATATGGTAGCTAAAGGAAACTGGACTTTGGGTGGTGAACACACAATAGAATATACAGATGTCAAATGATAATGTACACCTAAAAATTATATGATTGTATTAAGCAATGTTACCCCAATAAACTTAATAAAAAAAAGATAAACCTTTTAATTTGATAGAAATCTATATATTTACTTTCCATTTCGATAATAGAATTTTAGATGTAAAGTTTAAATTTTTAATTAAGACAATAGGAATTTTTTTAAATTTAAGTTTGAAAAAGTGATCCATAATGAGCTCTCAAGTATGCATATTTGTATAATGTGTACCTAATTCCTGGTGGAATTTCTCCTGCTATAAGCTCTTAGCATGGGAAATACTTATAGAACATGGAATGAAAAGTAGTTTATAAGAATAAATAAAGTTTAATTCAATTTTTGTTTTAAAAACTGGAAGGATACATACCAAATGTTAACTGTCATTACTCTAGATCATAAGATTATGGGTAACTTTTTAAACTTATGCTGATTTTTATGTATTTTCCACAATTAATGATTTTGTAATATAAAAATTACTTTTAAAAAATGAGTTGGCCAGAGCTTTAATATGAAAATTCCACCATACCTCCAACATAGTACCTATAATATTTGGTTGCAATTATTTGTCTGCCTTTTCCATTGCTAGAATATAGGGTGTGTCTTGTTCACATCTATTTTGCCAGTGCTAAGCACAGTGCTCGACACATACTGAATGCTCGATTAGCTTCTCCATTATTAATAGCCAAATTTACTAAGAATGTACTATCCACCAAGTATTATCCTAGGTGCTTTACATACATTATCTCACTGAAAACTTGCTACATTTATCACCATTCTACAGATGAAGAAATAGATGTTTAGAGGTTATGGAATTAAGCCTAACAAAACATCTTGATGAGAGTCAATCTATCTTTCTCTATAACTGAAAAGTTAACAGTATAAATGTGAGAAATTTAATAGAATACCTGAATCCAAATTTGCAGGGGTTGTGGATCGGCTCGTTTGTGAGGAGTGTCTGAAACAGTTACTGAAAAATCCCTGAATGTGTGTAGAAAGCAAATTTTTCCATGATTCATTTGTATCTTGAAGTAAAATATCATGAATCAAGTATGGAAGCACAGCCTGACAAAAGTCAGTTTTCACCTAGAACACACAAAGACATCCAGTCAATAGTTTAAGTTAAAAAATAAATTTTACTTGAAGTTTCATCCCGTTGCTGACATTTTAAAAAAATGATAGATGAATGTTATAAACCCAGCATACTGCTAAAAAACATACAAAAAAACGTGTACCACAGTGTTTAAAAAAAAATCAAATCTAGAATACCTATATAAACCGTATGTGTTAGTTACAATGTAATTATTCAGTTCTAGTCTAGGCCATTTGCATATAGTGAAATAGCATACTGATTACAATTAAATTTATTATGTCATTATTATAAATAAAATTTCATAGCTGAAAAGCATTACTGTTAACAGAAGTTCTGTAATTTGATATAATGAAAATGGGGGTCAAAATTTATAAGAAAAGCTGAAAATTTGATTTTTGCACATTTTCTATACCCAGTGAAGAGCTACAACAGCCATGTTTATTTTTTAATAAACCCCAATTTGTGGGTATACATTTGGGTATTGATTTGTGTTATACTCCAAGTGCAGAAAAGTGCTTTAATATGTTTGGTACTTATCTTATTTTTGCCAAGATACCATCTTCATATACTCATCATATACCACACATATAAGGCAGATTGTAGATTACCAATTGAATACTCTTTCCTTTTTTAACTAAAGACAAGTCAAAAAGTCAGTTTTGGAAATAGGGAATTTAAGGAACGAGGAATTGGGGTGCATATAAACGTATATTTGGAACATTTACACTCCGGCACAAGGTCAGAATTTTATAAAAATCTTACGTTTATTCACCAAGAAATGAGGTGTGTGTGTGTGTGTGTTTGTGTGTGTGTGTGTGTGTGTGTGTGTGTGTGTGTCTGTGTGTGTGTGTGTGTGTGTCTGTGTGTGTCCCCAACTCTGCTGATCTGGTACATGAAGTAATGCAGAGTGTGATAATTTATTCTCTGTCAACATCTTTTCTGTAAGAAACAAGGAATCCTTTTTAAACTGCTTTCAATGAGTGCACTTTATGGAAATATTCACCTCCCTATCAGTTATTTGTCGCTGGTTGATGTTTGACCTAGTCAGATATTTTGTTTTCTCATTTCTGTTGAATCATGCTTGGCAGTACTATAAATTAGGTTAGCTTTCAGTCTTAGAGCATCATCATATTGTGCTGTTTTGGATTACACATTTGATAAAAGCGTTTAAACTTTTTGTTTGATTTGGTACATACCTTTATTCTCTATTGAAATATAGTGTACTGTACCTTCAAAATAAAAAAGCAATGCTAACTACAACCCCCCCATCCCTTTTTCTCACTCAAGAAAGCCCATGAAGGAAAGTAAATGACAATGACTTTATTAGAAGTAAACAAAGAGCAGAGTTTTAGTTAATATAAATATTTACAGTAATCAGTATTTTAACTATCATTAGTAACAAATTACTCGACACCCTTTAGAACTCATCCAGTATGTAACTACCCCACAGCTGAAACCTGCTGCATAAAATTATGGCTAAATAAAGATGCCCTGTTTGATGGTTTCCCAACAGCTGAGTGTAGGTAATATTGCATGAAAATGATGAACTGTACTACAGCACACTTTCTAGACATAAAGGCCACAAATGTACACAGAAGCCAAATGACATGGGACAAGCAAAAATAAAGAAAAAAAAGAAAATAGAAAACTATTAGGAGAAAACTCAAATGATAAAAGCAAAGGTAGAAAGGGATTAAGTCAAACCAATTAATCTTCTTACCTCACACATTGGCTTTAATAATTGCAGAATTTCACTTTTTGTGCCTCCACTATCCAAAATTGCACAAGTCAGTGTTTTTATCCAAACATCATGATTTTCACTTTGAGGAATCCACAGGCTTGAATCATCCAAGCCTTCCAAAAGGCTTTCTTTGTCAAGTCTGGGTACTTCTAAAAACTACAAAGAAAAAAATAAAATAAAAACTAGAAAGGAAGTGATCAGGAAATGTAAATAAAATAAGGTAATCAGAAATACATTTTGCCCTTTCTATGCAAAACAAATATCTAGACAAACAAATCTGTTTCCAAATCAAACTAAATCTAGTTAAAACTAAATCTGGAGGCAATGGTCACCATACAAATTTAAAATACATTTATGTTTATATGAGGCAGAGTGGTATCACAAAAACTAACTGGTCTAGACAGCAGAAAACTTGAGTTCTAATCTCAACTCACTACTAGTATAATACAGGAATCACAAACTCTCTGCCTCATCTGTCTTACGTTACTATTTCAATGATGAGTATATGCCCTGAAATTAAACTGATAAAACCTCAATAGTACATTTCTCAGTCACTCTATGAAAGGAAAATAATAAACAGGAATGCTTAGACTAAAGGGGAAATAAGAGTTCTTAAACATCATTCACAGAGTACTTTTGTTGAAACCTTGTTATGATAGCATGGTAAAAGGGAGAAATTTATAGGTCATCTTATATTTCACTAGGTGGCTGTGATACTTAAACTTGCTATAGAAATAAATACTTGCTTGTTGATTACTATACCTATAAACCATACCCAGGATCGATAGCTTTTATAGGATCAAAGTCAGGGTTTTCTACTCAGAAAAAAGGCCTGTCATTAAGAACTCCTCCTATTCCCCAAACCAATCATCACTTCTCTAGGCTACCTATCTCAGCTTTTCTACACTGCCAGAATTAAAAATACAAATCCCTTGGATTCAAGAAATACAGTTGGAATTATTTCTAAAAAAGGTTAAATGTTAGTATAATACTATTTAAGCAATGTGATATTCTTATACCACAGCAAATAGAACTGTTCTAAAATAGTGGATATTCCATAAATAAATGCTTATTGAGAGACCTTTTTTCTCGATGTTCTAAAAGGCTGTAGATAGATGAGCATGGGATCAGCTGTTGTCTTGTAAATCTCCCAGAAACTATGTCCAGTCTTTGTGGCTAAAATGTTTTTCAAACAGGTAACAGCAGCTGATCGCACTTTGACACTGAAAAACATATAATTCAAATGCCTATAAAGTATATCAACTATTAATTAATCGTGATAAATGTTAAGCAACCGCCAATGAAAAAAATTAAAATCAAAATATATATTAGAAAATTTTAATTAGGAAATTTTATATTTATAAAATTCTTTTACACCAAAGCCAAAATTACAAAAAGATTTTAATATTCTTTCAGTAAATTTGAGTTTCTAATCACTGCACTAGCAATCCCCTTCATTCAATACAATAAAGTTTATATAATGACTACTAAAAATTAAAAGAACTCATAATAAGTAAAAAGAATTGACAAAAAAATGAGTAATGAGAATGATAGAATAGTAATCCACCTGAGAACATAATATTTTGATAATATTTTCTCTAAGAAATACAAATAATTTGGGGTAAGGTAGAATGATATTTCCCTCCAAATGATAAAATTATTGTCTAGAACAATTTTAATCAAAAAGTAGTTATTATGACCAGAAGCTAGTTGAGAATCATTAATTTAGTCATCTAAAACACCTACTAAAACACTTAAGCGTCTCCTGCAAAAAACTAGGAAAAGGAGGGCTGCAATACAAGAGTACTGAAAATATGACAGCTGACAAAAAAATGTCATAAAGCCTGATACTGTAACTGATGATGAGCTTTCAAGTAAAGATCTAATGTCTTTTAGGTTTCTCAATTTAAGACATAGAAACATAAACAAATTTAGATTCATCCTTTACTCCTATTTCCCTCACTCCTCCATATTTAATTAACCAGCAAGTTCTGTTGGCTACATATTAAAAACACACCCTGGTTCCATCCATTTTCCATCTATCTATATATTACCACCATCCTAAACCAAGTCACCATCATTTCTCCTCTGGACTACTCTAACAGCTTCATAATCAGGCTTCCTGTTTCCGCTTTTGCCCCCATCACAATCCATTTGCCACATAAAAGCCAATAAATATATTAGAAAATTTTACATTTATTAGGAAAGTTTATATCTATAAAATTCTTTTACACCAAAGCCAAAATTATAAAAAGATTTCTAATATTCTTTCAGTAAACTTGAGTAAAAATGTAAGTAGTATTACGACACTACTCTGCTTTAAATTCCATGGCTTCCTTATATATTTCAAATAAAATCCAAATTTCTTCATCAGAATCAGTCTTACCTTTCTCATTTCATTTCCTACCATCTTGTTCCACACCAGGCTTCTTTCTATTCCTTAAAGACACCAAAATTATTTCTACTCTAAATATTCCCTGTCTGTAATGTCTGATCCCTAATGATCTTACAGCTGATTCCTTATCACTCAGTTCAGCTAGATGACATTTCCTCAGCCAAAGCCTTCCATGACCAAGTATTCTGGAAATTCCTCGGTCAACACTGCTTCTATAAACCTGATGCCTCTTAAACATGAAATGATTTTCTTCCTCCTACAAAAAGATAGGAACGACAAACTGTACCTGTTCCTTATGACTCTCAAGTTCAAGTACTATCTGTGTACACCTTTTTCAGAAAAACCAACTGCAAATTACTGTGAAACATTTGAAACATTTAATGAAACATTTAATGCTTGCAAATTTTCTATGAAAAAAGTCTTCGAAAACTGTGCCAATTACACATTTTAAAAATGAGATAGATTAATAAATGGACAGAAGGATGGCTAGATGTGACAAAGCAAGGATAGTAGGAAAATACTGATGATAAAATCTAGGTAGAATCTAAGTGGTAAGTATATGGGTGTTACTGTAAAATTCTTTCAACTTTACTGTACATTCAAAAATTTTTATAATAGAATGTTTGGAGATAAAACCATGCTAGCATTTTTATTGTGACAACAAAAGAGAAAAAAACACAAGTCCATTAAATCAACAATGAAAACATGGCAGGTATACATTATTGCTAACCATTTATTCCCAAAGAGAAGGGGGTGAGTTGCAGGAAAACAGATGCGAAACACCTATTTAACTTAGAAGGATGCCTAGTTGTGGGCAAAAACCCTTTCAAACCTGCCCCCCTCAAACAGCCATCAGGTGCTTAAATATATCATAAACAAACAAACAAACAAACAAACAAACATATATAAATGAGGACGGGAGCAAAGGGGCAAAAAAGAAAAACAAAAGTAATCTCATAACCAACAAGCTGAAATTATAATAATAACTGTTGCAATTTTCTTTTGCATAGGGAATAAACAGGTAAAAAGAAAAAACAACTACCTGTCTGATTAGCTTAAAAAATTTGGATTTATAAAATTTCTGCTCTGACTTATTTTAAAAGGATCAAAGTAGTCTAGCTGAGAAGACAACAGTACCTTAGATCCTGACAAATGCCCCAAGTATTCCGCATTACATTCCCCTATCTTAATATTGTGTATAGAACTACTTGGCAGTTTTCTTATTATTTGTCTAGTCTACTCTCACTACAATTTAACACAGACCTTGTCTGGTGTATTTATCACTATATCAAATGGCACACAGTAGATTTTAGTAACTGTGTGAATAAAAATAAGACTTTCATTACAAAACTTGTGATTGAAGGAAAAGTGTGGCAATGTAGAAAAACATTAAAGCTATTAAAAATTTTATGTGAGGTATCATTCTCCTTGAATGTCAGATTAAATAAGTGCTATCATAAACAAAGTATCATTAAATACTCACCAATCTTCTGTCAGTGTATTATTTAGGAAAGTCAGCATTATGAGGGTCCACTGAAGTTCTTTATCTTCAAATAACTCAAGGGCCTTGGCATAAGATATATCTTTACTATGCTGTATAGCTATTGTAGAGAAATCTATAGGACCCACTTCTCCCAAGCAGCTTCCAACAGCCTCTACATATAGAAATTCCTTATCAGTTGAGTTATAGCTAAGAGATCATACATACAACAGAAAGTTTCCGATTTCAAAAATATAATTCCATTTTGTCATCCAAGAGTAAAGTGTTTCTCAAAGATTTTGAATAAATTAAAGAAGCTACAAAATACTGTATCCTTTCTTTTACATATCATTCATTTAAGCAATAGGTAATTTCCCCTATAAAAACATATCCAGGTGATAAAGGATGAAAGTCTAAATATAGCTACTGTATGAAAGTATCAACTTTAAAACTTAAAAATGTTTTGAGGTATTAAATACATGAAGTCCACAAATCTTAAATGCTCAGTTCAGTGAAAACTCAAAAATACACGTGTATGCTTGTGCACACACATTTTTTTTTCCCGTCTATATTATCACTACCCAGATAAAGAAAGAATGTTTTCAGTATGCCAGAGGACTCATTTAAGCTCTTTCCCAGTCATGGTGGAATTTATTAAAATATATTTACAAATTTTTTGATAGTCCTCCTTTCAAAAGGCAGAGCCTAATTCCTCTCCCACTTGACTGTAGACTGTATTTAGTGACTCACTTCTAACAAACACAATGGGTACTACTAGTCTTTCATCTCCTTGATTAAATTTATCTCCAGGTATTCAATTCTCTTAGATACTATTATAAATGGATTTATAAATGGAATTTCCTTTTTTGATTTTTCTTTGCTGGTGTATAGAAACTCTACTGAATTTTGTGTGTTGACCGTACATCCTGCAACTTTGTTGAATTTATTTACTGATTTTGAAAATATTATAAAGATGACCACTGGAATATAAAAACTCATATTCATTCAGCTAAAGAGTTTACCTAAAACTTCTCTTTCACCAGTGTGGTTTACTGCCATCTTGGATAACTGCAACAAGCTGACAACTAGCTTCACCATTATGCCATCTTGCGGGTTACCTAGAAGCAGTTTTTAAAAAATTAGTTTAAACTGTAATGGAGAAAACACTTTCTTTACAATATGCTTATATATTAAAATTATCTGACTAGAAAACTTTATTAAGTTTTTTTAAAGGTTTTAAATCATGAGCACTTGAAAAATATGAAGGGAATGTATTTGAACTTCCTTATGAAATAAAACCATGTAAAAGTTTTCAGCAATATTTGGCAGACACAAAGAGAAAAAGGTGATTAGAGAAGTCAGTATCTTAGCAAAATCACAAACTGAAATACAGTAATCATTCAGCATTAAGCTACAAGGAACCCTAGAAGCATGACTGGTTTTTTAATCTCTAGCATTTAGTCTAGACCAGCATTGTCCAATAGAACTTTCTCAAACAATGGAAATATTCTATAATCTGTGTTGTCCAGGGATAACAACTAGCCACATGCTACTACTTACAATTTGACATGTGCTAGCACAATGAAGAAGCTGAACTCTGAATTTTATTACATTTTAATTCACTTAAACAGCTACTTAAAATTCACTTAAAAGGTAGTGGCTATATTGGACAAGGTGGATCTAAACCAATAAAATACCCAAATACATGAAAATTAGAGATATAGGTACTCATATTTTACATATATATATATCTCAGAACAAATGTACCAGTAAGAGCTTAGATGGCTAAAACCAAAATTAGCTTTTAAAAGTACTGAGGATAAGAATAACACAATAGAAATATGAAAATAATGGGCACAGGAAGATGTAATGGAAAAGGAAGATGAAAATCAAAACATAAGTAGAAAAGGGTCCTCCTAAGTACAATACTATAATAATCTAAACTCAAATCAAATCAATATAAAAATGAATGTTTTCTGAAGTAAAATAAAGCTAGATACATGTATACATATATGTGTATATGTAAAAACACAAACACACATATATACATATATACTATATACATAATTTAAAATGAGACATTTATTTAAATTAAGTTGGAGCATAAGCAGAGACAGATTTCCTTACATGCATGGCTATAAGAAAATAATTTTTCTTTTAGGCAGTAGGACGAGAACATTTTTTTAAGCATTAGAATAAAATGATCATGTCTGTGTTTAGAGAAATCATTCTGGCGGAGATGTAGAGGATAGATAACATGGGAGTAGTTCAAGGTGAGGAGCCCATTAGGAAGCCTTTTATGGTTGAATGAGAAGTGATGAAGTTCTGAACTAAATGATAAAAATCTTAACTAAGTCCATGACAATTAAACCAAGAGCAAGAATTTATAAAAGATTCTTTCAAAAAGAAATAAAGTACAAATAGCTCATGTCATCAAAATTAGTACCCTGAGATGCTCTCATAAGTTCCACCATTTGATCTTTATGTTGTTCTAGTTGTCTTCGAAGATCCTTCAACCCTTCAAGCCTTGTCAATGGAAGTGCATCACAAACACTTACTGAGAGAAAATGGTTAATTTCCTAAAAGAGAAAATTAGTTAAAAATGTAACTTGCTTTTGATATGTTTTAAATAAAACTTAAAAGAAAAAAATTAATAAATGCCTCTTACACTCACTCATACCACTCATAACAAACAAGGCAAAACTAAATTGCTTCTTCCACTTTAAATTCTACAATGTTTTAATTTAAATTCTAATAATCTCATGATTACATAGTTGGATTTTAAGAATGTTATAGCATACTCAATTAGAGGAAAAACCTTAAGTTTCTATTTATGTAGTACCATAACTCTGGTTTTACATCTTAATATACTTAACTGTATTTTCATATTGATATGAAGTAAAAATAGATGATTTTTAAATTATAAGATTTATAAGAAAAATATACCTGAATATAATTTTGAAGTTATAAAGGTTAAAAGAGAATTAAAGAAAAACTCTTTAAAAAGTTAAATATTTCTAATTCAAACATTAAGCTGTCCCTCTAAGGATCAGATGGTAATTGTGAAATATTAATGAATCTTATGCATATGAAAATCAAGCACATTTTTATCACATTTCTTCAATATTTAAATTCAAATCTTTACCAAAAAAAACTCTGATATTTATATTTTTACTATAATGCAGGAGGATATATTGAGTTTTTTATTTGGTAAGAGGGGAGTAGATCTTATGTTATTTTTTTATCAATTTATTTTTAAATTGAATTTAAAAGATTCAATTTTTTACTTTCAGAGCATTAGAGGCTTTCAAAAAGTACTTCTGCCTATCATCTCTAATACAACATAGTAAGATAATGGAATAATTATTACCTCCAAGAGTGAAAAGGGTCCTCTACTATATTTGATTTTCTGCTGAGTAATACGCAAATCTTTAAAGACAACACGGTCAGGAAAAGGATCTAAAAGTTTAATCGTGATATAGAGGTTTTCATTATCCTTGTTATCTATCACTAAGTATTTCAACAAGTCCAATACCTAAACATAATTTAAAAAGGAAAAAAAAGGGGGAGGTATGGCTTAATTATATTTTAAAGTAAAACAACCAAACTACTGTAATAACTGATAAAAACTCTACTAATCTAGTTCAGACAAAATGTTTTAATTACTTCTATGGTACTCAACTATTACTGTTTCTGTGCTTTGAAATAATTTATCAAATAGTTAAAGTACTACTACTGGATGGGCACTGAGGTATAAAAATGCCACTCTTACTGCAACATTTTATATAAGTAATATCCTACACACCACCGTAGTGGTGTGAACTACTGTCCCTAGCTTTGACTACGTGTCAGCATGAGAAGACAAACTATCGGATTATTTACTAGATCAAAATTACTAGATGTTCTATAATTAAATGTTTATAAAAATTAACTCATTGAGAATGTTTTTCCAACTATTTTTAAGGAATATTTTCATTAAAATTACTAATTACACTAAATAAACATAAAACACTCAGCTCAATCCAAGAATACTTTATCAATGTATTTCAAATATCATTTTGAAGATGATATACAAAATTACCTGTTCCTGAACCTCCATCTGATTATCCACAAGGGGTATAAGTGTACCAACAATAACATGAAGGTGATTTTCTAAAGCATCCTTAGAGTAAGTTACTGCTGTGTGGCAAACCCGGCTTAATAGGTCACAACAAAGGGAGAAGCTACGTAATGATACATCCATGAAACGAGAAGGCCTAATATAGGAAAAATAAAGTATAAGTTGTAGGAAACTACTGTGATATAAACTCATTCAAATGTCATTTTTATTCGACAGTTCTAATTCTGATGTGGCTTGACATAAAAGTCACTTTCATATCTAATTCCTTAAAGCCAAGATGAGAAGAGACATCAGCAAAATGGCGGAGCAAACAGCTCTAAGCTCCCCTGACAGAAACACTAAAAACAAGCAGAACTATTCATTTGTTTGTTTTGTTGATCACTTATTTTATTTTTTAGATTCCATATATAAATGAAATCATATGGTATTTATCTTTCTGTCTGACTTACTAATATAACACCCTTGAGGTCCATCTATGTTGTCGCAAAAGACAAGATTTCATTTTTTTATGCTGAATAATATTCTATTGTATATTTGTACATCTTCATTATCAATTCATCTATTGATGGATACTTAGGCTGTTTGTATATCTCAGCTATTGCGAATAATGCTGCAATAAACAAAGAATTATATATTCAAAAAGATTATATATATATATACTTTTATAATCTTTTTGAATTAATATATATATATAATCTTTTTGAATTAATGTTAATATATATATAATCTTTTTGAATTAATGTTCTAGATTTCTTCAGATAAATACCCAGAAGTAAGATTGCTGGGTCATATAGTAGTTCTATTTTTTTGAACTTCCATACTGTTTTCTATGCTAGCTGCACCAATTTACAAACCAAACAAAAACAAACTCATAAATACAGAAAACAAATTGATGGTAGTCAGATGGGAGGGGAATTAGGGGGATGGGCAAAAAAGGATTAGGAAGTACAGATTGCTATTTATAAAAAGTCATGGAAATGTAAGGTACTGCATAGGAAATAACGTCAATAATATTGTAATAACTATATATGGTGTTAGATGGGTACTAGACTTAGGATGATCACTTTGTAAAGGTATATAAATGTTGTACCTGAAACTAATATAATATTGTATGTCAACTGTAATTGAAAAATAAATTTAAAAAAATTTTTTAAAAGAGGTGGCAGCTCTGAAGCCTGTCATGGAAGGATCTCTAAGAATAGTACAGAATAAAAATCATTTGTATTATAAATTTTTTTTAAAAAGTAGAACTGTCAGAACTTTGTTAGAACTCTAAATAGTCAAAGATTTATAGCAATCAAGCAAATGCTTAATCAATCAAGAAAATGGCAACTTAAAAATTGTAGAAAAGCTTTATGGTGACTTTACTTGCTCTTGCCCCACCTGCACCCAGCTTGGCCATAGTCAGGAAAACTGCATTCCCTAATTCCCAATGTGGGATCCTGGTCCTCATTTCCAGAGAAAGCAGAGCAGGCCTTACTCACAAATTATTATTGTGTATGTCTGTTCTAAACTTGTCTGGGAGCTACCTGAAGGACTGAGGGGAACTGACCTCTGTTTTGCCTAACCTGAATCTCCCCACAGCTGGAAAAGCTGAGGGTATTCACAGAAAACATTGTAAGGCTGACCAACAACCCACAGCTGCCTGGGACAAAAGATTACTGTAGAGACATACAATAAACTGGCTAATATCTAGGTGGGAAATCTAGGGGGAGGGCTTCCTTGGGAAATTAGAGCATTCAAAATTGCCCATATATCCAGGGAATTTAGAAAGCCACACACATGCCCAAGGTAAGATGCATGTTCAAAAACTACCTGAGAAGACCATAAGCTTTCACTTTGGGCTGATTCCTAGGCTCGGTGCACATCTAAGTATTAAGGGAGAGCCCTAACAAAGAACCAATCTACAAAGACTAGAAAAGGTTTTATTTCTCTCTCTTGGCTCCTAGTAGTCAAGGAAATCTCTGTCAAAACATTGTATGTCTATCACCACACACCAAAATTAACTCAAAATGGATTAAGGACCTGAATATAAGACCTGAAACAATAAATTGCATAGAAGAAAACACAGGAACTAAAATCAAGGACCTTGGACTTAAAGAAGATTTTATGAATTTGATCTCAAAGGCAAGGGAAATAAAAGCAAAAATAAATGAATGGGAATATATAAAACTAAAAAGCTTCTGCACAGCAAAAGAAACCGTCAACAAGACAAAGAGACAACCATCCGAATGGGAAAATATATTTGCAAGCAACACCTCCAATAAGGGCCTAATATCTAAAATATACAAAGAACTCATACGTCTCAATAACAAAAAAAACAAACAATTCAATAAATGGGCAGAGGACCTGAACAGACACTTCTCCCAAGAAGACATACAAATGGCCAACAAACACACAAAAAGATGCTCAACCTCGCTAGCTATTAGGGAAATGCAAATCAAAACCACAATGAGATACTATCTCAAACCTGTTAGAATAGCTGTTATCAACAGGGCAAGTAATAACTTTTTCTTCTGTAAAAGAAAAAGGAACCCTCATATTCTGCTAGTGGGACTGCAAATTGGTACAGCCACTATGGAAAACAGTATGAGGTTCTTCAAAAAACTAAAAATTGATCTACTATATGATCCAGCAATTCCTCTACTGGGTATTTACCCCAAAGACTTGAAAACCCATATCGGAAAAGATATTTGCACACCAGTGTACATAGCAACATTATTCATGGTGGCCAGGACACGGATGCAACCAAAGTGTCCTACGATAGATGATTGGATAAAGAAGCTGTGGTACATATGTACAATGGACTATATTACTCAGCCATAAGAAGAGATGAAATACCTCCATTAGTCACAATGTAGATGGACCTTGAGATGATCATGCTAAGTGGGATAAGCCAGACAGAAAAAGTTGAAAACCACATGATATCACTTATATGTGGGATATAAACCTAAAAGCAACAAATGAACAGGACAAACAAACAGAGACTAATGGACATGGACAATATACTAGTGGTTAAATTGTACACCTGAAACTTACTGAATTTCATTAACCAATTTTTTTAAATAGAAATAGAAAAAAATAAATAAATAAAATAAAATTAGAATATTTATTTTAAACTGTCGAAGACCCTAGTACTTAGGGTTTCTAGAGGTGGAGAAGTAGTATTGCAATTTGTAAAAAATACAGGCAAATACAATATATATTAAAAAGTAGAATTCATCCCAGACAAGAAAAGGCTAAAGGAGTTTATCACCACCAAACCAGTAGAACAAGAAATGTTAAAGGGACTCCTTTAAGAAGAAAAAAGATTAAAAATATGAATAATAAAATGGCAATAACTAGATATCTTTCAACAATTACTTTAAATGTAAATGGATTAAATGACGGAGTGGCTGAACAGATAAGGAAATAAAATCCTTACATATGCTGCCTACAAAAGACTCACTTCAGATCAAAAGACAGACAAAGACTGAAAGTAAAGGAATGGAAACATTTCATGGAACAAACAAACAAATAAAAAACAGCTAGGGTAGCAATACTTATACCAGACAAAACTGACTATAAAACAAAGGCTATAACAAGAAACAAAGAGGACCCAGTAATCCCACTTCTGAGTATGTATCCAAAGAAACCCAAAACACTAATTCAAAAAGATATATGCATCCATATGTTCACTGCAGTATTATTTACAATAGCCAAGCTATGGAAGCAACCTAACTGTCCTTCAATAGATGAATGGGTAAAGAAGTGGTGCATATATACAATGGAATATTACTAAACCATAAAAAAGAACAAAATTTTGCCATCTGCGATAACATGGATGGATCTAGAAGGTATTATGCTAAATAAGACAGAGAAAGTAAATATCACATGATTTCATTTATATGTGGAATCTAAAAAACAAAAGAAACTAACAAACAAAACAGCAATAAACTCGAAGATAGAGAACATTTTGATGGTTGCCAGATGGGAGGAGGATCTGAGGGAATGGGTGAAAAGGGAAAGGGATTAAATAGTACGAATTGGTAGTTAAAAACAGTCATGGGGATATAAAGTATAGCATAGAGAATATAATCAATAATATTGTAATAGCTATGTATGATGTCAGATGGATACTAGATTTATTGGTGTGATCACTTCATAAATTATATAAATGTCTAATCTCTATGTTGTACACCTGAAACTGATAAAATATTGCATGTCAACTATAATTGAAAAATAAAAAATTTTTAAAAATGCAAAAAAAGCGCAAAATTCGGAGAATAGTACTCTGGCTTCTACCTCTAGAAACACAAATTTTCAATTAAGAGAAGAGAAAAATACTTATACATTGGTCTATATATATTATTTACCTTTTGTTAATATAGTGAATCAAAGTATAAATAACATCTCGAAGAACAAAGGCCCAAGCTCCTCCTAAGCCAGTTTTTATATCTTTCAATAATAAACTAACAAATAGGTGATATATTGTAAGAATTCTGTGCTTTTTATAAATGTTATTTGTCTCAGCTGCTTGCTCACATATGGCTAGAAGAATTTTCTGATATGAATCCTAGAAAATAAAGACATATTTAGTAAAAAGTTCTCAAATCATGTATACTCAGCTATAAGAAATACATTTTGTATTCAAAATAACTAAATTACAGAATTCAGTTTTGGGTCTGATATTGCATATAAAATATTACGTTAAGAAAATTACTATCTTAAACATAAAAAAGCTATTGTCTATTTAATTTTCAGATAGTAAACTATAATAGCATATTCTTAAAAAAAATTCTGACTCAATATATGACTAAAGTATCACAAAATTCAGCCCTCATATGTAACATATTTCAATTAATATTGACAAGTATAATACCAAGATATAAACTTATGTTTTTCTTTTTAATTCAGATGAATTTTCCATTTGTTTACTTTTTCTCTTTTTTAGCCAAAAAAGAAAGAATTCTCTCTTCAGTAACTATACCAGTAATGTATACTCACAGGGCTTTTGGAAAGAATTTCTAAAATGCTTTTAAACTTGGTTTTATGGCAATTGCTGATATAGGCAAATGTTGCTTTAATCACATGTGATGGAAAATGAGGTGGATTAGGAGCAGGATCCAAATCCCTAAGAGTTACAGGAAAAATTGTCATCATTTTCAGAACAAAATTATCAAGAAAAAACAGATTTGGTTGCCAGACCAATGAAATTCTAGAATAAAAATTTAGATTATAATAATCCTAAATTTAAAAATTATATTTCTACTAAAAAAGTAGATTTTTAATAAAATCACAAATGACATCTTAGTCTATATATATAAACCAGAATATTTAGATATTTACCTTCTGGGGCTTAATCAGTTTTCAATGATTTGTTTAAAAAATCTTTTATTAAGTTAATGGCATTTCCACAAAGGAGCCACTCCAGGTCTGAATTAAAACTCTACGCTATTACTGTAAATGCAATAATATTTTAAGACACAGCTATTAAACACTATATCAAATGAAAGTATACATACAAAAGTACTCTGGTAGATATCATTATAATTTATATGCCTAGCACTAAGGCATATAAAAAAATAAAGGGTGCTTTTAAGCAGTTTATAATCAAGTTGGGAAAATAATTCTAACATTCACGTACAACCAAGTGAGTTTCACATCCAAATTAAATTGTAGTACAGTACATTCTGAGAGCTAAGGAACACGATAAAGAAAAGACAAGTCATAGAAAAGGAGAACGAGGAATACTTCATAAAGAAGACATTTTCAAGAGGCAACAGATGATACAATGCTCAAACACTACAGGAAGATGGAGAACAAAAAAGATCATTGAATTTACAAACAAGGGAGTCAACCAGAAAGAGCAGTTATTGTGGCAGGACTATAGCAGAAGCAGATGAGTTAACCAATTCAAAAGAAGTTATTTTTAAAGAAACAATTTTAAAAGCAGAGTATGTGCCTAAAAACTGAAATAGACATTTGAAGGTGTCAATCAATAAACTTCCCAAGGAACTTCTGAAATTGCAGCTAATTCGGTAAGTTTTAAATACCCATACCCTGAAAAATCACAGAGGTCAGTGCTTTGGCTGGTACCAGAAGTTGCCGGTTCATGTAATGTCATCAGTAACTCCACCACAATCTCTGGTAAATTAGCAACAAATAAATGATCAATCTGTAAAGATACGAAATTAAGTTTTTATGTCCATGACCTTTAAAACAGCTCAAGGTGCTCACTTTAGCCTCATTTCCAAAATTATTCAGTGGCCATAGAAGGAAATAAATGATGAAAGATCTAAAATGTGCAAGACATACAGCTAACTCCACTTTTTCTGCTATGCCACCGACTTATAAAGTGAAGGACAGCAAGGAAATTATACCAAATAAGACTCTCTAATTCAACTCTTTAGTTAAATTTTGAAGAATCATTTTAATAGACTTAGGCTTCAGATTTAATATTAAATTCCTCAACCTAATCATTTTCCCATCAACCAAATTCCCCACTGATCTATGCTTCTCCTCAATCTGCATTTTACTCTTATTTGGGAATATAGAAAACTTTGCTAGTAAGAATTATCAGTGACCGGTAATAGTCATCTTTGTTCCCTGCATGACTTCTCCCCAGATTTCTACTTTGGTTGATACTCCAAATTCTGAGGCTAGCCGCTACTCACATTCCCTGTCATCAACAGTAGACTAAAATCCTTCCCTACAGGGGCAGAATCTTCATCAATCCACTTCCTGCTACAGGTAGCCTCACAAAAAGCATAAATTCACTAAATATAAAGGATGGATCTGCTACATTACACTTCTGTCAAATGATTGAGAACTGTGTGACAACCTTAAAGGTGAATTGATTAGCATTCCAAATAAAGAATTACAGTGCTCTAAACTAAAAAGGCAAATGGCTGATTTACCTGATGGACAAGGTTTGGAAATACTTCCAAATAAAAGAAATATTTTTGAATGTGACAAGAAACCTAATGTAAAAATCCTAGCCTTTCCTTCAGGCTTACATCTCAGTTGTTCAAGTCATCATTTCCAAGGTTTCAGCCCTTTTAAAAACTCAGCCTCATTTTGAAATACATCTGGATTAAGGACAAATTAGCCAGGTCTGATAAATATCAAAGAAAAAAATTAATGAGCTTCCTTACACATAAGATGACAACTGAATTCACTAGTTTTATATGATTCTCTAATAAGTCAGACTTGTAATGTTTAGCTAAAGTACATATAAATTGTTCGGATGTCTACGCACAGCTAAACTATCTTATAACTGTAAATATTTTAGGCAGTCAACAAATTGGCAGTTTTTAGAAGACTGGAAGACTGATAACAGTCACATCAACACTTATTGACAGAAAAAAGAATCTAGAAGATTCAGAGAAAGCACTATTAGAGAAACAAAAAATTAACTTACAATGACAACTTCATGCTAAATAAAATGGAGACTAACAAAACTTTATGTTTTTAACCAAGAAATTATTTAATTTTTGTCTTTGTTCTTGAGACTGGTGTTTTAATCAGGGTTTAATGTAATCATCTTTCCCTCCTAGACTAATTCTGACTCTGAAAATTGCTATCTTTTGGTTTGAATACATAAATAAGAATAATAAGATTAGGCCTGCTCAGAAGTCTAAACTGGGAGATTGGGTGGGAGGCGGTAGCAACAGATTGTCCTCGTGTAATTCCATTACCTTTGGAGTGCCAACATTCTGTTCCAACTGTCTTTTGAGAAAGGGGCCCCTCTGCTCACCATTTGCCTCCAGACTACAGACATAACCAGCTCTGACTGGCAATGGCCTACCTAAGCAACTAAGAAATTTGCTGTTCCATTTCTTGTTTCAATGTAGATAACTGGACAACCAAAAAGAGTCTCTTGGAGTTTATCCAATTGTAATTCTAATGATAACCAAACTTGTTCAGTCATCTTTTAATTACATTAAAAACAAACTGGGCTGACCACTCCTCTTTTACCTTAAAAAAGATTTAAAATGTTCTTTAATATAAGTTACCTCAAATAAGTTTGGATGCATATAAATTATAAAACAAACTGTTAGATCCTTTTTAACATGACTCTATCTTTTATCAAATAATGAGTACTCAATATATACTAGATCGTCAGTATACATCAGTAAAAAAAAAGAAAAAAAATTCTACTTTCATAGTACTTATGGTAGACAAGATTGATAATAAACAATGAACATAATTCACAAATAAATTATATCATATGTTAGAAGACAGTCATGGAAAAAAAGGAAGAACAGGGTATAAAAACTTGGGATTGTACTTTTCCTTGAAAAGTGAAGGACTTAATGAAGTGAGGAAATTTTTCTAAACATTGTCAGTACTGTTTGAACTTAACAACTTGCATCTATTATTATTGCCAATTAAAATAAATTTTAAAAAGAAAAAAATAAAATTATTTGAGTTATTTTTTTAAATTTCTGATTGAAAACATTTAATTTAAAAGCCAATCAAAAGGAAAGAACACTGTATAACAAAAAAATTCATGGATTGTCTATGCTAGATAGTGATTACCACATACTAAATTTAACTACATAAATAAATAAAGAGCCTTAAAACTTTAAAGTTACATCTCAGATCAATTAGGGGATAAAATGCATGTAAAGGTTGAAGTCATACCTGTTTTCCTAGGAAGTTTTCATCTTTTAGCATATCATAGACTTTGGTAGCAGTCTCTCTTTGCTGTCCCATCCCAACGTCTCCTGTACCCTCATAGGCAAAGTAAGGAAGAATATTTACAAGAATCTTTGGAAAGCAGTCTGTTAGAAGATGTTTCCAGTCTTCTTGAATTTGATTAGCAATGGATTTCACTTCATCAAAATTACTTCTAATTACCAGATGTGGAATCAAAACTTTATAACAAGATCTAAAAATATGAAAATTTTAAATGTTATATGTAACTTTTCAAAGCAAAATTTCATAATATAGTTCTTAAAATAACAAAATGCTTTAATAAGCATTAGAACATCATTTAATCTACATCATTAGATATTCTTACTCTAATTTTATAAATGGAGAAATAAAGTTAGGTAAATTCTAAACAATCACACTAAAAAAAAAAATCTTAGAATACACTACCCTAATTCTGTGATCAAAAAAAAGCAGAAATCGAATTTGTATTTATTTCTTCTGCATAAGCAATTCATGCAAAACTATTATAAAATGAAATGTGAAAGCAATTTATAAATTCAAAAAATGTAAATTTTATTGTCAAAATGAATGAACAATAAGGATCATTATAAACAATTATGAAATGCCTTCCCAACATCCTGATACCTAAGCATCACTCTTTAGTTGTTTCAAACCTTTCCATTTTCAAAATTTTCTTCTCTAGAATCAGTTAGCAAAATATTTTTACAATAAAATTAAAATGACTAAATCCTATAGTCACTAAAATGACTAAATCCTATAGTCAAGCAGCAGAAAAGAAAAACAAGGCAGATATAATGAGCCACTGGTAATTTATCTTTAACTTTTCATAGAGATTATCAAATGTTAAAGCTGAAGGGAACATTAAAGAGCTCCTGTGTAACTCTCTTACTTTATAGATTACTAAGAAAAACAAATCCCAAAGGCTGTTTAGATGGCTTGCCTAAAGTCACATAGCTGGTTATTGGCACAGTTAGGACCAGATCCTAAGTCCACAGATTCCCTTCAATATAATTTCATTAAAACAAGCTGTGCTGCCCCTTTTCTATACAGCCTCCTACTCTGCATGTGTGGAGGTGAGATTGCCAAACATCATTACCTAATTGTAAATTAAACATATTTAATATGTGCTATATATAAACCTACCTATAGAAATCCTCAACGTTTGCATAGTTTAATAAAACAAAAGGAAAAGAAGATAAGCTATATTCAGTATCTTGAAGATTTAGCCATTCCAAAACCAGATAATCCAAATGAGAAGCCATGAAGTCCTCTAAATGACTATATCCAAAAGTTGCAGAAACTTTCTCTAAAACCTGTACAAATCAAGAATAAGTCAAAGCTTCAAGAAAACATTGAAATAATATATTATTTAAATCTTTGTTAATATTTACTTACAGTATGATTTTAATTATTCATTTAACTTTTCTATACCTTGATTTACTCATCTATGAGATAGGGATAATAAAAGTACCCACTTTGGCAAGACTAAATAAGAAAAATGCATTTAATACACTTTGCGCTGTGCCTAGCACATAAAAAAATCTTAATAAATGGTAAATGAATAAAAACAGGAAAATACATTGCAATTTTCAACATTTGATTATATTGCAAAGGACAATCTAAAGTAAAATAATCCTTCTTCTCAGTCCTAAATCCAAATGAGAAAAATCCAAACACTATATTCCACTTACAATAATTAAGTAGTATAATTGTATAATTTTTTTAAAAACGACTTCTTTTTTTAATCCTGAGAAATAAAAGATTAACATGCCTAAGACTGACTACCTGTGGGTTGGCCCAATATAAAGCTCCATGGAAACTATGCTGGTAGAAAGCCAAATGGCATATAAGGCCAATCATCATGTTAAAATCTACAATGGAAAGGCTTGGAACTTCCCAAACCACGAATTCTGAGGTAGTGGAACAGGGCACGGATGCACACTCTATAACACTGTGCGGATGTAACTGCAAGGCTGGACCCTGGTCCTCCTTCCCTAATCATGCAATTTAAAAGCTTCATAACTCTAAAATTTGACTCCCAGCCCTGCTAGATCCTTATGTCCTGCCCCAGAATCCACCAGGGAAAATACGTGCTTTTTTCATGTGTTTCCCTCAATAAATGCTATTCCAGAGGGCCTGGTCTACATGATGACAGGTCATTCACCCTTGTTAGTTCAAAGAATGCCTTGTGAAATACTCTTAAATTGAATGCAAGAAATGACCCTGCATACAAATTAATACACTATTTAAAAAGTTACTACTTTCCAATATTCCAAATCTAAAAAATAAAACTGTCTCCAAGTCTTTTCATAAGTACTGCTTTAAAATTCTACTTTAACTTTTTAAATTATTTAGAACTTACCCAAAAAAGATTATAATAAAAAATATCCATCCACATGTACCTTTTTAATGAGGTGAGGTTCTAATCCATTTTCTTTCACAGACTTGCATAGGGCAAACAAAGCCTGTTTTTCACAGACAGGGCTAGAGTATAAAACCACTGCTATCGTCATCAGTAAAACAGCTTTTCTATTATAAATCTCATCCAAAAGTTCAGGATTCTCAGCTCTGTGGGACTTTAGAATTTTAAAAATAATGTAAATATTTAAACATTACAAATAAACCTATCAGTCTAAAAGCAAAGTACACCATGACATCTAAGCACTCAGTGAATAGTTTAAATCCTACAGATGGAGCTAAGAGTAGAGATTTTGAGAAAACATCAGTTGCTAGAGTGGGAAAAACTGCTTTTGATATTATGGAAAGAACTGCTAAAATTTTTAGTGAGATATAAAGTACTTTAAAGAAAAGAAGAAAGATATTGCAAGAAGGTGAGAGATTAAAAGTTATACCAACTATATCTCATGTTTATTATCACTATAATATATGGTTCTTTATACATTTTAAAATATCATATATATTACCAAAAGGAATAATAAAACCATGTAACTAAATAGCATGACATATACTTCTAGTTTAATCATCATTTATTATATCCCAACAGATGTGTATATTTTTTGATTACCTATACTTGACAGAAGTTTCTCTTCACATATAGAAAAACAAACTGGTACTCTGATCCTAGTTCTGTTTTTTGGTACAAGAAAAAGAAAGAACCTACTTCTTTTAAAAAATGGCAATCATTGACATGTTTAAAAATAGCTATGAGGTTTCTACTAAGTCTACTTCTTCACCTATTCCTTATAAGAGACAGATCTATAGAATCTCTAACATTCTAGTTAAAAATCAGCTTTTACTCAGCACCAACATGCTAACTGCCCTCTAAAATGTACAGATCAAATTCTTACCAACTTGTTCATGACAGTATGCTTCTATTAATGATGTCAAAGTCAGAATTTGCTTTTCTGAATAACTATTACAATGTTGATTCATACTGTGCTCTCAAGATGTAAAACTTCTTAGATCTTTTTCTAAATGAATTGCTGTCAGATCAATATTTTGCATTTCTGCACATGACAGGCTGATTTTAAAATGTATAATGTACATTATCTCTATTACTTTACACTCATCTTTCCATTCTATTGAAATCTTTTTCTAAATTCACATTCTTTTATACAACTATCCTTTTTAGTCTTGTGCTATCACAGATTACTCATATACTTTTTACAAAAAATTCAAGGCATAAATAAATGAATAAATTCTAACACTAAAATAATTTTTGCCATTTTAAGAAAAACACATTATTCTACAGAGAACTATGAAAATCATAAGGTCACTAAAGAACACTAAAATAATCTGATCTTACCTATTAGAACATTTTCAAAATCCATTTCTTCCTATTGTCACCTATTCTGAATTAGATTTTATTTAGGTCTCATTAAAAAGCTTTTAATAAAAAAGGAAGGCATTTATACTCCTATAAAACCTCAGTAAATTGCTTTTCCCAGAAAAATGCTACATATAAGTTGAACCAAAGGAAACTGCCAATTCTTACCTGTAAATAAAGCAATTTCAATCAATTCATAAGTTGTTCTAGTCTAATCTTATACTGTAAACTATTAAATATAAACTATCAGGCCAAACATGGTAAAGTGATACAGTATGTTTATAAAAAGTATATAATATCAAATATGCATTACTAAATTTACCACTTCTCTCATTCCTTCCTGAGCTTTCAAGTATGCGTTTTCAAAAGCTGTTTGTTGAAGCTTCAAAGGAAGTGCTTTCGATAATGTGGAAGAACTTGCTTGTTTTACATCCTGAAATAATCTTAAAAAAAAAACCAAAAAGTGAAATAATTTTTTATCTCAAACTACTTTCCAAAAATATATTACAAGACAAAAATAAGTCACTCTGTGAGACATACTAACACACTAGATTTCCTTTCAAAAGACTAAGAAAATCTAGGCCCAATTAAAGTGGTTCAGATCCACTGCTTTATATTAGGGTCTTTACCACATACTCTATTTTCTCCTAGAACTACAAAGGGTCTCAAAAAATCTTTTAGCTTATTGCCAAACTTGAATAGCCCTAAACTCAAACTAGCCAGAAAAGAAAAATTGTCCTCTGGTCAAATGCCAATTAGAAGAAGCCAGACTCCTATGACAACGTGTTCTAATATTTAACCACCCTGAAAATTAATAGCTTAATGTCTTGATGTTCCATTAAAAAAATTTTTTTTTATGTGATGGAGCACAGTTGGTGACTTCTGCAAAATATCCTAGCATATTTAAGGACAATTCTTTAATTAATTTTGTCCTTTATGCTTTTTTAGTATCAAAACTTTTAAACTTTTTGGTGTTCCTCTGATTTCTCCAGTTTCTCATAAAATAGCCCAGTATTAAATATCTAACAAGTAAAAAAACTACAAAAAAAAAACAACAAATGCTAGGTTCATGCCATTCTTGAATTTACACATTTTTGAATCTTTAGAGATAGTTCAATGCCAACACTACACTGCTTTATTACGTCCAACTTATGATCCTCTATAACCCCATCCTTTAAAAAAAATTTTTTTTGTTATAGTTGGCATACAAAAATACAAAATTACATTAGTTTCAGGTGTAACACATAGTGATTTGACATTTACATACCTTATGATGAGGTCACCACACTAAGTATAGTGACCATCTGTCACTATACAAAATTATTACAACATTATTGACTATATTTCCTGAGTTGTACACTACATCTCTGTGGCTTATTTCTTTTATAAATGGAAGTTTATATCTCATTCTCCTTTACCTTTTTTCATCCATTTTCCCACCCCCTTCTCCTGTGGTAACCATCAGTTTGTTCTGTTTCTGAGTCTAATCCCAGATCTTTAACTTCAGTATATATTTTCTATCTTTGAAGTAAAGTTCACATTCCTTAGCAATCCTTCCAATGCACTATGTTTTAACTGAAAAGAGTCCCAAACCTGAGGAATTAAGACACAATTCTGATTTATGAAAACATTACTATCAGCACATTCAAACTTTGAACACATTAGGTTATCTAACACATGTTTGTATGACTGTTGGGGTAACTTCTTTACTGTGAACTGTAATTACTGGTTACTTGCATTTGAACAATAAAGTTACTCAAACGATTTCCAGCTTTGATGTTTTAAAAGTATAATTTTTTCAAATAGTCATTGATTTTACAAATTATTAAACACCTACCACATACCAAGTATTGTTTTAGGTGCTAAATATACACCTAGTAATGAACAGAACAGACAAAAAGCAATGACTTCTAGGAGCTTATATTCCAGGTAATGTGTTAAAATATTTCAAGTAGTGACAAATGCTATAGATAAAAATTAAGCAGAAGGATGCTTTATTTACAGGAAGAGCAAAGTGGGAAAAGTACAGGTAGGTTACAATTTAGAGCTTAAAAATCAGTTTGATAACCTGATAAACATACAGTCTTTAAGGAATTAGTATTTGCTTCAGGACTCAAACATAAAACAGATCCCTATAATAGAAACATAAAACAAATCCCTATGACTATATGTTTACTTGAATAAACAATTATAATAGGCACAATGTAAACTCATTTTACAAACTCATAATAAAATTATAGTAACATCCAAACATTCTACATCTCTCATAAACAGTACTAGATGCACTTCGTTCAATTCAATCACTTACTAGTTGTATGGTACTGAGCAAGTTACTTTATCTCTCTAAACCAAAAAGTTTTCATTTATAAATTGGAGAAAATAATAGTATCTAAGTGATAGAGCTATCAGAATTAAGAGAAAACATAAATGCCAGGCAAAGAGTATATGCTCAACAAGTGTTAGCTATTTTTTTATTTTTATTTTTTCAATTCATTTTTAATTATAACTGACATACAGTGTTAGCTATTTTTAATATCACAACTAGTAACCTATCACTGTGCTAGATATTGCATTGATATCTGCAACATTCCAGATACTTCATAAATACCTGACTCATTACCTATTGATTGATTCTGCAGCCAACATGCAAACTTGGTGATCATTATCAGCAAGAAATTGTGGAAAAACTTCATTTACAGGAAAGTCTTTTCCCATTACACTAAGAACAGCCCATTTTGAATAAGGATCAGCCTATGGGAAAAGAACAACTAAGGTTAAATATGAAATACTAAGAGAAAAATCATGCATTAACAACAGAAACAAAGGTGCTTTAAAAATTTATAAAAACCTAATATTTAACATGGAGTAACTCACCTCAAGCAAAGTTTTAAGGCATTTTACTAGTGCCATTCTTACAGAAAATGTGCACTTCCCCTCTTTTGTTAAGTGCCTGAAATAAAGTATTTCGATGTCAAATAATTATTCCAATAAAAGCAGTGAAAAATAAAGTACTGGACATTAGAATTATTTTGTTACTTCCAAAATTCTTTGCCGTGCTACCTTTAATTCTCATTATGTAGCATATGCCAATATTCTTACCTTCTAAAAAATTCTGGCTACAAGATATGTTTGAAAAGAAGTTCATTTTAATGTGTATTATTAGCTTTATATCTTTATGCCTCATTTTGGGGCTATCATACTTCATCTAAACACGTTATAGTAAACTTACTTTAAAGAGAAAAATTTTTTTAAGTTTTTGTTGTTATATCAAAGATTTCAAAAACCATATTCTACACTGATTCAGAAGTCCTTATCAGTCAAATGATATGAGGGCTCTAAATGACATACATGTGCCCCTCTATAAGTATCATGGTGTTACCTCACACTGTGACTATACACATGAAATAACCAGATAGTGACAAGGCCAATTTGTTCATTTTAGGAACACCAACAATTCAATTTAGATTTGTTGCACTTTGCTTTATTCACCACACATGTCAAACTATTAAGTGATTCAAAATTCACAGGTTAAGAAAGCCAGGCCTTAAGAAAAACACAGTTTAATTCTTCAAGCAATTAAGGAAGAAAACACAAATTACATTCTACTACTGTTAAAAGATGTATAGAGTTGCATTTAAGGGTAACTATATACTGCATGTATATAGTTACATGCAGAAATGGAAAGTTTGCATCTGTATCAGAAATTGCAAAAGAAAAATAAGAACCCCATAGTCTGTACCTACCAAAATGCTCCAATCACTGTTAGAAACTGTCCTTGAGCATCTTTTGTGTTCTCAGCATCTATATTGCCTTGACATAGGTTCGTCACTATATGAAGGACATGGTTTAAAATTGTTTTACAAACATCTTGGTCACGGCGATACAAAGAACATACATTGCTATGGTGGAAAAAGTTTAACTTAATAAGCATAACAAAATACATCTGTTAGTTTATAAATTTAAAGTGAACATAATATGGCTTTAATTTCTTACGATAGTGGTTTTAGAAGTTCAGCAACATCTTCCATTGGCAAAGGATATTCTTCTCTAGGAAGCTCCTTTAAAAGCACTAGATACTAAAATAGGAAGAAAAAAATCAGCTTTTATTTTTCATGTCATTTACTTAAATATATACGTAACCATAAATTCATACATAGACACATGCGTGTGTACACATGCACCCACACAAGCAGTACATTTTTTAAACAGGCAGTATAGTAAAAAAAAAGGGGCGGGGTGGGATTTAAAGTCAAACAGAGTTAGATTCAAATCCCAATACCACATCCTATTGTGTGGTTAAAAAACCTGCCTTCTCATCTGAGCCTTTGTACTTTCACCTGTAAAATGGGGATATGGCACTTACCTGGCCAGATTACTGTGAGGATTAAAAGAAATAACTGTAAAGGACTAGCAATTATTGTAAGAATTCAATAAATGCTAGTTGCTACCACTGTTGGGGTTAAGAGCCTGAGCAAAAATCTGAAACTATATTGTTTCCACCCTTCCAAAACAATGCTGGGGGATAGGACTTGACTGTTTAAAAGCTACTAACAAATTGTAGAAAGCAGAGATAATCATAGGCAGGGAAGAAGTCAAATACCCTGACCTATCTTTCTATAAAGCAACCTGGTAAGACTCTCTATGGCACTATGACTATTTCTAAGAGTTGTTAAATAATTTTCTGGCTGTAGTAAGAAATCAGACTTTTTTCCCTATCATCTATGTGTAAAAAAATTTCTTACTCCTCGGATATTATAAAAGAACATTAAATTGGATATTTTAAATATTTGACATAAAAGTCATGGTTGTGATGTTACTGAGTGTCTTGAAGTGCCTTTAAACAGCAAAACCTTAAGAAAAGCATACAGCCCTCCCCACTGGTCAGGACTGGAGACTTGATTAGTGTTTGCCAGGGTTGAAACCAGGGGATCAAACAAGGCTCAACCAAGCATGTTTGTTGGAGCCAGGGGCTCAACCATCATGTTCGCCACAGCTAGAACATGACCAGGGATTCTACCAGGAATTCAACCTTTATGTTTCCAAGAAGTTCTAATTAAGGAATCACCTAGCATGTTTCCCAAAGCTGGGAAAATCACCTGGCATATTTACCAATTTGCTGAGACTAGAGAAATGACCATGGATTCACCCAGCATATTCGCTGGGCCAGGGTCTCTCCACACATGGTCACCAGTACTAAGGCTAAGGGATGGCCCACATGGTCAGCAGAGTAGTTATATATATAAGAATATTGGGTAAACAAGGAAATGTATTGAGGTTCAGTGGAAAGCCCAGTTTCTTACTGATGGAAAAGGGAGTTATAAATACAGAAAAATAAACAAATCCTATGATGAATTTATTGGAATTGGAGACATCAATCAGCAGATGGATAGATTGATGTGGTATAGGGCAGGAGAGGGATTACTTTTGTAATATTCTCACGAAAGTCTAAATCTAAATATAATCATGAGGAAATATGAGAAAAACTCAAAGTAAAGAATTCTACAGAACAAGTAGCTATACTATTAAAAAATAGGAAAGTCATGAAAGATAAGACTAAGTAACAGTATCAGACTGAAAGAGACTGAACGGACCTGAAAACTAAATGCAGTAATAGTGTTATATTCCAGATGATTATACTGTTGTTATACAGGGAAGTATCATTGTTTTTATGACATATACACTGATGTATAAGGGGCATCACATCTGCAACTTAATCTTAAAATGATTCAGAAAGAGATGTGTATGTGCGCGCACGCGTGTGTGTGTGTGTAGAGAGAATACTAAGGCAAATGTGGTAAAATGTTAACAGTAGAAGCTTATGAAGGGAATATGAAGTTCTTATAGTACTGTAACTTTGTTATCACTTTGAAATTACAATAAAAAATTTAAAGAAAGTAAACTAAGGTCAAGGCGAGATTCAGACTTCAACTGCTACATTATTTAAGCATTATTTTTACATTCAGGAGCTGTGTTTCTTAGCCTAGTTTAAAATAATTTATAATAATTAATGATACTCGAATATAATAAATCTATCCAAAGTCCAAGTTTTAATGTTTCAGTATCCTCTTAAATTTTTTTCACAGCACATAAAAGAAGTGTATTTTATAACTAGTCTCAGATTCGTTTCTCAAGGAAGTGATTTCAAGTCTTCAAAGGTACTATGTGATTCTCACGTCAGTCCACTTCATTTAGCAGCAACACCACACAGAACTGAAGAGCTTTTTCATTTCACTTAACTCACCATGTGTAGGTGTAGCGGTTTAGTAGGGTCTAGAATGCTAGAATCAATTAACATTAACAATTTCCTCCGAATATCAGCTGCTCTAAATGACACAGTATTGGTAAGAGCCGTAGTTACACACATGCACAGGAACCTGACCATATCCAAAAGAAGTAGATCTTGCTTTGACAGATGTTCTTCAGCTAAAGGACTCATGGCCCCTAAAAGGAAAAAGCACTTGGTAAACTAAACAACCACATATGTTGACACTCAAATGTCTTCCCCTCTACCAAAAAAAAAAAAAAAAAAAAAAAGTATATGGAAAACAAAATTACAGTGAAATTGGTTACACACTGAAAGCCTCAAAATTCTTCATAAAAGGTTACTGAAGGATTCTGTCATCAATAATCTATTTTTAAAAAGCTGTATAAACAAACAGTACTGTAATACTGTTAATTATGGGGAAATAGAAACTTAAATTTCTGACTGTAATGAATGGTCAAGTAAATTATGGTATATATGTTAATTGGGATATTATGAGGCCGTTACTGAGTATGATTATCAATATTAGTAGCTAAATGAAAAAAATGCTTATAAGTTAACATTTGAAGAAAACAAGGTATTAGAAGGCATTTGAATGTTGATGCTGATTACAATTTTCAAAGGGTCTGTAAAGAAATGACAGGAAAAAGGCTAAAAGTGATGGCATTATGGGTGCTTTTTTTACTCTTCTGTTTTCTATTTTCCTAATAATCTATCATATGATTTTCTTTAGTAATTATTTAAAATTTTCTCTATATAGAATAGGAAACTAATAAATTTAAACAATCAAAGAATCTAATGTAGAAAGGAACAATCCTAATAGACTATACTAAAAGGAAATAAAATGAGCATAAAATTGGTATGTATGAGGCCTTTTGTAATGTCAAATCAACACAAAGAGGTAAAAGAAATCCCAAACAGTAAATTTGTATTTACCGATAGTAAGCTGGCTCTCTCCAGATTCATTTGCATCACTAACACTACTAGCAGGGAAATCACTACATACACTCATGGATGACTGATTCTCCATCTCCATTAGATTTTCATTAGTGTTATCTTCCATTGATTCTACTTCTTTATAGTCAAGTGGCTTTTTGATAAAAGATGACTTCAAAGAAAAGAAAAATGTTTTTTCAGGTTGACTTCTTTCAGAAGCATGCTGTAATTAAAACTCACCTAATCAAACAATTTAAGGTTCATGTGTTATGAACACTGCAGTATTATTTCTATTAAATGCCCACTAACAGAATAATATGCAATCTTAAATAATTTCTCATACTTATTTTATACTACCTAAAATTGGTAAGAGTCTAGGGAAAATTATACATTGGTATGACTATTTTAGAGGACAATGATTGTAGCCAGTAAAAGTAAAATTCACGTTCCTTCTGAAAAAGTAATTTCATTTCTAGAGTTTATCCTAAATCTTTCATAAGCACAAATACAAGTAGACAAAAGTGTAAGAAACTTTAACACAGGATTCTTTGTGACCGTAAAGAAAAAAAAAACTACTTAAAATGTTAATTAAGACCTGATGGGCTAAAAATACATATGCTACTGCTAAAAAAAAAAAAAAAAAGTCAGGTATAACACAATGTAGCAACATGGAAAAATTATCAAGATTTATTATTAAATGAAAATAATCAAATTACGGATTTTTTTTTTCACTCATTAGATATTTGAGTATCTTCTAAGTGCGCCATGTACTGTTCCAGACAAAAAAGTATGTATGGAAAAAGCTCGTTTGTGTGGAAGAAATATAAATGCCACAATGAGAATATGTTCCCCGTCTGGCAAGGTTTTTGTTATTTTTAAGGATAGATTATTATTTTGAATTTTGATATAGTGTCGCACAGAAATAGGTATGAGCCTGGATGATTAGTATCTAATAATTCAGTCTATTTTATTTATTGAGAAACTAAAAGCCAAGCACTATGCTAGGTAATGATATTAAAAAGCAATCAATAATATCCTCCCTCTCAACCAAGTAATTTTAATATCCACATTTTAAAAAACATAAGATGCCATATATTAGATGTATCCTTATTTAAGAGAGGTTTCAATGGAAAAAAAAAAGCATCTTAGAATCAATAAAATACAGTATTAAAACAGGAAGCATACTTACTAAACTTCTACAAATATCTGCAATATCATTCACTAGCTTTGATGTTAACAATCGTAGGAAAAAGCCAGATGCAATTTTGTTTGGATTGTGCTGTAATTAAGACAAACAAAAAAAACATGCAAACAAAGAAATAAAAACAAAACAATTTTTCTTGGCAGATAATATTTTCTCTATCTTGAATGAACTGTAGATTTTCCTTTATACTGGAAATTATCATAAGAAGCATGGATAAAAAGTTTACTATTGGGGCTAAGATATAAATTACTTCAAAAATACTAATCTCTTTTCTTAGACTAATAATAACTATAGCACATATCTTTCATTGTACATAAAGACATTAAAGTAAAATACCAGCTAATGATCGTACACATAAGCAATAATTGTAGCTTATTCTTCCACTTCTCTCCTTCCCCACTTGTAATAAAACATAAAAAAACACAATCCAAAACCAAAAATACATGCTGATAATATTAATGTATGGCCATGTACTTAATATTAGATTCCAAAAATGTATCCAATTATTATCCACATTCTGGCCTGGCTTAGGTACCTGTCAGGCCCACTCTAAATCAAAACAAAGACTACACACAGCAGCACTCTTTCTACCAAATTTTATGTAAGACTCTCTGGACAAAAGGAGTAATGTTATGTGCCAGAATTGTTTATCTTTGTGGTGCTCACTAGCCCTGGTATCGTGGTATGCACATCACATAGCTAACAGTCAACAAATTTTTATTAAATGAAAATATCCTGGCAATAAAAGAGTCACCTCTATAGTAAGTACTTAAAAGTGGGAAGATCATCTCAGAAACCTTCCTGAAATGATGAAATTAGTTTAATGAGGAATTCAGAGTACCTATTACTTTATTCCTCTGGATACTACTCTTTATTTACCAATTTAATTTTAAATCAGTGTATAAACTTATGAATGGACCAAAAAAGAAAAAAATAACACCAACCAGTTACCAACCCCTCAGTTAGGCTATACTGTCAAGTAGAGAGAACATCTTACCTTGGTACAGTTACATAAGCACCTTGTACATAGATGCATCATTTCTCTCAAGGAAACAATTCTAGATTCCTCATTTGTCTTATTTTTAAACAGAGTGATACTTTCTCCTGCACACTGCATTAGAGACTATTAAAAATAAAAGAAGGAAAAATCTAAATTCCAGTTAAAATTATAGTTTAGTTATTCCTTTTTAAAGTTTTACTTAATGGGAAAATTAAGTGCTTCAAGAAGTTATACTTGGTTTATAGTATAATTAAAAATTATAAACAATTTTTCTAAATGACAAATCTTATACCTTGTTCTTATAAATCAGGCAACTGACAGAGTAGTACCCAGAGATGAAATAAGTTTCATGCTGTGGACCTACTTGATTAACACTCATAGTTAAGGATTATTTAGGATAATTGATCATAGGAAAAACTTTTAAAAGTACAGATAAAAAACAATATTTTTGTTAATGAGATTAAATTTTAATGTGATATTATTTCAATTACTATATTTATAGTTGGCTTAAAATAATTTCAAATGTTAAAGATACATAGTATCATTTCTTCTCAGATTGCATAAATGAAAGGGTTAACCTACATAAAATTTATGTTTTCCAAATAAATACACCAATTTTCCCATGAATATATTTCCTTCAACTTAATCCAGAATTTTATTTGCATAAATTCTCCTACCTTAGCTTTCTGGAATAATTCTGATTTATATGCTTCCTCTTCAGTTATTACACCCACGAAACAATAGCAACCAAGAACACCCACCAAAAGACTTGAACACCGAACAAGCGTTCCTGTATTTGTAGTCTTAAAGTAAAACACAAATAAATATATATAGTTCATAAATAATTTTGAGTATTCTATGATTATCTCATATAAGAACAAACTTTATGTATATATTAAGAAATAAAAGTTCAATTAATTGAATTAATAGTGGCATAATTCCAATCATCTCTAAAAAGCATTTAAGAGATCTCTGCATTAAAAATGATCTACCTTTTGACCCAGTAATTCCACTTCTAGGTATTTTCCAAAGAAAATCAAAATACTAATTCATAATGATCTATGCACTCCTATGCTCAATCCAGTGCTATCCACAACAGCCAAGATATGGAAGCAACCTAAACGCCTATCAACAGACGACTGAATAAAAAAGTCATGGTTCACATATACAATGGAATATTACTCAGCCATGAAAAAAAAAATGAAGTCCTAACACATGCAACAACATGGATGGACCTAGAGGTTATTATGCTGAGCAAAATATGTCAGAGAAAGACAAATACCATATGAATTTGCTTATATATCGAATCTAAGGGAACAAAATTAACAAACTAATCAAAAAACAGACTCACAAATACAGGGGACAATCTGGTGACTGCCAAAGGGGAGGGGAGTTGCGGGGCTTGGACAAAGGGGTGAAGGGCTAAAGAAGTATAAATTAGTAATTGAGATATGGTCTTAAGGATGAGGAGCACGACATAGGGAATATATAGTCAGCAGTAATGTAATGGCTAGGTGTAGAGCCAGAGGAGTGACAGGGTAATCATAAATCTCTAACCAATGTACTGTATACTTGAAACTAATAATAAAATGCTTTAAAAAAATTAAATTCCATATGTGAAGTCAACATGAACCATGATCCTAATTCCAAAATAAATTGTTCAAAATTGAAAAAAAAAAAAAAAATGAGAGAAGGATCTGCAGAGTTGTGATAACCAGAATTCTCAGGAAAAATAGAAGTTATCTCCTAATGGCTAAGATCTCTCCTCTTAAAGTGGCACAGTGTACTGCACACCTGGCCCTTAACTATTTGAGATAAGAAGGAAAAATATGATAGGCAAATAAATGTCTTAGAACATAAACAGAAATTAGATTCATACTGAGACATTAAAATGACATTTTGAGCTTCTAAAGAACAAGAACCTTGATTTATTCAGCTTTTTAGAGTCCATGGACTAGCACAAATATTTTTCAAAGTAGATACTGCTTTAGCCAATTTTATAGAATTATGTAAGAATTTGCAAAGACTACCCAGAAAAATAAGATTTTTGGATTTTTTGATCCTATATTGTAGGTAATGGCATTTTAGGGGAAAACACAGAAGTCCGTGTTATTTTGTAATGGAAGTTGTTACAACTGTGATCCAGAAGAATGTCAGAATTGAGGGTAAGGCAGATAGATGAAATAGGCACACTGTCCCTTCTCTGGCTCTTTAGCTCACTATCTCTAAATACTGAATTCACTCATTTGAGTAGCTTTTAGGTTTTATTTTATTCAACAAATATTTTATCATCTACCATGTAACAAGGCATCATGGCAGATATAAAGATTAAAAAAATATGTCCTTTAAGGAGCTTATAACATGATATAAGAAACATTTACATATAAAACATATACACAAATTATGGTACAAAGAAAATGCTGTCATTTAAAAACAGAAATATTAAGTACTATAAAAATTAAAAGATGAATTATTATGGCTGAGGTTATCTAAGAAAGGCTTTAGCAAGGATTTTGACATGTGGATGATTCGAACATAGAGAAATGGGTAGAAAACATGGGAGTTTTGGCAAGACAATAGCACACATGAAGAGAATTTTAAGAGGACAACGGAAGTGATATGAGAAATTACTACATGACTTCTAAAATATGGGTGACTGCTAGTTCATTTATTACAATAAACACTTCTGCCTCTTCGAGCACCACCAAAATCTATTAGATCAGTTTCAATTATGTCCTTTTATTGTAACATCTCCCACCACTTAATGCGAAGTTCTTTTCATCAAATAATTGCTATGCTCAAAACCATTATCATTCCCCATTAACTCACCTAAAGAATTCTACTTCTTTAGTGTCTACCAGAATCTTGGTACATTGAAAATACCAAATTATTCATCAGTTTTCCTTTTTTCATGTTTTCTCAACATGCACACATGTACTGTCACTATGCTTTTAAAGGAAGTTTCTCACCACTCTTAGTGCCTTTCCTGTTCATTTCTTCTTCCTAACAGTCTACCAAAGTGGAATCAAATACAGGCTTTAATTTTTTTTTTGAAAATCTCACCTCATACGAGTAGTTATTTAGAAGCTGTTCTGACAACCCCAGAAGATAGCGATCCAGTGATTCCTTGAGATTTTGGTGGACAGAAAAGCATATACTGGATTGGTGCTTTTCTACAACACAGTCTTTCGCAACGGTTAAAAAATCCATCTTGTCAAAAGTTGTCCGAAGAAATAATTCTTCAACTGCTGAGAATGAAGGCTCTTCTTTATCTTTTTGGTGTTGTTCACTTCAAGAAAGTAAGATCTTTAATTTATAATCAAACTACCTTATACTTTACCTTCATACAGCACCAATATATTACAAATGAAAACATTAACTCAGAGTCTACATTATTCAAAGACTGCTTATACAATTAATTATTCTTTTAAATGCTTCTCTTCTTTGGACTTTGGTACGTACTTGTACCAAATTTCGTTATTCAGTAGCAAATTTTACTAATAGATGGACAAAAGAAATATAAGTTATGATCTCAAAAATAAATCCCCCCCTAAAATATTAAAAAGAACACCATAACACCAGGTATAAACCTGAAGAATAACATTATCTAAAAACATTTCCCTTTTCAATCTCTGATTTCTCCAACATGTAGAATTTCTTTCATCTTATGCCCTCTTGAAGGAGATTCTTCATGCCAATCTTCATGCCAATGCATCATCTTCAGTCACAGTAATAAACATGCCAATGCGTCATCTTCAGTCACAGTAATAAACATAACCCTTTGAGTCAATCAACTAAAATGAGGTTTTTGGATTCATTTTTGTTTTCCGTTTCCTCGATTATCATTAGTTTTTAAAGCTAACAAAATCAGATTTTAATTGACATATAAAAATGAGTCATACCTTTAAGGAACTCGTTTCACATAATTTTTTTGTTCTTAATTTCCCATCGTAACCATTCTACTTCTTCCATTAGCAAATGTCACATGTCACACTATAAAGCATTAAAAAATAATAAACTAGATCTAAAATTACAGCAAATAAATTGCAAACACTGAATTAAAAGAAACTTTTCCCTGGCTAACAGTTGTGATTTTTTTTTAACTTGACCAATTTAGTTCATAATTTTTAAGATGTAGTTACTATTCTGCTAAAATTATTTATCTTTGCAATTAAAGTTATATCTTAACAGAACTCTGTTAGACAACATACCATTCTGGCACACTCTGGAAAAAATTCATTGCATCTTTACAGTTTTTCATAGTGAGACTCACAAGGATTTTCTCCAGTACAAGATGAGGAAAATCACTGTAAAGCAAATTAAAAACCTTTACTTAGAAGACCAAAAGTCATCTAAAGTAGTCTTTAAATTAAACATCCATGTTTGGCTTTAATACTGACCTCTAAAATTTGCATTCAAAATTAAAATTGCTTTCATTTATAAGGAATTTTTTAACATCTGAAAGAATTATTTAGAGTGCATACATTTTTTTGTTACTATTGTTCTCAATACTTCCTAGAAGCAGAAACATGTCCAATTTTTAAAGCTCATTTCTGAAACAAAATAATTATGAAATTAAAGTGAAAGCACTAGGATCCAGGGTCTGTTCTCCAACCATTCAGTTCCAATTACTAACTATGGAAAGCTTAAGTGGGCAAGCTGCTCCTCATCCTAGTGCTAAGTCCCATTTTGTCTTTTTCTCGTTTCTCCTCCCACCACCGATTTCACATTTCACTCAGAAGATACTGTCATTATGATTCCAGAATACACTGGAACCGAATATATGTTCAGACAGACCTATTTACAGAAGGTCACGAAGGGTCACATAAGTGCTCAGAGTTACATGTATATTCTTTGTGCACATCCTAAGCCCTTATCCTCACTGACTAGACAGAGAGACAAGAACAAAGTACTTGGACAAAGATCCAGGTACAAAAATGCAGAACGCTGTAAAAACAAGGGGACTACTTAATATTTTTAGGGCTAGCTCTGGGAATCCTGCATTATCACTGTGAAATAAAACCATCTAGTTTCTTAAAATAATTGAGGGCACCTTATAAAACAAACCCCAAAAAACAGCTAATGAACTCAACATGCTAATGAACTCAAATTACCTGTGAAGAGTTGGAGGCAGCTCTGTCCTGTCTTCAAAGTCATCCTCTAACTGATAGAATAAGAGCCATTTCATTATTAATTCTTTTAAAGAAAGACTTCTATTTACTTCACATATATTCTGCTCCATTCCCATTTTTACTGTTTCTGGAACCACACAGATGGTCAGTGCCAACATCAAACAGCATACTGCAGGACTATAACAAAACAAAAGATGATTAATGTTAAAAGTAATCTCTTTGAGGACAGAAACCTTGACTGTCTATCACCAGGCCACCAATGCTTAGGACAGTGCCTGGCACATGGTGGACATGTTGTATACTTCTGTTGACTAGATGAACACAAGAAAGTGTAAAAAGTTTGACTGCATTTGAGAAAATTCCTGATTAGAGGACGTAGTACTATTAAAATATAAGGTTTATGAATCCTGAGCAAACAAGTAATTGTCAAATTACAGATAAAAATATTTAAACACTTAATTCTTTAAAACTGGCCTTAGTAACTTCTCCACATCTGAAACTAAATTTGCATTTATTTATTTGCACTTCCTGGATAAGCATCAAAAAGCATCTGAAATAGAATTTAACAATCTTTAACTGAAGTTACAAACTCTAAAAATCAGGGGGTTGGGAAATACACACACACACACACACACACACACACACACGCACGCACGCACGCAATGAAAACTGCAAAATCTCATACAATGCATAGACAACTTACCATGAAGGTCTACAGGCTGATCCAGTAAATAACTTCCAGAATTCTCTGTCAACTTCAACTAAACTCCCTTGAATTATGGCTCCAAGTAAGCCAAAGTTTTCAGCTTGTATTTGTTCAGAACTTATCCTGCGAAAGGTAATAGACCAAATTTTAATCCAGAGTTTCAATAAATCTGACTTTTGTGAGCTTTCGAGATCTGATTTCTTGCTTTGACACAGAGCAACTTCCATAAGGCATCGTAACACATATGGTGTGCGTTCCCCACGTCGCTGTTGAGGTAGAAGCTGGTGTAGTATCATTAATAATGGTGACAGCTCACAGTTAGGTAAATTTGCAGGATATTTTGATATTAATTGGGTTGTAATCTGTAACCTAAAAGAAAAAAATATAATTAATTTGAAAATTATTCTATTCCATTAACAAGTTAAAAGAAAATAAATATATAGACACATTACCATTATAATATACTAGAGTATCACCATCATCATTTTCCATACTAATCTCAAGAGTATACTGACTCTTAATTTTTATTAGGCCCTATTTCCTAAAGTGGCAAGAAGACTGACAACTTTTCTGGCTACCTGGGTAAGCTCTCATATATTTCCCTTAGGTTGTTAAAACATAGATTGTTAAAAGATTATTAAATTACTTTCTTCCTAATCTAATCCTATTAGCAGGTGCTACATATGCTAACATCTCTTTGTGTTGAGGTGTACAACTCAGTGGGTTCCATGAGGCACACACTGATTGCCTACTAGACAGCCATTCTCCCTTCTTCCTTGTTATGGTAATATGCTTAAGAAAGGTGGCCCTGTCCCTCACCCTAGCAGATGAACCATAGTGGCTGATCTCAGCGCGTCCTGGGATCACCTTCTCCTTTGTCAGTGACCGGTTTGGAAGTAGACAAATGACCTAATTCTAGCTAATAATATTAAAAGATTCTGTCCGAGGTCTTATAGAAAAACTAAATGAGACTAAAATGACACTGAAAGAGGAAAAAAGTGACATTTTACCAAGGCACAAGTTCAAAATCATTCTGTGACTTCTGAAGATGATCTTTTATTACGTCCCAGCCTAATTCTATTTTCCTCTTTTTGCAAGGTACACTGTAAGCATTAAATTCTCTTTGTGTGATGGTATAGGACTGAGAAATCTCCAAAGATCTGGTATCTTCATTAAAAACCTGTAAAATTAAAAAAGGAAAACCTATTTTTTTTACATTGCTATTGTTTTCTAATTGTTCATTTGGAAAAGATTATTCTTCCTCAAATGAAGATACAGGGATATCATAAAGCAAGAGTAATAAGTTATAGAAATATATAAATATGATCATATAGTAATGAGCAAACATTTTGCATGACGGTAATGGCTCTCCAGAAAGCAAATATTATCAAATAAAGTGTTAGTTTTATTTCCTCGTAACATTTACTAAGCACACCAAGATATGTAAAAGTAAAGCAAAAACCTCTATTTTCAAAGGAATTAAATCATAAATTTAGCATTAATAAAATATTTGACAAATGAAATTACCTAGGATGTTAATCAAATGTCTGGGGGAAAAGTTTTACTTAAGAAACATTAATAACTATGGTGTACACTTCTGAAACTAGTGCAATTTTATATGTTAGCTATATTTTTTAAAAAATCTTTAAAAAGAACATTAAGCCATCAACTGATGAATGGATAAACAAAATGTAACATAGCCATACAACTGAATATCATTCAGTGATAAAAAGAAATGAAATACCGATTCAATGAATAAACCTTGAAGACATTATGCTAAGTGAAAGAAGGCCATATTGTATGATTCCACTTACACCCAGGGTCCCCAACCCCTGGGCTGAGGACCAGTACCAGTCCATGGCCTATTAGGAACCAGGCCGCACAGCAGGACATGAGTGGCAGGCAGCAAGTGAGGCTTCATCTGTATTTGCAGCCCCTCTCCAGCACTAGCATCACCGCCTCAGGTCCACCTCAGATCATTAGGCATTAGATTCCCATAGGAGCACCAGTCCCTGGTGCCAAAAAGGCTGGAGACCGCTGACTTATATGGAATGTTCAAAATAGGCGAAATTAATAGAGACGGAAAATAGATTAGTGGTTGGTTGCTAGGGACTAGGAGAAGTGGGGAATTAGGACTGACTGCTAATCGGTACAAAGTTTGTTTTGAGGCTGATGGAAATGTTCCAGAATTGAGTAGTGGTGATGGGTACACATGTTGAAATAGTGAATTTAAAATAGTGAATTTTATGCTATGTGATATCTAACTCAGAATAAAAAGAAGAAAATTTAGGGTTAAGGTGAACTTATTTCCTACAGACAATCTTTTAAGAATGGAAAAGTTCATCAGTTTATATATATAGCAGAGTTATCTTTTCTGGTGAGAAGGCAATTCCAAATATTTATGGTGTTTTGAAAGGAGCAGTTATATGTAGAGCAATTTTACATGTTTTTTTTTTTTTATTTAAATCAGAATGCAGATTTTAAAAGCCCAGGAAAAGAAAAATTAATGGGAAATTTCAAAATGTGACAAGACCTACTACTGTACCTGGTGACAGATATCTGCCATCAATTCAATCAAGTTTTCCTTGACAGCAATACTACGAAATACTGAAGAATATTTTCCTCTGCTCCCTATATGATTTATCTCATTAACTAGCAGATCATATAAGTCGTATAAGATACTTCTCCATTTTCTTGATTCATAAGCACCTGTAATTTAAAAAGTTATAATTTATATATACACTCCATTTGTACTGCCAACTCTCACAAAACTATTCATCTGTTAAGGTGGAAACATTAGAAAACATCTGGTCCAACCTTCAATTCAGTACTAATGCCTCTTCTGACAATATCCTTGACAAGCTCTACTAAAAAAAGGTGTCTATTTCACACACAGTAAACTGTATTAATTTTAATATTCTTTATATTCTGATCTTTCTCGAATCAACTCTATCAAAATCTCAGACTTTCTCTAATATCTTCTCTTCCCTAAGGCAAATACAATTAATATATTCCCTCTTTTACATGAAGACCAAGTTCTCTATCTTAGTTGAAATGAAAAACATTACCAGTTCCTTTAGCACACAAATGACATCCAGAATTGTCATCATCCCAGTCCTCTTTTTTTGGACACACTCCAGTCAACTTAAGGCCCTCTTAAAATGCTCACTCTACAAAATCTGATGAACATAATACGCTGACTGTGAACTGACCAGTATGGGGAACAATGGGCTATTACTTCCCCAAAACAAACAAAAACCCATGAAATCTATTAACATAGCCTAAAACTACATTAGCATTTCTGGCAGCTTCATCAATCTGCCGATATTTAATTCATCCTAAATATGCAGTTAACTACAACTCTATATATGTCATACCATCTCCTAATAAGCCTGATTTTCATCCTGGTGAGACTATGTGAAAGATGAAAAACTAAGAAAAGCCACTACTTTTTGACTCACAGTGGTTTCATGGGCTACAAATACATGTAACCATAAATACTAGAACTCATGAAACATACATAAAAGTGGCTACAATACTTCTCCCGTTTTAGCTGCCATTACTCATTGAAGCATGATTTCTTAATAAGGTCATTAAACTAGCCATGATGAATTGGTCCATAGGCTGGCACAAGCCCAAAGGCAAACGTAGCCTGAGCATGAGGAAACTCATTCAGTTCCAGTTCCACCCAATAAAGTTCCTATCTACTGAATGGAGCTACACCAAGCAATACTCTCTTGATAAAAGACAAATGTAAAGAAATCAAGGCTAAATGGGTTATTCATTTCTGGTTTTCATAGCAAACAGCGGATTGAAATAACTATGAGTCTCTATGTACATATCTTCCTCAGGAACTGACTAATCAAATTGGTTGTTTTCTCGAATCAACTCTATCAAAATCTCAGACTTTCTCTAATATCTTCTCTTTCTCTAATATCTTCTCAGTCCACATTTATCTATTTTATTTTCTAATAAAAGCTATATGTAAACAAAATCCTGTCTTCTCTAAATTCTTTTAGTGTCATACCTCTTAGCAACTAATTATTGCTGCATAATCAGCTCCTAGAGGAAACAGTGTCTTATGTTTGTATTTTTCATAATATCTAGCATTGTACTAAACAAATGGTAAGTCATATGATTAGCTACCACAGCTTCAAAATCTAAAAAAAAGTGTGAACACTATCATTATGACAAATACTATTACCAAGCACAGGAATTCAGAAGATGGTCATAACCTCCTACCAAGTACAAATTTCATACTTAAGCCTCTATGTTTCAATGAAGAAGCAAATTTAAAACAGCAAAAATTTCCTTTATACCTTTTTCTTGGGTTTTGGCTCCCTTTGGATGATGGATATAAATTTGCAGCTGAAATAATTCAATAATTATTTCTTTTAAAGAATCATTAAGTCTGTGTTGAGTCCAAATATAAACCAAAGTAGGAAGATTTTCATCTCCTAATTCACACACTTGAATTCGAAAATTAACAGCTAAAGTCTTGAGGAAGATAATAAATGCCGCTAAGATATGATTTAGACCTGCAAAGATCTTTTCTTGTCTGTAACAGAAAATAAACAGACTCAACTTGGTGTAACAGAGGGCAGGGATGGGGGGAATGTGGATACACAAAGTGACGACAGTTATGAAATTGCACAATGAAAAAAATCTAATTTTCAAATAACAATAGCATTAATTTCAGAACTATTCAGAAAAAAAAAACATCATAGCAGCACTACACAACAACAACAAAAATTCTTATTTGATGCTAAAGATTATTCCTGTTTGCTCTCCCTGCTACTGAAATATTGTATAAAATTACACGAAACTGTTTTATAATACCTACCATTTATAAAATGTTTTACATTATAAATTGGTTAATGCCACACAAATGTAAGATATTGATACTTCCAAAATATACTATTTTATTCTTATCCTCAAAAATGGGGAAAATAAAACTACTTGAGGATATTTAGCTCTTCCTGTCATTAGAAAAGACAGATCTCTCACTGAAGAAAGAACATCCTTTCATGTTCTGTATATTGGATATTCAGAAAGTACTGGACCTAATACTTTCTTTGGAAATCCACTAGTTCTACTACAATGAGCCAATTTTTAAAAAATTGGTAGTATTTTTAGTTACTGAATCTAAAACACAGTCTTCCAAGATCAAATGGATCTTCAATATAAAACGAAACAAAAAGAGATTAGATTACCTTGCATTTTGAATAGCCTTGGAAAAAAAATCCAAAAATTTGGGATTCAATCCATCAGTTTGTGAGCAGCATCCTTTAGTCACAGCTTGAATTATTCTAGCCAGTAAAACTCTATTAATGTCTTGAGAAGGTTTAAGATACAGCCTGAAGTACACAGAGAATAATTCTTGAAAAGACAAACAAAAATGTATGTTATATTTTTAAAAAGAAACCGATCAAATTATTTAACTTAAACGTCACAATTCAATTTAAATTTCAACAATCCCACATGTAAAAAAGATTAAAATTATACTTATATTTAATAAATAAAAGCATTCTGTCAATCTTTCATTGTATTTTATATAAATTGCCTTCAAGACAGGAACAGCTACAGAGAACGCAAACACCAGTTTAAAAACCAGACTTCAGATAAACTTCCCTATGTTCCTTCTCTAATCCTATGTTCCCTCATACAGGCCTAACAAAGCACTTGACACAGTGCACACTCCAAGTTTTGTTTTGTTTTAATGCTGTTTGACTAATAATGGAGAACTTATTTCTCACAGCAATAAGAGTAGTAAGAGTACTTTCATTTTTGCATAAATTCCTCAATCCCAAGGCAATGTGAAGAGGGACAGGTGACACAAGTACAAATGATGAGCTACGTTACAGGAGAGAAATCCCAAGTCTTTATAACGAATGGGCTGCAAGCAAATCTGTCCTTTGCTCTGGAGGAAACTATCAGTTATCTCCATCATCATCCCTATCTTCCAGGACTCACTATACAAGAATACTTTAAAAAATAGTCTAGAAAAAAGTAGTGTGTCCGCTCATAACATCTGCAGAAATGTGAGATGCTTTGAGAATTATCTCCTAACACAATGAAAAGCAAAGTTGCTAACGCATGATCTTCTTCCCATAAACTCCTCAGTAAAGTAAGAATACCTATGAGTAGCTTCCTTTTCCACTGTGGATGGTACATGATTCTACAGAAATAGTTTAAAATAAGCAATATAAAAAAAAGAATAAGAACACTATAAATACCTCAAACATTAAATAGTAAAAAAAACAAAACCAAATGATTTTCAAATGATTCCCATCATATCTGACGTTAGTTTATAGAACTCTACACCCACTACATACATTACATTATGGTAAAAAAATTTACATTAATACATACAAATTTGGAGATTAGAAAAAAGGAGGGGTTATCTTGATCATTTCCCTCTTATTACTTGCCAGGAGCAGAGAGGTGAAATAGGAAAACCCAAAATGCAATTGTCTCTGATGAAAGCTCAAGCTTCAGGGCTATTATGTTAGTTGGGGGTAATTACCCCAATTCTAAAAGAATCCACATACTGCCCTAGTTAAATGGTAAAAAACATATATAAGACATCAATAAAAGCTCAGAAGAATAAAGACCAACTTCTTCAAAAAAGCCTTCAGATGATTTTACCTCCTCCATGAATTCAATGACAGAAAAAGCTCAGAGCAGATGGTTAAACATGATGTTAAAAAGGAGTTTCTAGAGTCAAGAAAATAAAATAAAATCCCAAATTACATAATAAAATGTAGATTGGGACTTTATAAGACAAGCATGCTATCTGCAAAGCATGCTTCTTTTGTATGCCTTTTATTTGCTTTTCTTGCCTAATTATCCTGGCTAGAACCTCCAGTACAATGTTGAATAGAAGTGGTAAGAGTGATTTCTTTTGTGAAAAGTTTTAAACTATAAGTCCAATTTCTTTAGCAGTTAAAGAACCATTCAGATTATCTATTTCATATTGTGTGAGTTTTGATGGTGTGTGGTTTTAAGAAATTGGTCTATTTAAATTCAGTTGTCAAATTTATGTGTGTATAGCTCTTCACAGTGTTCCCTTATTTTTTTAATAGCTGCAGGATCTGCAATTATATCCCATTTCATTCCTAATATCATTAATTTCTGTCCTCTGTTTTTATATTAGTCACTCTTGCTAGAGGCTCTATGTTTTCAAAGAATCAGCTTTTTGTTTCATAAACTTTTCTCCAGTGTTTCTTTGTTTTCAATTTCATTTATTTCTGCTCTTCTGCTGGAAGATTTTGGGTTTGTTTTTCTAGTTTCTTGAGATGGAAACTCTTATCATTGATTTAAGATCCTTCCTTTTTTCTAATGTAGACATTTAATGCTATAAATTATCCTTTTGACAAAACTTAACTGCAGTACACAAATTTTGATATGTTGTAACTTTCATTTTTCATTCAGTTCTATTATGCTTTGATTTCAAGACTTTTCCTTTAACCCATGAATTATTTTGAAGTGTGTTGTTCATTTTCACAAAAGTATTATGAGGGAAACAGAGTACTTCGATAAAAAATAAAAAGAAATTTAGAAGAGCACTCAGAAAATTGCAGTGACATTTAAGCTGAGACTTGAAGGATGAGAAGAAACCAGTCATACAGAGGACAGCCTCTGACAAGGACAAATGCCACAAGGCAAGAGCTTGCACCCTCTGAATAGGAGTGTATGAGATAATCCATTGCAGTGTCAGAACAAAATATTAGAACTATTTAAAATTAAAATTAATTACAAATAAAATTAAGATTTACTGATATTTTATACAAAAATTAACAATGACCACTTTGGAAGACAAGTTGGCAGTTTCTTATAAAACTAAACATATTTTTACCATATAATCCAGCAATCACACTGCTTGATATTTACTCAAATGATTTGAAAATGTATCTGCACACTGTTGTTTATAGCAGCTTTAGTCATAATTCCCTAAGCTTGGAAGCACATTGAAATGTCCTTCGGTAAGTGAATGGATAAACTGTGACACATCCAGATAATAAAATATTATTCAGTGCCAAAAAGAAATGAGCTATCAAGCAATGAAAAGACATGGAGGAAACATAAATGCATATTACTAAGTAAAAGAAGTCAATCTGAAAAGACTACATACTGTATGATTCCAATTATATGACATTCTGGAAAAGGAAAAACTATGGAGATAGTAAAAAGACCAGTGGTTGTTAGAAACTGGAGGGAGGGATAAACAGGTGGAGCACAGAGGATTTTTAGGGCAGTGAAACTAACTGTTCTGTATGATAATTTAATGGTGGATATACATTTATCAGTATACGTTTGTCAAAGCTTATAGAATATACACCACCAAGAGTGACTCTGATGTAAACTGTAAACTTTGGGTGTCAATGAAAAACCATAAGATTATCTCAGTAGATGCAGAAAAAATTAGCAAAATTCAATATCTACTCTTGATAAAGACCATGAGCAACTAGGAATAGAACGGAACATCCTTGACCTGTACCGACAGCTAATACGCTTAATGGTCAAACACTGAATACTTGCCCCTAAAACCAGGAATAGGACAAAGATGTCTGCTCTCACTACTCCTACTCAAAACCATACTGGAGAAAAAACTATAAATCTATTAGAGGAAAACATCGGGGGAAAGTTTCATGACACTGGATTTGGCAATTGTTTAGAAATGACATCAAAAGCACAGGCAAAAAAAAAAAATAGATCAACTGTACTCATCAAATTTACAACTTTAATTCATCAAAAACTTTGTCATCAGAGTTAAGGCAACCCATGAAACAGGATTAAATATTTGCAAACGATATATCTGATAAAGGATCAATATCCAGAACAAATAAAGAACCTACAACTAAACAATTAAAAAAAAAAAAAACTTGATTAAATACTGATCAAAAGACTTGAACAGACATTTCTCCAAAGATGACATAAGAATGGCCAATAAGCACATGAAAAGTTCAACATCATCAGTCATCAGAGAAATGCAAATCAAAACTACAATGAGATACTACTTCGCACACATTCACATTAGGATGGCTATTGTCAAAAATAGAAAAAAAGAACAAGGGTTTGTGAGGATGTAGAGAAATTTAAACACTTGAACATTGCTGGTGGATATGTAAAATGGTACAGCCCTTATAGAAAAAAAAGTATGGCAGTTCCTCAATAAAGTAAACATAGATTTGCCATACAATGCAGCAATTCCACTTCTAGATCTATACCCAAAAGAACTGAAAGCAGGACTCAAAGAGCCATCTGTACACTCATGTTCATAGCAGCATTATTCACAATAGCCAAAGGGTAGAAACCACCCAAATGTGCAATGACAGATAAATGGAAAAACAAAATGTGGTATGTACATTAATTGAATATTCAGTCTTAAGAAGGAATTCTTGACATATGCTACAACATGAATGAAACCTGAAGACCTTATGCTAAGTGAAAAATTTGTCCATTTGACAAGGACAAATATTTTATAATTTCATGTCCAGATGGTAGCTAGAATAGTCAAATTCACAGAAGCGAAGTAGAACAGTTGCCAAGGTCTGGGGGAGGGGAGAAGGGAGAGGTCTTATTTATGGGTAGGTTTCAGTTTGAGAAGATGAAAAAAGTTCTAGAAATAGATGGTGATGGTTGTACGACAATGTAGTTATATGTGGATTTTCAAATGTGCAGGAGGTCAGCACCACTAATTTTCACACTGTTCAAGAATCAATTGTACACTTAATGCCACCGAACTTAAAAATGGTTAAAATGGTAAATTTTGTTATATACATTTTACCATTAAATATATCATAGTGGAGGTCCTAGCCAATATAAGGAAGAAAAAGGATAAAAACCACGTGGCCTAGAAATGAAGAGAAAAAATCCTCTACTATTTGCAGAGGACATGATTATCTAAATAGAAAATCCAAAGAACCTACAAAAGAGCTCTTAGATCTATTAATATTTTAGCAAGGTCCCAGAAGACAAGATCAATAGACAAAAACCGACTGCACGTCTACGTAAGAGCAATGAATGATATAAAAGTACAATTTACAAACAGAGTATAAATCTAACAAAAACACACAAATTCTATACATTGATAATTACAAAACACTGACTTTTTAAAAAAATTTTATTTTATTGGTTAGACATTTATATAGTTTCTAAAATGATCCACCCAATTGCTCTTTCTCTTCTCTGGCTTTCCACCTATCTATTACATTAATGCTAACTGCATTCCCTATGCTGTGAGATATATCATGTTCATGGATTGAAAGAGTCTACATTGTTAAGATGTCCATTCTTCCTAAATTGTTCAACAGATTCTATGTAATCCCTATCAAAATCTCAGCAGGATTTTTTGTAGAATTCAACAAGATGATACTAAATTTACACAGAAATGCTGCACCAGTCTTAGGCCATCTTCTCACCTCACTCAGAAATCCCTTCCTAAACAATCTTATCAGTAACCATAGCTTCAATCACAACCACTACCAAATATGTATTTTGAACATAAACTTCGCTTCTTGAGCAGAATCCTCGTTAGAGAAGCAGGTTTCAGGGAAGGGAGCTAACTAGAAAAATAATTCAACAAAAGGGCTGATTATTAGAAGTGATAGTAGTTTGCTTAAAAATAAAAAGAGGATTTCAGAGAACATGTCAGATGATGGAATCACAGTAAAGAGACTAAAAGAAGGACTACCATTGTTTCAGTGAGACCCATTATTTTAAGTACTAATTAATCTAAAATCATCAAATATCCTAAATATTTAGGATGCACCACTTTGGTGAGACCTCTTGGAGTACCCTAGATAGCACTGGCCTATTCTCCAAAGGCTATCACTAGGCTTATTGAGGGCTGTGTTTGGGATACAGCCTCCTGTTCAAAGCAATAGCACAAACCCCAGATGACACCTTAGAAATTAATGCAATAGCTTAGAAGCCTTTTATTCATGTGGACCAGTACAGTGTAATGCAGGGCACTGATTAGGTCATGCTTTTATGGTCCATATATCTCATTTTGAAATGATACACTGACAGTAAAGAATATAGATAAATGTCTCTCAATTTAGTTAGCACAATTTATGTTGAATACTTTTCACTGAAATTATTGAGTTTCTAATATTTCAGGTGGTTTTATTAGAAGACTTTGACATTTGGCTTCAAGTCACTTCATTACCATCAAATCCCATTTTCACCCATTAAACCCATTCAGACCCAGAAATGTTCCATCTTTGAAATCAATAAACTCAAATGTTTCACTTTCTGACTATAACTTCCTTCCTTTGTGGTCTCTCAGTAATTCTTAACTAACAAACTGTCAATAACACTAGATTCCTTCCTGGCACCTATTAAACCCATATAGACCCAGAAATGTTCAACCTTTGAAATAATAAACTCAAACGTTTCGGTCTCTGACCATAACTTCCTTCCTTTGTGGTCTTCTCAGGATCTCTCACCTACAAATTGTCAACAACACTAAATTCCTCCCTGACAACCACTCTGTTTATCTTTAAAGTCACTGGGTCCTATATCCTGTAGGTTTTATATAGGACCCAGTGTGTACTAAATATCATATTCTAACACTTTTGATACCTTACCAGTGACCTCTTAATTACCTAATTCAATGAATACTTGTGTCTTATCATTTCTACGACACTTAAATTGTCACATCCCTTCCAACTTGTAACTCTTGCTTTCACGTTTCTAACATACCTCTCTTGGTTTTCTTCTTTCTACTTTAATCATGGTTGAATTTAAATATCATTGATCTGTGAACTCTACGTACTCAAACATGTCTATATTATATTGCATTATAATTTTTGGTTTATTTGTTTTCTGCCCTGGACTGGTATAATTCCTTGAGAATAGGGGATGGCATCTTTCGAATCTGTAATTCCAGTTCTGATAGCAGGCACCTAATAGATTGTCAGTAACAATAATTTAGGAAGTATATAATAAATGTAAATTTAGAATCAGATCCTATAACCATTTAATTATATTAAAGTACTATTTAACCGTGATACAGTTTAAGGGCCATAGACTAACTGCTCCTTTGGTGAAATATTTCACAAGGAAAAATCCACTGAAAACAAACTTTAAAACATACCTAGCCACTGTTGCTGAGATATTTCACACCAGTATTTTCTCACTGAAAGAATGTCTTTGAGCAGTATGTTGCTACAATCAGCTCCATAAATGGCACCATCAGATGAATCTTTCACTGTATCCATGATGTAATTCAAGAGTTCTTGACATTTTAGCCTGGGTGCTCCTATTTAAAAAAAGACACTTGAATGGACATGTAAAATAAAGAAATAGGTAGGTAGATGATAGATAGATAGATAGATAGATAGATAGATAGATAGATAGATAGATAAAAATCAAGAGATAATATATCCATGAGAAGTTAGAAAATTGGAGAAAGAAGAATAAAAGATGACTGCCATAAAATAAAATAAAATAAAATAAATAAATAAATAACATATAAATCTTTGAAAAATTAATAAGGAATGACAACTATATAAACAATTCTTTTTGGGAAATTATATAAATAATTCTTTTTCGGAAATTACTATTAACCAACCTCCTTCTCATAGAGCACAAATTAGCAACCTATGGCCCATAGGCAAAATTCTGCAAGTTGTTTTTAGAAACAGTTTTACTGGACCACAGCCATGTACATTCATCCGTTGTCTGTGGCTACTTTCAGGCTAAAACAAGAGTTGAGTACTAGAAATAGAGACTTATATAGACTACAAAGTCAAAAACATTTACTATCTGATGCCCTTACAAAAAGTTTACCAATCCCAGTGCAAATATATAGCAAAACCACCATTCATTCGATCCTTAATAACTCACAATTTCTGGCATTAGACCTAAAATGATCCAAAGTTATTTAATACTATTTATAAAAAATGAATTTATTAGAACATAAGATTATAAGGAGAATATTTGCTTTGAAAAGCAAAAATACTTCAAGTCCTATATAGCACATAAATATTTAAGATCGTAATTTTTACAATTTTATTAGAGATCCTGAAATTCGGTATTAATGGATATATTATTATAAGCTATGAGTAGGTCACTGCAAGTCATTATATTCTGAATATATTCTAGTTTAGAATTTTCTTATTAGACTATCATATTCAGAAGTATTAGACTATGCTAAATTAATGTACACTAATATAACTGGGAAATCATTTTTACTTAAGGCTTATCTCATAATTTTAGGCATCTGGCCAATGATGAAATATACAATCATATGATCCACTGCTATTACCCTCTGTACATCTCTCTTACAATCTTTATAACACTTTCTTTTCTATAACATGTTATATTATTACAGCCTTAAGGAAAGGAATTAATCTCTGTATTCCAACAGACAGCCCAGAGACTGTCCTACAGTAGATGATTAATAACCATCTGTTGAATTAACCAAATATATTAATATCAGGATGAAATCCTACATCCCTATGGCCTTAATCCATATATATCC
>NW_006436543.1:454280-476534 GCF_000325575.1 Pteropus alecto | reverse complement strand
TAAGGAATCTGCCTGAAAAGGACAACTTAGTTGGCTGTAGAGACGAAGGAACCTCATGGAACTTAACATTTTTCACGGTTGGGTTTTCTATTCTCTAGAATGTCTAGGCTGTCTGTGTAGAAGCAAACATAAAGGAATAAACAATATTTGCTTACTGGTTCCTTCCTAGCTGCCTCTTTTTTTTTCCTAATCTTTGTTTCTTTCATCGTATTTTAGATAACACCACCAAGCAAGTGTGACGAAGTCTGGACTTGCATTTAAATTCCCATCAACCCTCAACCCTTTGAAAAAATAACTGAAGTGAGATGGCATGATAGTAGTACTCTGGTTTTGCTCTAAGATTAAAGATATTTAAGCTGCAAAGTCGAACTTGAAAGAAAAGAAGGTCTTAAATAAAAAACACCACTTTTCAACCATTTAAATGATCTTACATTGGTAATTTCATCAATTCATATCTGTAAACCAACATATTGATACTTTCGTATATTTTAAAATGTGATATCCATTGTTAATTTTGCAATTAAAGGTTTTTTTTTTTTCACTGTAAAGCAAAATTATAAACTGCATACTTCTCTAGTGGGCTACAAATGGGCTAAATATCTTACTCACAAACTCTGTAAGTACATATAACGATCTATAAAGAACCCAATGTTAGTAGCCAAAAATACAAATTTTAATGAGTGCAGGGCTATCATACAGGGCAAAAGCAGGTGTAGAATATTTCAGTGCAGCTTTCCTTTGTCTCTGCTGGAGTCCTTGACAAGGGCTTGCAGCTATCCACACAAACTGGCATCACAGAGGAGCTGAAACACTAAACTTTTGCTAAACCACGTTTTTTAGACTCAAGTCTCATATCTCTACTCTGAAATATCACTCATGAACAATCTATGGCCTTCTACTTAATAATGTTTACTAACACTGGGTTTTTCTGATTTTTAAACTAAACTTGATATCACAAAGCTACATCCTTATCTATGAAGAATAAAATCTGAGCCCAAAAGTCTCGAAACAAACATTTCTGCTTCTACTTTTTCAACATTGTATGAAGCCCATTTCCTTACATAAGCCTACTAGATCCTGCATTATGGTTCAGAAAGATTGACTCTTCAAAATATCGAGTGTACAAATTTAATGGGAGATATGTAGCTCATCAGGAGCAAAAAAATAAATAGTATTTTTTTAGATCAACAGTAAGCACAGTGTTAGTTTAAAGTGTGAGTTCTGATTGCTAAGAAGCTAATGTGATCTTAGAATTAATTAGTAAAAGAATAAAATAAAAAATGTCAAGTCCTGCTCCACTCTGTACCAATCAGAATATACCTTACGAGGTGGAGTCCCACTCTTTAAGAGAGAGGTAATTAAACTGAAGAATACTCAGAAAAGTGACACAAAAATCAGGTCATATGTACTTAAGGAAATAGGTCTGTTCAGCATAGAGCAGTTAGGGGAAATACCATGGCTAAGTTCAAATATCTTAAAGAATGTCATACTGAAAAATTGATTAGAATTTTTCTGTATTATCTCAGGAAACAGAAGCAGTAACAAAAAGACAGGTTTTTCTCTCAAAGCTATTCGAAGATAGAAAATAAAGTCTCAAAAGGTATGTTTAATCATTATAGCTACTTAAGTGCTAAGGACATAAAGAAGGGATCCAAGAAGAATGGGTAGTTGAAATAATAATTTTTAATCTTTTCAAACCCGAGACTGTATCATTCTATGCCTACATAAATTCCTCCAAATACTGAACCTATAATATTAAAAATCATTATATGTACTAGAAATTAGAGTTAGTGCTCAACTTTTATTTCACCATATTCAGACCAAACTCATACAATGATAACCTATTAAGCCAATTATTTATAATAAATAACACAGCACTTACTTTTATTTGCACATTTGATGAAGTATTTGACCAAGCTACTGATTTCTTGCATCTTTTTCTGCCTGGTGGCTTGTGCTGAGGATGACACATTTGGTCTTGCTGTCTTCAGACATTCGGTTTCTTTCTGAATATGTTTCTGTAAAAATCTTCAAGAAACCAAAATGGAATTTCAGAAACTCATGAAATGTTTAAATTATAATAGTTTCAAAAAGTCCTTCATGCCATAATAAAGAGTATTTTTTAAACCACGTTGCTTCAATCAATGTACCGGCTAAATGAAATAAATTTATCAAGGCATAAGCCACACAACGTCAATTTAAAGTCTTGTCTGCAAAGCTCTTGATCTGTAACCTCTATGATTTTCTATTGCTTTACTGTCTGCTTTCTTTTTATCACTGAAAGCTTGCAGTGCTAGTAAGGGCTCTCAATTCTCTTTCACCTATTTCTGTTATTCCATACATGACCTACCTCTTTCCTAGGCCATTGGTAACGACTTTAGCAATTAAATGAAGACTGCTTAGAAGGCATTCATGATTAATTGGAAGTGTCAAGTGCCTATCTGCCCTACCTAATCAGCTTTTGCAAAATAGTATTCATCTTTAGATAATAACTATATTGGTGGTATCTGAAACAAACTAAGTAACTGAGGAAAAGAAGCATCCATTTATCATGTTATCTGCATTGAAACTGCTAATAATCTAGTACCAAATAAGAGGTAAAAAATCAAATAGATTACCTATTCTAAAACACAGGAACAGTAAATACTCAGACTTCCTCTAGACTGCAAATGTTGTTTCAAGTTACTCAGTATTCTACACTAAAATATTTTATTTATATCTCCAAAGTCTTATAAGCTATTTCAGATATAAATATACTTCATAGTTAAAAACTGTCTTAATGTAAAAATGTATCAGCAATCAATTGTATGTTTCCAATACCTAAGTTTTGTTTTTTTAATTGCATTCATATGGAATCTAAAATTCATTTTATTTTTTTTATTATAACACCTAGAAGTTACTTAGAGCAATATTTAAAGATGTCAAAATAATAAAACTTATTATAACTTAATTTTATTCTCTAATTTTAAAGATATGAAAGGAATTCTCTAATCTTGAGTGAGACATATCTAAGACACTTTATTGAAAAATAATTTAACATTAATTTTGTCTATATAAACATCTTTTAAAAATTGTTTCAGATAAATATTATACCCCAACTTCACATGCAAGACACGTTATATAGAGAACAAAGATAAATAAGATCTAAATACACACACACACAAAATTACAACAGAAATAAAAATGAGAGAAAAATATAGTAAAAAAATTAGAATGGAATACCTAAAAACAGCATCCCAATTCAAATATTTCCCTTGCTTGGAATCTGAATGCCGATCTAAATGTTGAACAGTTTCAGGATCCCGAATCAGGCACTTAAATTTCTCAACTTCTTTCTGAAAATAAAAAAAAGGAACATAATAATGGATTAGCAACCACATGCTTGCTTCAAGGAAATACTGAATTTAAGTAATTTACTACCCTTCGTTCGGTAGCTCTATCATGTTCCAGTTGACGGCAGCAAATAAGCAGATCATTAAGTGCTAGACTCATAGTTCAGAATTTCAGAAAACAGATCATTGTCTGTAAAAAAAAAAAAAATACATATATAAAATTATTTCAGACTATGGTTTTAATATATAGTTGGATCTACCTGTACAACTAGAGGCATATCATGATCAAAGGCACAATAGTTTTTATTAACATTTCCATATTTAAATGAGACTTTCTTAGAATATAACAAAACAAAGCTTCAACATGCAAATGAGTGCTTCATGTACAGAAGCAGGATTAAAATATGAAACATGTTATTTACTTTATTGTTCTGGGACCTAAGAAATAAGACATTTAAATTGAAACATAATGAACAGAAGATAGCCATGCAAAGAATAGGGAAAGAGCACTGAAAGATTTAACACTGACCATCTGAACTATTTAAAAGCACTCTTTCTTATACGTAATGACTTATCATTTAACTGAGTCAAACTTAAAGTGTTTATGCTTTCGAATAGATATGCAGGTTATCAGAGCTACTAAGCCTTGCCTAGCACCTTCATCTCAACTGCCTTTATAGTTCATTTAATACATAAAAACAGGAGGAAAATGAAGGAAATTATATGCTACAGTGGTATCCCTTGCAAATATCAAAGGTCAACTATACTCTGCCTTAATGCCACTGCAATAGCTTTCCTCTTTTTAAGTTTTCTGATACAAGCAAATCTTCCTTTGATAATCTTAAGAAAAATCTAATAAGAAAAGCATTTTTCTAATATTTCTGAGCCTTTTTACAAAAAGAGGCTTCATTTCTATCAGACTGTTTATAAAGAAATACACTCATATGTATGCTTTTATATCTACATGTACATATATCTCAAGGAAAAAAGATGAGGAAAGTCCTTTTTTCATCCATCCATATAAATTCTACTTGATCTTTCAAGATAAAATGCTCCTCTGCCCGTTTCATCTCACGGAATCTTAAAATTGGGAGGAACTGAGACCATGTCCAATCTTCCTACAAAGGAAGAAATCCCTCCTACAAAATTAATGCTCTCTCTTTAAACACTCTCAGTGAGAGCAAACTACCTAATATTTCATTAGCAGATAGCTCTATTTCTCTTGTATTCATTGGTTCTTGTGACCCCTATTACCTCTTTAACTCTGCCATAGGTTACAGAATGTTATTTACTTGATAGTTTTTTTCATTTGGACAGGCCTATCAATTTTTATTTTTCCATTCCTTACGGTTTTATCTAGAATTTGTCCCCCTTCTTGCTCAATCTTTGTTTAAAGCCTTCTTGATTGAATCAATATGGAAAATAAAATTGGGATTCCAACCAATGAAAACACTTAAGCAATATCCAAAGAACTATAAAGACAGCCATTTTTATTCCTAAATACATTAAAGATGTTATTTATAATGTGAAAAAAAAAATGCATGTTTACTAAACATATGACACCTCCAAAAAGAGGCAGCTCTAAACTTCTTTATTAAGCTGTGGCTTTTCTGAGCTTGTTCTTTTCCCTTTCCATTTCTCAAATATTACTTTCAAAAAAACAAAACAGTTCGCTATCTATATAAATAGGAGATGTTCATTCACTGATACTTACGACAATATTTACTGGGCAACTGCTGTGTTCTAGGTACCATGTTAGAAGGATCTAGACATATAAGACATAAATCCTATCCTCCTGGAGTCATAACTAGTGGGAAACAGTGGCAATAAACAAGTACACTGATAAATCAATGCATAATTCCAAAATGTGATATATGACACAAAGGAAACAAATACACAAGTACAAAAGAGGATCATTTCTGATAAACTGTCAGGGAACAAGTCTCAGAAGAGGTTACAATAAAGCCAAAATCTGAATGAACTGGTGCTAATCAAATAGAGCTTGAAGACCAATATTTTAGGGAAGGAAACTAGCATAGCCCAATGGTCCTCAGACGGAAAAGCACATGGTATGTTGGAGGAACTGAAAGAAAACTAAAGGAGCTAGAAAGTAGTACAGCTACCCTGTGTCAGCAGATAAGTTGAATTCAATTAATACATTAATTCAGAACGATTTAGGTTCCACTCTCAACATGCAACTGAAATGATCCATATTTCCTAATTGCCTCGGAATTGCCAAATCCAAAAATCCATTCTGGATCTCAATCAAGTTGATATCTCTGCAAAATCTGACAATGATGCCAAATCCCATCTTCCTAAATATAATCCTGCCCTTGGCATGCCATTCTTTTCTAGTGGTAAGAGTATGGGCTCTTTAGTCAGACTACTTGTTCAAATGCTGCTCCTGCTACTTACAAGCTGTCTAATCTTGGGCAAGTTAGATAATCACTCTATGCCTCTGTTTTCTCAATGATAAAATAACAATACTAGAACCTACCTTAAAGAGTTATTGTAAATGGGAGAAGATATTTGCTAATGATACATCTGATAAGACGATAATATCCAAATGTATATGAACTCATACAATGTAACAAGGACAAAAAATCCAATTAAAAAATGGGCAGAAGACCGGAACAGATACTTTGCCAAAGAGGAAATACGGATGGCCAATAGATATATGAAAAGATTCTCAAAGTCACTAATCATCAGAGAAATGCAAATGAAAACCACAATGAGATGTCACCTGACATCTGTCAGAATGGCTACCATCAATAAATCAAAGAACAACAAGTGTTGGTGAGGATGCGAAGAAAAGGGAACCCTCTTACATTGTTGGTAAGATTGCAAACTGGTACAGCCATTATGGAAAACAGTCTGGAGGTTTCTCAAAAAATTAAAAATTTTTTGACCCAGCAATTGCACTTCTGGGTATTTATACAAAGAAAACTAAAACAGTAATTCATAAAGATCTATGCACCCCTATATTCATGGCAGCACAATTTTCAATAGCCAAGATATGGAAGCAACTTAAATACCCATCAACAGAAACAAGTTATGGTCCTTATATCCAATGGAACAGTACTCAGCCATTAAAAAAATGAAATCCTACCATTTGCAACAACATGGATGGACCTAGAAGTTATTATGCTGAGTGAAACAAGTCAGAGAAAGATAAATATCATATGATTTCATTTATACGCAGGCTCTAAGGAACAAAAAGAACAAACTAATCAAAAACAGACTCATGAATATAGAGGATAATCTGGTGATGGCCAGAGCGGAGGAAGATTGGGGAGCTAGGAGAACAGGGTGAAGGGTTAAAGAAGTACAAATTAGTAGTTGAGAAATGGTCACTGGGATGGGGAACACAGCATAGAGAATGCAGTCAGCATTAATGTTTTGGCTAGGTGGAGAGCCAGAGGAGAGAAAAAGCAATTGGGGGATTGTTTTGTAAACTATATTAATGTCTATCTAACCAAAGTACTGTATACTTGAAACTAAAAAAAAAAAAAAAAAAAAAAAAAGTTATTGCAAGATTTAAGTACAAGTTTAACAGTATGTGGAACACAGCAAATGCCCAAAAAGTTATCATTAGTGATTATCATCACTATTTCCTGTTTCATAAATCTCTTTGGATGTTTGTTCTTCTACCCACCTCTGAAAGGACATACTTTTCTCCTCACTCTGTATTTTCTCAGTGGGATTTCATCCACTTCTATGTCTTCAACATGTTGAAATGCCCAAATCTATTTCATTTAATATCCAACTTCACTTTCGAGCTTCAAGAACCTTCTACATTTTCTGCCTTTATACGCACTACCCCTTCTGTGTAGAAGGCTCCTCCCATCCTTGTGGGCAATCTAACACTGCGAAGTTTCAGCACAAACTAAAAAATTATCCCAGGCTGACTTTCCACAGAACCTCATTCAGACCCTTGTACCATCACAGTTCTATCACGTTACCATTCGGAATTGTTAGTCTTTTTATTTATCTGTACCTGGTAAAAACAGCAGCGAACGCTCTCGAATGCCACCACAGGCAAGGATTATCACAAGGAAGACAGTACAGCGAGGTTACACAGCTGACAGAATTCCAACTCCGGAGAGCAGTGTGAGTCCAGAGCCGGTAATCTTAACCAGGCGACCGTAAGTTTAAGCCTCAACGGATGCTCGCTGATTAAAATTATTAGAGGGGAGTAAAATATGATTAGTCATGTAGTTAAAACGGGACGCGCAAGAGGGTTCAATTTAGGGCATTTAGAAAAAGGTTCATGGCTAAAACCGCTAGTGGCTCGGAGAGGCCGGGATAGATAGATAGCGTGTAGAGAGGAGTAAAGGGCCGCTCGACAGCAGTGCGTAAGATTGGCAGCCTGAGGGCTAGGACAGAACGGCTCGGATACCACTAAATAACCCCGACAGCACTGCTTCCGTGCCCCTACCGATGGACTCCGACAGCCAAAGCGCAATCTCTTCAAGTTGCAAGGATGCAACCCAAATCGCCGCTTCACCAGCCTCCGCCTGCGGCTACAGCCGCTCGAGCCCGCTATTCACGCACTTTTCCCGCTTCCGGGTCAAATCCGGCGTGACCACGCAGCGCCCGTCTTGGGAGGAAGAAATGAACTGACCCGGCGCCCGGGCACCGTCTGCCCATGCGCGCCAACATCCCTGGTTCTTCGCTCCACGCACGCCCCCAAAATTTTGGGCTCCGCTGAAGACACGCGCCTGCGCCTTGCCCACCAATGGCGTGCGCCCTTGCGTTTGCTGCTTGCCCTCTGGCTCGCGCTCCTGGGCAAGCAGCCCACCTCCTCGCCTCCCTTTAATCCCACCTCTCCAAATATGAGGGCGGAAATGACGACAGTTCCAAAGAGAACGGAGGCGGGTTTCATTTCGGCGCCTTTCTTTCTCCCGCGGAAGCGATTGGCTGGCGTGGAACGAAAGAGGCGGGACAAATTGCCGCGGGTTCAGTGCCGCCAGTGGAACCGGGAGATGCGGCGCAGGAGCTGTCGCTGTGTTGGCTTTTTCCTGAGTCTTGTGTCTTATTGCGGTTCCTTCTGCGGCTTGGATCATGTTGTTACCCTCGGACGTAGCCCGGCTGGTATTGGGTAAGTTCGGACGCGGGAGGGAGGGATATTGGACCAGCTAAGCCGGGCCGAAGGACCTTTGGGACCGAAGGCTTTCCCAGGGTGGGGAAGCTTTAGGGTTTTGCCTCCCCACCTACAACTTCAGCCTGGCAGTGAGTCTTCTTCAGCCGGTGGCTCGGGGACTTTCGCCTCTTTGTGTGTGGATGCTTCTCTCCTCAGAGGCTGCGTGGCGAGGGGAGGACTGAAGAGAAGCTCGGGCTGGAACAACCGAGGCCCTGATTCGGAGGGCAAGTTGGGCCTGCACACTTAATTGGGACCCTTGAAGGAAGATTGTCTACGTGACGGACGGGCTACGTGTGTTTCAACCTTGGGCACACTTTTCCTTGTCAAGGCTGAGACCAAAGTAGGAAAAATAAGGACTTCCCCAGCCGCCCAGCTTTGTAGAAAGACCTTCCTGACGCCCTTCTCATAAGTCGCCCTTCGAACTACGAATTTCGGGCAAATGGGTGTTCTTCCCTCTCTCTCCCCTCCCCCCGCAATAAGTCACCCAGTGTTGAGGTTCGAAATGCCAGTTGCATATTTTAAAAGAGCAGCAATTTCTATTTCGATTAGCAAAATATTTCACAGAGGAAATACGCCTTCCAGATGAATTTTCTTGTCCTGGTTAGTTTTTCCTCCTTTTGAAGAGGGTGAATTCCACGGCCAGTTGTCAGGGTATATCGTCTGTGTGGAAAACGGGTTTTGTTGTTATTTGTCCCCTGAAAGAATAACGAGGATTGTACTGCTGGGAACGAGAACCGCATAAAGCTCAAAACTGGAGCCAATGATTTACAGACATCGTTTGCGTTATCTTTGAAAGTAAATGCTAAACATCTGTGATGAAACTTACCGCAATATCCACAGCCATTACTACCATTCTTTTGTTTTAAAAAACCCATTTGTCTTTTTTTTTTTTTTAAATACTCATTCTTGTCCAAAGAAATAGTGTTTGTGCACAGGCTGTTGATACACACATTTTACAGGAAATATTAGAGGGTAGTGGTTCCACCATCCATTTTTGGAAAAACTAATTTAATGGCTTGTTTAATATTTTGTTAATGTTTGGCTATTCTTTTGCCCACTTTATCAGAATTGAATATCAACAGTTAACCTACATCTGTATCTATGAGAAAAAGCTATCTCGTAATTGTTGTATTTATTAGGCTCACATGTATACCAATTTAAAGTAGACTTTCAGTGTTCACGATAACGTTGACATACTTTTTTTCCTTCCATGCAGTGTTTGCTTAAGAATTTTTGAGTTTTAGCAGTTTGGTAATCCAAATATCCTTCAGTAACCACAGTCTTCAACAGTGTTTCTTAACTTCAGCACTGACATTTGCTGCCAGATAAATATTTATGGGGAACTGTCCTGTACACTGGGATGTTTAGCAGCATTCCTGTCCTCTATCTTTTAGATGCCAGTAGGACCCCACTCCTCACCTCTTACAGTTGTGACAATGAAAATGTCTCCTGATATTGCCACTATGTTCCCTGGAGGGCAAAATCACCCGCAGTTAAAGAACCACTCATCTTAAAAAAGCAATATGTTTTTCTATCTGGAATAATTCATACCAACTTGTGAGTCTTTATTCTTCACAAACAGCGGCTATGCTTGACTTCCAAATTTTTCCCAATGGATAAAAACTCCAGAGTCGTTTCTTATCTAAACTAGTTTTGTCACTCACATTCCATTTTGATTGCTATATATCCTAGCAATATGCTTCCGATTACTTCTCTTTTGGATTTGTGTTATGGCTTCTCAATATGTAGTCTTCATCTTATTTACTGTTACAAAATCTGCCTAATGCATTCATTCACACTATACCTATTTTCAAAGCTGAAACAATTATCCACTTACCAAGAATTTCAAGTTGTGCAAAAGAATATGTAATAAAAAAAAAAATCTCCCCACATTCACTGCTCTTGCATTTTTTCATTTAGCATTATATATCTTGAAGCTCATATCAACACATAGAGGTCTATAATTCCAAAACTTAGTGGCTTTAAATATTAACAGTTTTATTTGCTCATGTTTTTTCTGTCAGCACCCTCTCCCCATCTTCATCCTTCTCTGTTGTCGGCCCCTTCATGATATTTTCTTGAGCAAATCTTTGAATGCCTGGTATGTTCCAGATACTGCCAAATGCTAAGAATAGAGAAGTAAACGCTTAAAGTTTACATAATTAGGATTTTTTTACCCTTGCACATACACACACATCGAACATTTCACTTGTACCCCACCTCACATTCTAATACTGTCATCCTTTGATAAGTTAAATTTATTCAAAGAACAGTGAATTTCACATAGTTGCTCTACTTCCTCACCTACCTTTCCTTCTTCAGCATACTACACTGACTTGTATCTCACTACTCAAACAGCTCTTGCTATTCAGCTATAACCAGCTGTTAACTTTCTGGAATTTCGTTAAGTATTGCACAGGCCAAAATACATCAAAGTTGCTTATTGCCACTGGGCCACTAGTTTGGTTTTTATCAGTATGTAATACAAAGTGCCCTGTGGAACTGATCCTGTGTGCCTCTCCATCTCAACTTCTCAACATCTATGCTGTGCTCCAGGTATAAGAAACTACTTGCAGTTTCTCCAAATATTCCTATCTATTCTCTTCCTTCTGCAGTATTTTTCTAGTATACTTATTTTCAAGGTTCAGATTTAATATAATCTCTGAAACCTCTTTTAGCAGGTACAGTTAGTGTTTTTTCCTTTAATGTTCCCATACCATTGAACATTACTTCTGTTATACCCTTGCCATGTTCTATTGTAACTTGTTTACTTTTTGTGTGTGTGGAAAATATACACAAAATTTAAACATTTTACAATTTTTAAGTATACAGTTCTGTTGTATTAAGTTTATTTACATTGTTCTGTAACCATCACCATCACCCTCCTCTAGAACTTTTCATCTTCCCAAACTGAAACTTATCTTTTTATCTTATTCAGTATTCTTAATCTGAATTAATAGACAGGCTTCAAGAATTCTGGGCTCCCCAAAACTATAAAGGTTTATGTGCATTTGGGGCCATTTTTATGGATCAAGTGTTTAGAACTTTCTTTAAATTCCTAAATAGGTTGGTTTGTTTCTGCATGAGTTAGCATCCATTCAGGAAAACAAACCAATCTGAGTATTTAACATGGAGAGATTTAATGAAGGAATTGGTTACACTGATGATGGAAAAGCTAAGAAGACAAACAGCTTAAGCCAATTCAGAAGGTAGCAATAGCTGAAAGTCACTAAGGTAGTCAGAAGGACAGAAGAGATGAGGCAACCCAGAAGCTGGATTCACTCTGGAATATGGAAGGTAGGTTTATCTGGTGAGAGAACAGTAGTCATAGAGATTCTACCAAGGCAGAAAAGGAATGAGAGGAAAAAAAAATGCGGCTTCTTCCAACTGCCCTCCAGTCTCACACTGGTCCCTCCCGTTTATTGAACCCAGCCAGAAGCCAGCTGACCTGGAGCCTAGGAAACATTGCCTGTATGGGGTCAGGTTTCCTGTCATATAGTACAGAGTAGGAGAAAGGCAGAGAATAGATTCAAAGGCAAACAGAACCGGGACTGGCACACCCCCAAAAGGTCAAGAGCCACTGTTTCTATTCACCTTTATATCACCAAGACATTATAGATATTTAATAAATACAAAAGTGCAGCTGTGATCATGACATTCTCCTTTGTCTACTGAATACCTCTCATTCAGATTCTATTTATTCATGTTATTCATGATAATATGTCATTGTTGACATAACTTTTTATGATCCTTACCCAGTCTATATTTTTATATTAGTTTTAGACATATAGTGCAATGGCTAGACATTTATATAATTTATGAAGTGATCCCCCAATTACTCTAGCATCCATTTAGCACTACACACAGCCATTAACAATAATATTGACTATATTCCCTATGCTTTACTCTATCCCCTTGACTGTTTTGTAACTACTAATTTGTCCATCTTCATCCCTTCACCTTTTTCACCCAGCCCTGCAACCTACCTCCCCTTTGGCAACCACCAGTTCTCTGTATCTGTGAGTATGTTTTCATTTAGTTCTTTAGATTCTGCATGTAAGTGAAATCATATGGTATTTATCTTTCTCTCTGACTTATCTCACTCAGCATTATACCTTCTAGGTCCATCCATGTTGTTGCAAATGGTAAGATTTTTTTATGGCCAAGTAATCTATTATGTATGTACCACATCTTCTTTATTCAGTTGTTTGTGGATGGTGCTTAGGTTGCTTCCACATCTTGGCTATTGTGAATAGCGCTGCCATGAACATAGGAGTGCATAGATCTTTACGAAACTAGTGTTTTGGTTTTTTTGGATAAATCGAAGTGGAATTGCAAGGTCAAAAGGTAGTTCTATCTTTAATTTTTTGAGGAACCTCCAGACTGTTTTTCATAGTGGCCGTACCAGTTTGCAATCCCAGCAACAGTGTATGATGGTTCCCTTTTCTCCACATCCTTGCCAACACATCTTGTTTTTTAATTTATTGATGATAGCCATTCCGACAAATGTGAGGTGATATCTCGTGGTTTTCATTGGCATTTCTCTGATGATTAGTGACGTTGAGCATCTTTTCATATCTACTGGACATCTGTATTTCCTCTTTGGAGAAATACCTGTTAAGGTCTTCTACCCATTTATTCTTAGCCATTCTGTCTTTTTTAGTTGTATCTCCACCTATTCTGGCATATACATTGTGCTTCATCCAAACTGGGCATGTTCCCCAAACATGCTCTTTATATATGCTTTTTATCCGCTTCTTTGGAATTCCTCAACCATCCTTCAAGGCTCTTCCTTGAAATGCTGCATAATTTTCTCCAAGTCTGGTAATACTTTTCTAGTCTCTACCCTCTCCTGAAGTAAGTCCTAGTGTCTTACCACCTTTGCTTTGTCTTAGTTATTTGTGTGTAGTATATTTTCTGTGTCCTAGTAGATCATAACTTCTTTATAGACAGAGACTTTGTTATTTGTGGATCTAGTAATATAAGGCACCGTAAGTTAAGTCTTCCCAAGAAGTATTTATATTTTTTAGGATCATTAAACCACTGATTTTTCTGGGGGATTATTAGATTATGTGAAGATATTCTCAGGTCAGGGGATTTGCTATCTCTTGCTTTCTTAATCAGGCACCTCTCTTTTTATCTTTATAAATAGGAAGAAGAGAAGCCAGACTCTTGGCACCCTAGTTCCTAAAATTTGAATACCCTTGATATAGTTAGAATTTTTATCTTTCTCTTTTTCAGTTATGTTTCCCCTTCAGTGTATTTCGTTACTCATTACTACAGCCACTGAAAAGCAGGCAGAAGGCAGTATTGAGAAAAAGGAAACCCTGGCATACTTTCTTACCTATTTGAATGTCTTTGTCAGAAGTTTACACAAACGATAGTTATTTTAAAGTTAATTTTAGGAATAAAAAGGAGAAACAACTAATGTTAATTGAAGAGTAATTATTTGTATTATTGTAATAAGAGAAAATTGGTCCCTAGTTTGTATTTTCATTGTAACATTTGAGATTTAGAATAATTTGTACAGAAAATTTCCCCTATTATGGTTGAGGATTGGTTACAATCAGGGCTTAATGATAAATAAGCTTTTTGTAGGCAAATAACTGGTTATATAATGATAAATGAACATGAATGTAGTCAATCATTGCTTTACCACATTATTTTGGAACTTCTGGGGCAAAGGTAAAGCAAAATAAGTTTAATCTAAAATGGCAACTCTAGATTGCCTAAAGTGAGGCATGTTTTTAAGAGCAGAAGTTATATATCTCATATATTGTTATTTTTAGATGTAGTATAACTTTTAAACACTTGTTTTAGAAGTAATCTAGCCACTTAACAGTCATTTCTCAAGTGTCTATGAAAGTATAATGTCTTTTGATAAGCATAAACTATATAATCTGTGATGATTTCTTTCCTAGGGGATGCTAACACAAATAGCCATATTTTCTTAGAAAGGTTAACTGCATATCACTACATTTCGTCTAGGGAAGTGTTCTCAACCTTTATTTCATTATCACACCCTTAAGGAATATTTTTAAACATTTTTTTCCCTAATCACCCCTCCCACATGAAATTTAAATATCACAAATGTGCGGTTTATATATTGTATGTATATCTGTGATTTATGCATAAAAAGAGTGATATTTTCTTTGTTCTACTGCCTTCCCAGTACTAATTTTCACCCCCTTGAGTGAAATTTTTGAGAATGCTTGGTCTAGAGAAAATCAAATCTACTTTAAGGAATTAGATTTCATACCACTGTCTGTTAGAAACTCCTAGTGGTTATAAAAACTCTGTGCTTTTAAAATTCTGTACCATGAATAGAACCTATTTATCTGAGGTCTTCAACGTAAATCTTGAAGTACATATAGAAAAAGCTCCAACTGCCCTGATTCCAGGATGACTGATGGTTTATACATATTTTAAATTTCTATATTCATGAAATACTAGTAGCAGCTGACTTATTCCAAATAACATAACTCAGAAAGTCAACCATCTTAAAAATGATTTCTTTTTACCTGGCTTTAATTTTACAGTTTTATGCTAGGTTTTTTATTTGTGAAAAATTAAAAAAAAAATAGCAATCTATATCCATTTAATTTCACGACTGAGGTGATTTCACATTGTCGGTGACGGGGATATTGAAGTAGTAGTATCTGAGATTTAAAAAAAAAGGTTTCTTCTCATTTCTGAATGCTTTCCCATGCTCCAAAGGACAGCGTCTTTGGTTTTTTTATTTTTACATTTGTTTATTTCTCCCTATAGCATTAGTTAGAAAGAGGTTGGAAAACTCATCAGCCAAAGGTAGAAAGTTGTGAGTTGGTTCCCAAATCCCAGCTTGGGCATTGCCTAAAAACAGGAGACAATTTCCTTGCTCTTTCTTTTTTATAGCGTTATTTATTGACTCTGTGGGCCCATTCATTTGTTTTTCGACTTGTAGGACTTGGTCAAAGATAGGGTTTCAGGTGAAAAGAGTAGAACCTTAAATTTTTTAAGTTGGAAGAAACCTTAGAAATAATTGCTTTAGTACAGCAGGTCCTCAAATAACATTTCATTCAGTGTTGATGGATGCCAGCTCATCAACTTAACTCTTGTTTATATCAATTAGCCTGTGGTAAAATTTGTTTCATTATACGTCATTTTGCTTAGTCACAGACAGAACCTATCAACAATGTTAAGTGAAGGCTTACTGTAGTTAATAGTTATTGACTAGTGTACCACCACTGAGCTAAGTATGCTATGAAGGCAATATAAGGGAATCTAGTATCTGGTGATTGGAATATGGTACATAGTGAGAGAACTTAAAAAAAAAAAATTCTAGTAATAGAAACACTAGACCCGAGGAATGAGTCACAAATAGCTAGGCTAGGAAAAAATAAAGCTTCCCAAGCAAAAGGAGTAGAGTATACAGTGCCTTGAAATAAGAGCATTCATTTATTTGCAGAATTGAAAGACCACATTGGCTAGGAGATATGGAATAACAAGACATAAGACTAAAGAAATTAGGATGCAAAACAAGTAGAACCTCATTACATGTTAAGAATTTAGGATTATGTTTTTTTCGTTGAGATAGAATTCATATACCACAAAGTGTAAAATTCAGTAATTCTTAGTATATTCACAATTTTGTGCAGTTATCACCACTACCTTAATTCCAGAACATTTCCATTACCCCAAAAAGAAACCCTGTGCCTGTTAACAGTTACTCAGTTTCCCACTTTCCTCATCCTCTAGCAACCTACCTTCTGTCTCTGTGGATTTACCTATTCTGGACATTCCATGTGAATGGGATTATACAACATGTGGCCTTTTGTGTCTGACTTGAACTTAACGGTTTTGAGGAATCATCCATGTTATTATAGCAAGTGTACTTAGTAAACTTTTTATGCCTGAATAATGTTCCATTGTATAGCTATATTAGTTTGTTTTTCCATTCACTGATGGACTTTTGGGTTGTTACCACTTGTGGGCTATTACAAAAAATGCTGCTATGACCATTCATGTACAAGTTTTTGGACATGATTTTAATGCTCTTAGATATATACATAGGAATGGACTTTCTTGGTTATATGGTAATTCTATGTTTAATATTTTTGAGAACTCAGCCAAGTGGTTTTCCAAAGTGATTGCACCATTTTTATGTTCCTACCAGCAATATATGAGGTTTCCAGATTCTCTACATTTTTGCAATGCAAACAGTCCCTGACTCATGATGGTTCCATTTACAATTTTCAACTTTATAATGGTGCAAAAGTGATAGACATTCAGTGGAAACTGTACTTAGATCTCGATCTTTTCCCTGGCTAGCAATATTCAGTGTGGTACTCTCTTGCTATGCTGAGCAGCAGCAGTGAACTGCAGCTCCCAGTTAACGTGATCATGGCATGCAGGTAGAAAACTGATAGTCTACAGTGTACCCTGATTTTTTTGGTTGTCGTGTCTTCACATCCCATTATGTCTATGGAACACCCTGTATCTCCTTCTGGTGAGAAAGGAAGGCAATTACTCTTGAGCTGAAACTCCAAGGTGATTGCCCAACTGTAGTCTAATGTAAGTGTTCTGAGCATGTTTAAGGTAGGCTATGGTAAGCTATGATATTTGATAGGTTAGGTGTATTAAATGCATTTTCAACTTCAATTTTCAACTCATATTGGGATTATGTGGACATAACCCTATCGTAAGTCGAGGAGTATATGTATTTACTGCTGTCTGTCTTTTAATTCTACCTATCTTAGTGGGTATGAATTGGTTATATCTCATTATGGTTTTGCTTTTACATTTTCCTAATGACTGATGAAGTCGAGCCTCTTTTCATGTGCTTATTAGGAGTTTGTATATCTTCTTTGGAGAAAGGTCTGTTTAAATCTTTTGTCCATTTTTTAATTGGGTTGTGTTTTATTGTCTTGTAAGTCTTTTACATAGTCTTAATTTTTACATAAATTCTAGTCCATATCAGATAAATGATTTGCAAATATTTTCTTCTATTTTGTTTGCTGGTTGTCTTTTTACTTTCTAGTTAGTATCCTCAGGAGCACAAAAGTTTTTAATTTTCTGTTTTTCCTTTGGTTGCTTGTTCTTCACATGTCGTATCTGAGAAACCATTGCCTAATCCAAGGTCAAAAAGAAAGATTTACAACCTTTGTTTTTTTCCTAAGAGTTTTATAGTTTTAGCTCTTAAATTCATTTTGTGTTCATTTTTGTATTTGGTGTGAGGTAAGGATCATTCTTTTGCTTGTGGATATCTAGTTGTCCCAGCACCAATTGTTGAAACTACTATACTTTTTCTCAGTTAACTCACTTGGCACTCTGAAAATCAATTGACCGTAAATGTCTGCACAATTCATTCTGTTCCATTGATCTACATGTCTGTCCTTGATCTACATGTCTGTCCTAGATTTACACATTGCCTAAATTTACTTTAGCTTTGTGGTATGTTTTGGAATGGGTGTGAGCCCTCCAACTTTTTTATTTTCGAGATTGTTCGGTTACTCTGGGTCCTATGTCTTTCTGCATAAATTTTAGGATCAGTTTGTTAATTTCTGCACAAAAGGTAGATTTTGATAGGGAGTGTGTTAACTGTGTAGATCAACTTTGGGAGTGCTGACATCTTACTAGTATTAACTGTTCCGACCCATGAACACAGGATATCTTTTCACTTAGTCTTCTTTAACATCTTTCAGTGTTGCTTCCCAGTTTTTAGTGTGGTCATACTTTTGTTTAACTTATTCCTAAGTATTTTCTTCTTTTTGGTGCTATTGTAAGTGGAATTGTTTTCTTAATTTCATTTTTGGATTTTTCATTGCACGTGTGTATAGAAATAAAAGTTATTTTTCATATTCATCTTGCAGCTTCGCTGACATCCTTTATTTGCTTTAATAGTTTTTCTGTGTGTGTGTGTGGATAGATTTCTTAAAATTTTTTATATAGAATATCATATCATCTGCAAGTAGTTATTTAACTCTTTCTTCTCTTCCAGTCTGGATGCTTTTTATTTCATTTTCTTAATTGCCCTGGCTAGAACTTGCAGCACCATGATGCATAGACGTGGCAAGAGCAGACATCCCTATCTTGTCCCTGATCCTGTGGGAAAAGCTTTGAGTCTTTCACCATTGAATATGATGTTAGTTGTGAGATTTTCATAGATGCTTTTTCTGGGTTAAAGAAATTCCTTTCTACTCCCGGTGATTTTATCATGAAAAGGTGCTGGAGTTTGTCAAGTGGTTTTTCTGCATCTATTGAGATAACAATGTGGTTTCTTATTAATATAGTATTTTACATTGATTTTTGTTTTATTGAACCAACTTTGCATTACTGGCACAATCTCACTGGTCATGCTATATAATCATTCATCTCTATTATAAACAAGTGTTACTGGATTTTGTTTGCTAGTGTTTTGTTGAGAATTATTACATCTACTTTTTCATAAGTTTGTGTGTAGTTTTCTTGTGATGTCTTGGGTTATTTTTTGATGTCTCTGGTTTTAGTATTGGGTTATTATTGGGTTCAGATATGTTAAGGGAGGTCTCTACTCGGTTTTTTCTTTCTTTGAAGAGTTTGCAAAAGATTGGTGTTGATTCTTTCAGTGTTTGGTAGAATTCACCAATGAGGCCACTTGATTCTAGGCCTTTCTTTATAGAAAGTTTTTTTTTTATTACAGTTCAATCTTGATTTAGCTCTCTTCAGATTTTCTATTCTTGACTCAGTTTAATTATTTTCTGTTTTTCTAGGAATTATCCACTTTACCTAGGCTCACTAAATTATTGGCATATAGCTAGCTGTTCATGGTATTTCTTTCAATCAAATATATTTCTGAAAGGTCGATAGTATTATTGTTTCTTCTTTCATTTCCTGTCTAGTAATTTGTCTTCTCTCTTATATCCTTGTCCAGTCTAGCTAAATATTTGTCAATTTTGTTGACCTTTTCAGAGAACCAACATTTGGTTTTATTGATTTTTCTCTTTTATTTTTTGTCTCCTCTAGTAATTATTATCTCCTTCTGCTTTTGGGTTTAGTATGATCTTTTTCTAGTTTCTTAAAGTAGAAGGACAGGTTATCGATTTGAGATCTTTTCATCTTAATACGAGTATATACAGATGTAAATATATCATTAAGCACTGCTTTAGCTGCAGCCCATACAGTTTGGTTTGATATGTTGTGTTTTTGTTTTCATTTATCTCAATATTTTTTCTGCTTTCCTTGTGATTTCTTTGACCCCTTGGTTATTTAAGAACATGGTGTTTAATTTCCACATATTTCTGAATTTCCTACATTTTCTATTATTATTGATTTCTAATTTCATTCCAATGTGGTCAAAGCATATACTCTATACGATTTCAGTCTTTTTAAATTTTTCGAGACTTGTTTTATGTCTGAATAATGATTTATCCTGGAAAATGTTTATGTGCACTTGAGAAGAATGTATTCTATTTTTGAGTAGAAGATACCATAGACTATAGATATCCATTTGGTCTGGTTGGACTAAAGTATTCAAGTCTTCTGTTTCCTTGATCTTCTCTTTAGTTCTCTATTATTCAAAGTATAATACTGAAGTCTATAACTTTAATTGTTGAATTGTTTATTTCTCCCTTCACTCTCAATTTCTGCTTGATGTTTTGAGGGCCTCTGTTCTTAGGTGCATATCTGCTTGTAATTCTTATCTTTTTGATTTTTTGAACTTTTTATTGACATCTTTCTAACAATGTTCTTCTTAACATATACTTTGTCCAATATTGATATAACCTCTCCAGTTCTCATTTGGTTACTGTCTGGATGCCATGTTTTATTCCATCCTTTTATGTTCAGCCTGTTTGTGTCTTTGACTCTAAAGTGTTTTTATTGTGGAGAGCATATAATTAGATCATGTGTTTTATCTGTTCTGTGAGTCTCTACCTTTTGAGTGTTTAATGTATTATCGTTTCATGTAATTATTGATAAGGTGTGGATTTTGCCATTTAGTTTTTTGTAGTCTATATATCTGTTGACTTCTTTGTTCTAATCCTCTATTACTGCCTTTTTGTGTTAAATATTTTCCAATTACTATTTTAATTCCATTATTTTCTTTATATTTTTTATATTTGAATTATTTTCATAGTGATAGCTGAAAGATTAGAATTAACTTAAAACAATCTTTTTTTGGATTACTACCAACTTAATTTGAATACTATATAAAAATTTTGCTCCTATATAACTTCATTGTCTTCCCCCTCCTTTTAGCTGTTAAGGTCATATAAATTACATCTTTATACATCGTATGCCCATCAACTCAGATTTATAATTATTGCCGTATGTAATTGTCTTTTAAAAGAGAGAAAACTACAAAAACCATTTCTACTGTTTTACGATTACCTGTGTAATTACCTTTACCAATGTTCTGTTCTTTTCTTTTTAATATGGATTTGATTTACTATCTAGTCTCTTCATTTTAGCCCAAATAACTCCCTTTAGTCTTTCTTACTGGGCAAGTTGGCTAGCAACAAATTCTGTTGTTGTTTTTTTTAAATCTAAGAGTATCTTAATTTCTTCATTTTGAAGGAGTTTTGCTAGATATAGAATTCTTGGTTAACTCTTCTTCTGTCAGCACTTTGAATATGGTTCCCGTGGTTTCTAATGAAAAGTCAGCTGTTAATCCTTTGTATGTGAGGATGCCTTGTATATGATGAGCTGTTTCTCTCCTTCTCTTCCAAGATTCTCTTTTTTGTCTTGACAGTTTGGTTATGATGTGTCTAGGTATGGCTCTCTTTGAGTTTATCCTACATGCAGTTTGTTGAGCTTTCAGGATAAGTAGATTAATGTGTTTCCTAACATTTTGGATGTTCTTGGACATTTTTTCTTCATATATTCTTCTGTCCTTTTCTGTTTTTCCTCTCCTGGGCCTCCCGTTATGCTTATATTGGCACAATTGATAGTGTCCCACAGGTCTATGAGACTGTTCACTTTTTGTGATTTTTGTTTGTTTGTTTCTGTTCCTCATACTGGATAATCGTGTTTGTCCAAGTTCAGGTTCACTGATTCTTTCATCTGCTTCCTCAAATATGCTCTTGAGCTCCCTCTAGTTAATTTTTCATTTCAGTTATTACACTTTTCACCTCCAGAATTTCTACTTGTTTTTTTTCCTTATAATTGTTCTTTCTTTTTTCTTTTTTGTCATATTTTTTATTTTTCAATTACAGTTAATACAATATTATGTTAGTTTTAGGTGTACATCATAGTGATTACACATTTATATAACTTATGAAGTAATCACTGATAAATCTAGTACCAATCTGATACCATACGTAGTTATTACAGTATTATTGACTATATTCCTTATGCTGCACTTCACATCCCCATGACTTTTTTGTAACTGCCAGTTTATACTTCCTAATCTCTTCCCCTTTTTAACCCATCCTTTCACCACCCCCTCCCCCCCAATCTGGCAACCATCGAAATGTTCTCTGTAACTGAGTCTGTTTCTGTTGGTTGTTCGTTTATTTATTTTTTTTTACTTTTTTTCTTTCAGTTTCCTTTTTTTATTAAATTTATTAGGTTAACATTGGTTAATACGATTATATAATTTTTACATGTACATTATAATTTGACATCTATATATTCTATTGTGTGATTACTACCCAAAGTCCAGTTTCCTTCAGGTACCATATATTTGATCCCCTTTACCCACTTCACCCTCCCGCTATATTTGAACCCCATTACCCTGTCTAGCTCTTCCCTCCTCCCACACCCCCTACCCTCTGGTAACCACAAGTCCATTATCCATGACCCTGAGTCTATGTTTCTCCT
>NW_006436543.1:417993-452371 GCF_000325575.1 Pteropus alecto | reverse complement strand
TAGAATGTATTCCCTCCTCTTCGATTTTTTTGGAGGAGTTTGAGGAGAATAGGTATTAAATCTTCTTTAATGTTTGGTAGAATTTATTGGTGATGCCATCTGGTCCTGGACTTTTACTTTTTGGTAGGATTTTTATGATTGTTTCAATTTCCATACTGCTGATTGGTCTATTTAAGTTTTCCAGATCTTCTTGATTCAGTCTAGGAAGATTGTATTTTTCTAAGTACTGGTCCATTTCTTTTAGGTTATTAAATTTGTTACATACTTTTTCATAGTATTCTTGCATGATCTTTTGTATTTCTGCAATGTCAGTCATAATTTCCCCTCTTTCATCCCTGATTTTGTTTGTGTCCTTTCTCTTTTTTCTTTAGTGAGTCTAGCCAGGAATTTGTCATTTTATTAACTTTCTCAAAGAACCAGCTCCTTGTTGTATTTATTTTTTCTATTGTTCTTATGTTTTCAGTTTCATTTATTTCTGCTCCAATTTTGATGATTTCTTTCCTTCTGCTGACTTTAGGCCTCATTTGTTCTTCGTCTTTTAAGATGAAGCATTAGGTTACTTATTTGGGCTCATTCTTGTTTTTGGAGGTAGACCTATAATATGAACTTTCCTCTTATGATCGCTTTTGCCATGTTCTAAAAGTTTTGATATGTTGTACTATCATTTTCATTTCTATGAATCTCTTGATCTCTCTCTTTATTTCTTTCCTGACCCAGTTATTCTTCAGTAGCATGTTGTTTAATCTCCATGTAGTTGTGGTTCTTCCTGCTTTCTTTTTGCAGTTGATCTCTAGTTTCAAAGCATTATGATCAGAGAATACGATTGGTATGATTTCAACCCTCATATTAGTTGAGGCTATTTCTGTGTTCCAGTATGTGGTCAATTCTTGAGAATGTTCCATGTGCACTAGAGAAGAATGTATAAGCAGCTGTTTTGGGATGGAAGGCTCTATATATTTTACTTATGTCCAATTGGTCTAATGTGTCATTTAAGGATGTTATTTCCTTATTGATTTTCTGTTTGGATGATCTATCCATATCCGACAGTGGGGTGTTTAGGTGCCCTACTAGGATAGTGTTTTGGTCTGTTTCTCCCTTTAGTTCTGTTAATAATTGCTTTATGTATTTCAGGGCTCCCTGATTGAAAGCATAGATATTAATAAGTGTATGTCTTCTTGGTACGTGATTCCCTTTATCATTATGAAGTGTCCCTCAGTATCTTTCTTTACCTTTTTTATTTTGAAATCTATTTCATCCGATATTAGTGCCGCTACTCCCGCTTTTCTCTGAATACTATTTGCTTGAAATATAATTTTGCACTCTTCACTTTGAATCTGTATTTGTCTTTGATGCTGAGATGTGTCTCCTGGAGGCAGCATATGGTTCGGTTTTGTTTGATCCAATCTGCAACTGTGTGCCTTTTTTTTGGTGAGTTCAGTCCATTTACATTTAAGGTGATTATTGAAATATGAAGTCTTCTTATAGCCATTTTATCTTTTGCTTTCTGGTAGCTCGGTGTTTCCATTGCTTCCTTGTCCTTGTGTTTCTGTTTTCTTTATTTTGGTTGGGTTTTGTGGGTTTTGACTCTGGTTCTTCTTGTTTTATGTTATATACTTCAGTTTTGAATCTTTGGTGTGTAGTTAATATTACAAATGACAAGGATAGTTATATATATACAGTCGTCCATTTTCTTCTGCATGTCCCTTATTTCCTTTCCCCTTTGTGAATTTGGATCTTTGAATCCTCCTCTTTTCAGTAATTGTTATTTCAGTTTGTCCCTAAGTATGCTGAACGTTTGTTACTATCTTATTATAGCAATTCTCTTCATTTAAGCTTATAATGCCCTGTTCTTAATAAGGACTGCACTCCTCTGCTTCTACTTGCCTGGTAGTCACTTTACTCCTAATTATGTATTTGTTTTTGTTTTGTTTTGTTTCATTATTTTGTTTTAGGTGAACTGACCCCTTTTAGTGTTTTCTGTAGTGCAGGCCTCGTAGTGCAAAATGCCCTCAATTTTTGTATATTTAGAAAGGTCTTAATTTCTTCTTCATATCTAAAGGAGAGCTTAGCTGGATACATTATTCTAGGCTGGTAGTTCCTTTCACTTAATAGTTTTAATATTCGGTTCCATTCCTTTCTGGCTTGTAAGGTTTGCGCTGGGAAGTCTGATGATAATCTAATGGGTTTTCCTTTATAGGTTACTGTCTTCTTTTCCCTGGCTGCCCTGAGAATTTTGTTTTTGTCATTGATTTTTGTAATTTTAATACAATGTGTCTTGGTGAAGGCCTTTTTGGGTTGAGCTAATTGGGTGTTCTGTTAACTTCTTGAATTTCAAGCTCTAGCTTATTCATTAGATTTTGGAAATTCTCATCCACTATTTGTCTGAAAATGCTTTCTAGTCCCTGCTTCTTTTCCTCACCTTCAATAATGCCCATTATTCTTACGTTTCCTCTCCTGATGGTATCTGCTAGTTCTTGTTATTCTCTTTATTTTTCATTCTTTGGTTTCTCTCTTCTTCCTTCTGATTTATTTCTGGATTTCTGTTTTCAATATCACTGATCCTTTCCACCATTGGTCAACTCTATTTCCCAAGCTTGCTATTTCATTTTTCAACTCTTGCAGTGTGTTCTTCATCTCTAGCAGTTCTATTTGGTTCCTTTTGAGGGTTTCAGCCTCATTGCTCTGCTCATCTACTTGTTTTTTCAATTCCTGAAATTGCTGATTTGTTTTGGATCTCACTGAGTTTTTTCAGAAGTACCATCCTGATTTCTTTGTCATTTAAGTCTCATTTCTATGTCTGTAAACTTATTTTCTGGAGATTTTTTTCTTTCTTTCTGAGATGCCTTGTCTCCTTGGTTGTTCATGGTGTTTAATAGACTATTTCTCCACCTGAGCATGAATGGAAGTGTGTTCTGCTGATTTATTATATAATGGTCTCTCTTTAGCCTGTTGCAAAGAAGGCGCTTTTCTTTTGGTTTCCAGTAGGTGGCATCTAAGCCTCTTGAATCCCTGCTTTATGTAGAGCCTAAATGTCTTTTTTATTTTCTCGTAGATATTTAATCAAACTTGCTATTCTCAGTTTAAGTCCCTGTAAGTGTTGGCAACAGTTTTGGTGGCATTGGCTCAGATTCCCCTAGGGCTCCACTGTGTTCGGTCTCGGAGGGTATTGGGGGAACGGGCCTCTGGGAGTTGGAGGCCGCGGCTCAGCCTTGGTTTTGCAACCGGGCCGGTAAAAACTGTTGTTTCTCTGTGATCCCATCCCGCTTCTCTGCTTTCTGCCCTGATGGCTGGGCCCTGCTGCCAGCTGCTAGAAGTTCCGGCACTTCAGGACAAGCTGATCAAGGAAGTCACCGCACCTTCACCTCTCCCTCCTCCTGCAAGGAGCTCCCGCAGGCTTCGAGAGGCAGCTTCTTTATTTCTCTCAGTCCACCGCCCAACACTCAGGGTTCTGTCTTGTGGTAATTCTTATGCACATATCCAATGCTGAGACGTTCTGGTGTGCGGTTTGGGTGTTTTTTGTTGAGTTTTAAATGTTCAGCTTATTGTTTCACGAGGAGAGATCTAGGATCATCTCTCACTCCACCATGTTTCTCCACTTTCCATTGTTCATTTATTTTGTTCTTTAGATTACGCATATTAGTGAATCATATGGCATTTGTCTGTCTCACCACTCAGCACAATACCCTCTAGGTTCATCCATGTTGTTGCAGATGGCAAGATTTCATTCTTTTTTGTGGCTGAGTAATATGTTGTATTATGTATATGTACCACTTCTTCTTTATCCATTCATTTATTGATAGACACCCAGGTTGTTGCCATATCTTTATTGTAATTAACATATGAATGCAAATGTCCATTCAAATTAGTGTTTTCGGTTTCTTCAGGTAAATATCCAGAAGCAGGAGTAGTGGGTCCTGCTTTGTCTAATTTATTATAGTCTTTGTTTTAGTCTGTTTTGTTTGGTATAAGTATTGCTACCCCAGCTGTTTTTTTCCTTTCCATTTTCATGAAATATCTCTATCCTTTTACTTTCAGTCTCTTTCGAACCGAATTGAGTCTCTTGTAGGTACTTATATTTCTTTTTGATGAGACATTGTTATCATACTTTATAGATATTTAGGCATGGTTTTCATTAGTTCTCTGAACTTATTTAAAATAGCTGTTTAAAGTCATAAGTCCAGTGTCTTAGCTTCCTTAGGAATAGTTTCTATTGACTGCTCCCCCCGCCCCATATATGAGCCATTCTTTCTTGTTTCTCCACATGTCTCATAAATTTTTTTTGAAAATTGGATACTTTAAATGTGACAACTCTTAGGATCAAACTTTTCTCTCTTCCCCATGTTTGTTATTACTATTTGTTGGGGTTTTAGCAGTTGCTGTTTATTTAGTTGCTGATCCAATTATATAGTAAAGTCTGTATTCTTTGAGTTTATAATCTATGATTGGACGTTGATTTCCTTAAATGATTAGAGTCAGTAAGTTTCCCATTGTTTGCCAGGGGGCTGTGTGTACTTTGAGGAATGCTTCAGCATTCGTCTAAGCAGTTGACAACTCTTTGGCCTTCACTTCCTGCTTGCTCAGAGCATTATGGTCAGCCAGAGGGTAAGGGTTTAGGGCCTTGTCAGGTCTTTTTCTTTTTAAGTGTTTTTTTGTTTGTTTACTTATTGTTTGTCCCAGCTATTATATTGTGTCACGGGCAGCTGTGGTGTTAAGCAATTTCTGCAGATCATTATAAGCAAACACTGTCAAGGAGTACCTTGTTTGCACTGGATGAGCACATATTCAGTTCGAAGACAAGCCGTGCAAGTGCGGTTTTACAGGGTGTTGTCACAAGGGTCAAATAATGACAGTTTCTGAGAATAAGGCTTTGGAAGAATTCCAGCACCATCTAATTTCTTCACTGACTGCTAGGCTGTTAGTTTTCACGATTACAAGCTGTTGATTTTCAGGTGTACCACAAAGCTGGGGAAATGAGCGTAGGACTAGAGCAATTTAAAATTCCACAATATTCACTGTACTTGCTAACATTTAGTCATTTTTAAAAATAAATACTCAGGTTTTTGCAACACTTTGACTATTTTTCAGAGTTCTGTAAAAATTGATTTTAATATTTGTGCTAGTGTTCTCGTTGCTTTTATGGAGGAGAGGATTTTTGGAGTCCTCACAATCCACCATTCCTACTGAAGCCTCTCAGAATTTAGAGTTTAAACTGAGAGCTACAGGAAGTGATTGAAGGGCTTTCCACAAGGGAGTAATTTAACCAAATCTGATCCACATGTCAAGGGAAGTGTATTGCCGTATAGATGAAGTTATCTTGAGTCCTGAAGAATTTTGGTAATTTCCCCCCCAAAGTCCTTATTTTAATAGAATAGAATAAAACCTGGTTTCCTGATAGCCTATCCACTGTTCTTTTTGTACTACACTGCTATTTTTAGCAATTGGTTTAGTTAAAACTTAGTAACCCTAAGAAACAAAAGAACAAGGATAGGCTGCTAATCAGGACAAATAGTGTTCATAAGTGTAAAAGTACCGAGCACTGGTACAATTCATAATATTGTTCCATAAATATCAGTTAGATTTGAATATTAAAGTTCTTGTTGACATAGTTAATGCTTTGATTCCCAAAGGGCATAAATTAAAAACCAAGGAGTGCTTTTCTTACCTTTTGTCAAAGTAGTTCTTTCGTTCATTTTTTTCTTAAACTATTGGACAAATAAGTGAAGTATGCAAGTAAATAGCAACATTAAGAGAATGTAGATTTTTTTATAATTCAGTAAGTTAATTTATATCAACTTCTGACCTAGCTAATATCGAGGTTATGGAGTAGAAGAATATTTATCATTTCTTTATTGGTTCTCCTGTTATTTATTTATCGTTGTTTTATTAATTCTCCTGTAAGTATTACTATGCAATAATTACATTTTATTTTTCTAGTTTTGTTAGAGTTTTTCCCATTAAACAGTCATCTATTTTAGGAATTATACTTTGTGGCAGCACAAATTGGTGTTTCTGGGCAAGGCTGCAGAATCCCAGCCCATTCCACTTGAAATTCTACTTGTGATATGAAAATGCTCTGCTTTTGTGTGTGTGGCCAACGTGGGGCTCTAACATTTTTAATAGCAGTTTTATCAAAAGTGCAGAATTTACTGAAATTACCTAAACTTTTATTTTTCATATAGGTTACTTACAACAGGAAAACCTCTCTTCTACTTGCCAGACTTTTATTTTGGAAAGTTCACATTTAAAAGAATATGCAGAACACTGTACAGATGAAGGTTTTATCCCAGCCTGCTTACTGGTGAGTGATTTGTTTCTTAAAGGAAGTATTTCATCATTAACCAACATAAGAGACTATAAGCACAATCTTAGATCAGCTCATTAGCAAAATCAAATTGGGCAGAAATTTGATAGTTTGTATTCATGCATGATTGGAAAGATCCAAAGAATACCACCTCTTCTCATCACACATTTATGCCAAAACTGATAAGTGAATTACAACTTTGCCTCTGAAAAGCAGTTTCAAAATGACACCCTCATTTCTAATTACGTTCACTACTACTTGTTTTGGGGCTTACTTGTTTGCTGCTACTATGGATTAAATATTTGTATCCCTTCGAATTTCATATACTGAAACCCTAAACCCCAGCATGATGGCATTTGGGTATAGGGCCTTTGGGAAATAATTAAGTTTAGGTTAGCTTAAGAGTTTGGGACACTCATGATAAAATTAATGCCCATATAAGAAGTAGAAAAGAAAGAGATCTCTCCATGTGCATGCAATGAGGAAAAGCCATGTGAGCACACGGCAAGAAGGTGGACGTCTGCAAGCGAGAATGTTGGTTCTCACCAGGAACCAGATCAGCTGTCACCTTTTCTTGGACTTTCCAGCCTCTGGAATGAGAAATCACTTTTTGTTATTTAAGCCGTCTGGTCTATGGTGTTTTATATTAGCCCAATCTTTGCTATTTGGTTGTTTACTTCAGACAAATGTAAAATAGGTATTTTGATATCTTGTTGTCACTGCTTTTTAAAATATCACTAAATAACAGCATCATTTGGTATATAATGGGTATATTCTGGAACTACATTATTTGATATAATACTTTATCATCTTATTTCAAACATGGCTTCTTAGATTTATTTCATCTGTCACAGACAACATGATAATCTGTATAGGAAACTTTAAAAATCCATAACGCTGCTAAAGTTTAGCAAGGTCACAGGGTACAAAATACACAAAAGTTCATTGTATTTCTGTATACCCACAATGGACCACTGAAAGTTGAGTTTTTTAAAAATATCATTTACAATAGCAACAAACAAAAATAAAATACGTATGTAATAAATTTAATAAAATATAGGATATGTATTCTAAAATGTCTATGAAAGACATCAAAGATTTGAATAAAAGAAGAGATATATTGTATTCATGGATCGAAAAACAATATTGTTAAAATGTCAATTTTCCCCATTTTGGTCTATAGGTTCATTTCAGTCAGAATCTCCACAAGTATTTTTATACATAGAAAGCAGCTGAATTCTAAATTTTATATGGAAATGCAAAGGATCTAGAGTAGCCCAAACAATTCTTAAAAAGGATAAGTTGGAGGATTCACATTACTTACTAACAAGCTATACTAATTAAGATTGAGTAGCATTAGGGGAAAGTTAGACACTTAGATCAGTGGAAGGAAACTGATTTTTGAGAAAAGTGCAAAGGCAATTCAATGAAGAAAGAATAATCTTATCATCAAATGATGATAGAACAATTAGACATCCAGATACAAAAAAAAAGAACCTCTACACATACCTTATACAAAAATTAACCAAATAGATAGTAGAGTAAAATGTAAAACGTAGAATTAGAAGACTTTGAGAAGAAAACGTAGGAGAATATTTGTGTAGCTTGGAGTTTGGCATTGAGATTTTAGATATGGTACCAAAAGCACTAACTATAAAATTACAACCTTATAAAAATTAAAAACTTTTGCTCTGCAAGAGACAGCATTAAAAGAATGACAAGCCACAGCTAGGAGGAAATATATCTGGGAAAGGATACTTACCTAGATTATTTTAAAAGCTCTTAAAATTTAAAAAAACAACAACAATTTTTGTTAAGTGGGCAGATTTAAAGACCCTTTCCCGAAGAAAATATATGGATGGCAATAAGCATATGAAAAAAGTGCTCCATATTATCAGTTTGGCAGTTGTCTGTAAAGTTAAACATACTCCCCTCATGTGACTTAGCACTCATGCCCAGATATTTACCCGAGTGAATTGAAAAACTTCCATTCACACAAAAACCTGCACAATAATGTTTATCTGTGGTGATCAAAAACTGAAAACAACCAAGATGTCTTTCAGCAAATGTGTAAGCAAAGAAACTGTGGTATATTTATACAGTGGAATACTACTAAACAATAAAATAACATTGTTGATTCACACAACATGAATGAATCTTAAATAAATTCTTAGTTCTTCTAAATTAGCAATTCTAAGCAAGTACATAAATACATTATAGATAATGGGAGCCAGGTTTCTCCAAGAAAGAAGATACAAATAAACATAAGAATAAAACCTGTGGTGTTGAATTATAGTCAGGTATCAGTATGGAGTCATGTTTATTTTAATATGTGTACAAATATATAGAGAAATATAGATATGTTTGTATATGTGGATTAGCATGTCTGTGTTTTGTTGTTTCGTCAGCTAGAAGCACCTAGTAACAGTAATGCCCTAGTAGTTACAAGCACACCTAACACCCAGATCTTTACTTCTCACAGTTCTGGAGGCTGAGAAGTTGAACATCAAGGTGTCCTTGATTCAGTTCCAGTGAAGACTGTCTTCCTGGCTTAAGGCCACCTTCTTGCTATATCTTCACATGCATCTGGGGGCGGGGTGGACACAGTTCAGTACATAAGTCATTCAGCAATTATTTATTAGCTATTAGAATAAAGCAAGGTATAAGGACAAAGTTAGTATTAAGCAAATACCCTAACCTCTCAGACTTTAATTAAGAAAGAAGAACAAATTAGAAATCTGAAAGTTCAGGAGGAGAAAAGGTACTAATCACCTATGATGTGTTAAACATTGTCCTAGTCATGTTACATGTATCTTCCCTTAATCTTCATAACAAGAGTCTGAATTAATATGTTCATTTTTATATATGAAAGTAAGCCTTATAGAATTTAAGTGATTTATTATACCTGTAGTAAGTGTTGAACTTGAAACCAGAACTGTCAGCTCTAAAAATCCTTGTTCTTTCCTGTTTTATTATGTGACCACAAACTTGAGGTAATAAAAGCCTGCCCTTTAGTAGTAGTAGGAATAGGGAGCAAATGAGGTTATGAGATGATCGAAGTGAAAACACAATGGTACTGATCCTTGGGAAGAGTGTCTCTTACACTCAGTTTTTTGCTTTGTTCTTGGCAGGTTCACATGGCTTGCAGGATAGAAAGGGCAAATTAGGAGTGAGTCTTCATTGTTTTTAAACAGTTGTATAACTGCATCCCTACCTCCCAGCTAAAAACTGCTTTTATGCCTTTGCATTATTTGGACTAAAAAAACATAGTCACAATGTCTTATTCAAACAGACAGTGTTCTTTATCCTTAAAAGATTTGATTCATCCCCTAACTTGAATGACCATTTTCATTTTTGATGACCTGCTTTTTACTCTTTCTTCATCAGCTGCTCTGCAATCAGATCTTTTAATAGCTTCTATCTGGTGAACTGTTTCATGGTGAGAAAGTAGTAGTAGTACGATACAGTTTGAGTAATGCTTGATCTTTTGCTTTTCAGTCCTTATTTGGAAAAAACTTGACAACAATTTTGAATGAATATGTGGCTATGAAAACAAAAGGTAAGAATTCAGGTTCAGGGATTTTTGTTTGTTAGTTTTATATAGCATTTATCTAATTGTTTTTGTTAGAAGTAGTTTTTTAAAGAATATTAATGCCTCTAAAAAGCCAAAAGAAAACTGTCTCAGTTATGAGGTAAATTTTAGCGGGGAATATCTAATTAAATAGTTTGTGTTTATGTTGAATGATAAATTGCAAATCTGAATATTAGAAAATATAAAAAAATTTTAAGCTGTATAGTAAAATTCTTAGCTCTGGGTATCTACTCTGATGAACAAGCATTGTTTTGTGTTAAAATATTTTAAACTAATATTTTTAAGTTTTTTGTAGTCTAGATCTGGACACAAAAACCAATCATAAAATTCTGGCTTATATTTATCAGAATATAAAATAACTCCTAAATGTTTTAGGGAGAAACTTAGAATTGTTTATTTTATCCTCTAATATTATTTTCATAACTTACACTTTAACAAAAGAATTAATTAGTAAATAACTTAAAATGATTTAAAAAAAAAAGAAATAAGCTTAACATTTATTGAATCCTGTCCAGATACATTATTGTTCTAGATGCTTTCATATGTTTTATCTTAGTCCTTAAAATAATCTGGTGAGAGTTGCTGATCGTTTTAGGCCCATTTTTAAATATCAGAAAACCGAAGATTAAAGAAGCTAGATAACTTTTCCAAGATCACAAAACGAGAAACTGTAGAAAGTAGTAGGCCTGGAAGTTCAGGGCTTGAATTTCATTTCTAACTCTTCAAGAAGGTTACTTTCTGCCAAAGTTTTCTTTTCTCAAACTACCTTAACTATCTTACAGGAATATTTACAGTGTAAATGACATCAAAAACAATATTCCATTGCAGTCCAAAGAATTATATCCCACTTTTATATCAGAGAGCTTTCTCTCTCTTTTTTTTTTTTTTTTTAATAAATATGTGGTAAAGATTTTAAATCTTCTGGGTTTCCCATTATTGTGGCTTTAGAACACATACTAAAAAAGACTAACTAATCCTCAGGAATTTTGCCTGTAATTCTTAGTAATTAGTAACATTTTTTAAGAGGTTGCTGGGCAATTACAGTGATTTAGACATGAAAACATTGGGTGTAGAAAACTAATTTCCACACTCAAGGAGTTCCATAACCTTTATGATTACTTATAAATCAAATTATTTTAGTTCACTTTCAAATGTCACAGGACGTCAAATAGAACAAAGATTTAAAATAGTTTGTCTTTTTAATTCAAAAGAGATACAAAGTTATTACTCTAAAAAAGCTTCGGAAATTTTACACATGTCCATTTTCACTCATATTGCATCTGATACTCAATGGCTTGAAAAAAGAAAGCAGCCTGATTATAGCTTCCATTCTGAGCATGTCAACAGCCGAGAGAAAAGTTTTAGTTTTCCTCATTCTGTGTCTATTCAAATTAAGTGATGAATTTTCTCCAACTGGGTTTATTAAGAAACTTTTCCTCTTATGATTTAGAAACATCAAATCATGTCCCAGCAATTATGTCATCTCTGTGGAAGAAGTTAGACCATACACTTTCTCAGATCAGGTAATAAAAAGCTTATGTAATAAGCTTATCTGAATGTGTATAATGATTTTGGGATACAAACACATGTAAGAATTACTTTGAGTTTAAAATCTTCTTATGACCCACATGGTGCGTTTATATAACACTGATCTAATTTTGAAATTAGAGGTTATCGATGTTTCTTTGTCTTTAATTGGAATAATTTGAAATAAATTGCATGCTTTAATAAAATTTTCAGAAATGAGGAAATTGAGACTTATAGAAGTTTAATGACACTTCCAAGTTCCCATAGCAATTTACAGGCAGATTTCTGGCTAGAATATAAGTTCCCTAATCCCAGTCCTCTGTTAATTCCCTTATGCAGTTGCATCTTCATTACGTATGGAGAATCGATGTGTAGAATCCATGCCCCATTGGTTCTTCCTTGCAAAAAACAAGCTTGAATAATAATACTTCTGGAATCTTCTTTTAAAATTTTCACATACTACTAATATCCACCTTCTGCCTGGGTCATGGCCTTGGAATGCAAGTTTCAGCATCCTTGGAAGGATGCCAGCCCTGTTGATATCAATTTTATAATGTCTCTTATCTAACTATAGAGTCTGGTATGAAAACCTCAGTTACTTACCTTTCTGCCAGAGCTACAAGTGAATACCTCACTTTAATTCAGCATACGCCTCGTTTTCCTTCCTCAATTTAAAGGAAAACTGCTCCTTTAATTTCTGCTAAAATGGTCCCAATGCTTTTTGTCTAACTCTGTACCAAATCTTATTTGGTAGTCTTACCTTTATTCTCCTTTCCTAACTTGTCATTTCTCCCCTTGCCAGTAATCTTCAAAGACATTCACAATTTCATTAACACCTATAAATACTTACAAGTTATTGAGATATTTTATTGATAAAGTGTTATGTAAAAAGAGAAGGCTCTTAGCCAGGTATTCTCCAAGGTTGGTTTGTGTGTTATTAAAAATGCTTATTTGATTTAGTAAGTTTTTTGGCTCTTGTTGGTAGACGTTTGACAGATTTCCTAGGACAATGGTACAGTGTCTTTGATTGTTTACCAAAAACATGGGTAACTCCAATTCATAGTAAAAGGAGAATCAGCTTGTAGTGAATTTTCTTATATGCTTGCTTTGCTCCTTCTTTAGAGGTTGAATGAAATAATTTAATAGTCATAAATTTGATAAAAGCAAGATGTCCTTTGAAATCAACTTTGGGATTCTAAAGTATGTATGGAGTCAGATGTGAAATCTGAATTTCTGGGAAAAGGCATCTCTATAGTTATAAGAGATAATTGATAATTATAAAATTTTATATATATAGCTTTCTTACATATATTGAGTTTTTAAAGTCAAGACAAATTGTATACTTAATGGCATGTCAAGGCTCTCTAATGCATACTGCATTAGGTACAAACTTGGTAAAATTATTCGTGTGTGAATGTGTTTACATGCCCCTATTTTTCTATTAAATAAGATTTGATTACCCATCTCCTCAAAAAAATACGCTTGTCTTTTTTGTCTGAGAGACATTTATTGTCTTTTAACTCATAATTTACTTCAGGTCTGACTGCAGCTTAAGAAGAGTGTGTCTTGGCAACAGAAGTTTTTTTAATGTCTACCTACTTTGTTTTGTTTGTTAGGAGCATGCAAAGTTCCCCAGGGTTTGCTGCCAATCAGAGAGGTTGGTATTCAGCTTTAAATAATGTCCAGGATTACTTCAAACTCAAACTGTCAGAAGAACATTTTAATTAACACTACATGTGTTAATTTGTTTAAACTATTATTTTTCTAAGTAGAGTTATTTTAGGAAATAATATTTTCATTTATTGTAAAAAAGTACATTTTAAATATTCTCTAAGTTTGAGGTGTTATCAGTATGAATTATTATAAAAGAAATGTACTCTTAGATTTATAAAGTTTTAGTGTACTCATTTTAGCTTGTTTCTTATGACATTATATAAACTTGTTATTTTTAAGGGCTATTTTTCAACCTATAGGTCTAACATGTTAAATAGTAGGATATATATCATGTAGACTTCTTTAAATTCTCAAACTACTCTGACATTGTGTTAATTTTTTAAATGCTCATGTGTTTCAGCTCGAACAAGAAGTGGAATTGCAGAAATCAAACGGCAGAGAAGGCTTGCATCTCAAGGAGCTCCCGTCAGTTCAGAGTTGCTGACTTTACCGTATCTTTCAGGACAATTTACTACTGCTCCTTTGACAGCTACACAAGTTATTCGGCCAACTAGCCAAACTTCAGTTCCTTTGAGGTCGAATTTTGTAGTGGTTAATCATTCACAGTCACAAGACACTGTGACCAGTAAGTTGAAATTAACTCTCATAAATTTTGTTTTTAACCAAATTGTATGAATGAGATGATATACTAATGTCTTTATACTCATAAAATTATAGCAAAAAAAAAGACGAGAAATAGACTTTAGGTACATTTACCATGAAATAGGCATATTATTAAATCTATGAGACATTTTAATCTAGGATTCTTATTTCTGCTCTAACTGAAGTCCAGCCTTGAACTCTTTTCTAACTCGCAGTTTTCTACATTAACAGAAAGAACCCTGTCATGTTTGATTTTAAAAGGAATACACTTTCTAATTTGCAACCTTATTTTTGTTCATGTTAGTCTGTTCTCCTGGTATGAGGAATGTTTTCTAGTTCACCTCTATCTCTACCTGTTGAAAATCTTTCATACTCCTTGCTGAATCTTAAAGCTAGGAATAAACTTAAAAATCATCTAGGTACATCTTGCTTGTTGCATACTCAAAACTTTTGTAAACACATGGTACTAAAGGGCAAAAAGCTAGTTCATAATATAGGTGGGATTAGAATTGAGGTGCCAGCTCTGTTTCTAGACCAGTCTTCTTTCTCTTCTGTGCAGCTAAAATTTATTGCCATCTATTACATTCTTCATTTCCATCTTTTCTCCAACCTCTTTTATACCACACTTAGTTTATACATCTTATAATTCTATTCTGCTAGGTTATGTTTTGTTGAGACTATACCGTACTTTAGGTTGTATTGCAAAATCTTAAGTGATAGGTGCTATATCTTAATATCTTAATATTTTCTACATTACCTTTTTCATAGTGGTCACTCACTGTATACTAACTGAATTTAATATAAAATTTTGCGATGCTACGTGTGCCATTAATTCATGTTTAGAATACTATTCAGTTTCCTTGACTTACTGCTTTGTTCTTTTGAAATACAGCGGGAGAGGCTTTAAATATCATTCCTGGTCCTCAGGAGAAGAAAACTCATGCCAGTTTAATGTCTCCTGGTAGACGCAAAAGGTAAATGCTTTTTAAAAGGACGAGTTTCCAATAACTTTAAAAAAAAGATTTATGCCAGGATATTTACATTGTAAATAAAATAACAAGATTGGGTTAAATTCTTGGGCTTCACATTGAAATCTCCGTGAAATTGGGTTGCATCTTATAATCAATGGCATATCACTGTTTCATTGGAAATACGTTTTTCTCTTGCAATACAGAAAGGTATATCTTAAAATTATCTCAGGTTTTTTGAAATAAATGTTTCCTAAATAAATACAAGTAATGCTGGCATGTCGGCATGTCTACAAACATATATTTAAGGTCCTAAATTAATTGATAGTGATTTTCAAGACAGTCTGAGAAAAGTTCTTTCTGTCCTACTTAGCGCATGTTTGTTTGAAGGATATTTCAAGAAAGAGGGATATTAATTTAAAATATTTTAGAGTTTTTTCCCTGATTTCTCAACTGCCATGCCAGAGGTTTTTTTGTTGGAATTTTTACTGTTCGTTTTCTCATTCAAGGCTAACCTCAGTCTCCTTTACGATGACAGTCTTTCTCACTTAAACACATAAAAAGTAAAACAACTGTAATAATATCTAAGATTTATGGGAACCTTGACCTTTTTATAACATCTTTACATATAGTTTATTTCATTCAGTTTTTTCATAAACCCAATAATAAAGTTGGTCAGAGGGTTAGCTATAGCTTGCCTTGCTACAGACCACATAGCTAATAAGTGCTAAATTTGTTTCTTCTTAATTCAAATCTAGTAATGCTTTTGTACTTTACTGCCCTTCGTTCTTACTACAAATCAAGAAAATATCTGTTCTACCATGATCTTAAGATTTATGCCTGTATATACAATTATCATTGACTCTGTTAATCATACCAGTTAAAAGATAAGCTTTTAAAATGTATTTCAGTGAATCTCAAAGGAAAAGTATCACTTTGTCTGGGCCTCAATCAACGATACGGAATTTCCAGGATCCAAATGCATTCGCAGTAGAAAAAGTAAGTTTTCCACACTTTGCGGTGATATGTTACTGAGTTTTAAAATATTGATATATACACAAGTGTGTATATATTATTTGTGCATATATAATACAATATTTTATATAAGACTGTGCAGTGGAATTGCCTTGGGATAGAAGGTGGCGAAGTTTAACAGTAGGAGACAGTTCATTCAGAATAGATAGCATGTCAAATGCACCCAGTAAGAAACAGCAGTATATTTAGGAAACACTAAATACATTGTTGTTGTTGGATTATGTAATGTAATAGGGCATTTTACTGGAGTCAGATTATTACAAACCTTGTGTGAAAAGCTAAAGAGTTTAGAATTGTCTTCTGTAATCAGTGAAGAAAGAATTGGCGAAGGATCTGTGAAAACACTTATAAATTGTAAAGTGTAGTATTTAGATGTTAATATGGAAGAAGCCTCCATAAACTGAGTTTTCACCTAGATTTATTAAAACTATCTAGCTTCCATTAATTGGTTCTTTTATATAAATGACATAATATTTTATCTATCGTTTTGCTAATAATTGACTTTCTTTTCCAGCAAATGGTTATTGAAAATGCACGAGAAAAAATACTAAGCAACAAATCTCTTCAAGAAAAGCTTGCAGAAAACATTAATAAATTTTTGACTAGGTAAGCTGTATGTGTTCAAAATGCCTAACTGTGTTTGCCTAATTGAGAACTGTGTTAAAATTTTTCTTTTCTGTATCATAGCGACAACAATATTGCTCAAGCACCTAAGCAAACAGATAACAACCCTACTGAACCAGAGACTTCAATTGATGAACTCCTGGGACTTCAGGTATGGGTAAAGGTATCTATGTGTAGTATATATAGTTAAAACTGATGGTATTTTGCTTTCATTCCAAAACCATTGCCAACAAATTAGATAACTTATAAAATTATTTAAAATAATAATGTAAGATATAGATGTCCTTTATTATCTGAATGTAATCCATTGCTTAAAAAAATGTGTTAGTGAATTTTCAAATAATCAGCCAAAATTTCATTTCAGTCAGGTACCACATAACGGTGTTTCGGTGAACAATGGACCACATATACAAATGTGGTCCCATATAACTATTGATAGAGCTGAATTTTCTGTAAGAAATAGAAGGATATGTGGTTCAGGAGGATTTTTTTTTTTTTTTGACAGGAGCCATATCTGTGGGCCTTGGTAATAGATTCCCTCTCATTCACAGCAACTCAGTTTTGAGTGCAGTTACCTTCCAGTAAGTCTACCAGTGACTTGGTTCAACACAGAGGAGCCTGTCCCCAGCACTACATATTCAAAGGAGGCTATGGCCCTCCTAGATCTAGCTTGATGGTCTTCAGAATACATTGCTGTAAATTTTTTGCAGAAAACCTAAGATGCCGTACAAAAACAGGTCCACAGACACTGCCTTAATAATATTAAATGTCACTTTAGTAAAAGTTTTCTGTGGTAGTGTGGAGCCAGCCTGTCCTATATTTTGGAAATATTTTCAGGTTGAAATGATAGAAAGCATAGATAAGTTTTATTGCTTCTATCAATTCAATGCCAGAGAGCTCTTTGCGGCAGGTAGGGTCAATGGAACCAAAAACAAATTTCCAAAGTCAAAATACTGAGTCCTCTCAGTTCTACACCCACTTTTTTTTATAAATACCACAAAGTTCCTTAATCTGACCACTGGTCCAACATGCAATAGCCAAAACCACATTACCTTGACAATCCCCTATATGTTTTTTTAACTCTCCATCTTGATTCGTATTCCTACTGATCCTTAGGCCAGCTTTCCCTCCTTCCTGACAATCGCTATTATGGTGGTCTGTACCTTATCCAGCCAGTTTCTACTTCATATTTTCAATCAGTCTAGCCCACATCCTTATTCATGGAGCAGCATTGACAGCTTCGATGTTCTATATCTGACCCTGTCAGAAGGAAGCAAGGGCAGGGCTTATAGGACCGTATTTTTATAGTCTACAGTAGAGTGCAATAATGTCCTCACCCTTCATATTCACTCACCACTCACTCACTGATTCACCTAGAACAACTTCCAGTTCTTGAAAGTCCCATTTATGCTGGGTGCTATATACAGGTAAACCCTTTTTTATCTTTTAGACCATATTTTTACAGTACCTTTTCTTTGTTTAGATTTACAAATATCATTGTGTTAAAATCGCCTACAGTATTCTTTACAGTAATATGATATATAGGTTTGTGTTCTAGGAGCAATAGGCTATACCATATAGCCTACGTATGTAGTAGGCTGTATTATCTAGGTTCATTTAAGTGCCGCACTATTATGTTCACATAACAAAATTGACAACCGATGCATTTCTCAGAACATAACCCGTTGTTAAGCGACACATGACTATTTATTTTTTTTCCCAGTTTTATTGAGAAATAATTGAAATACATCACTGAGTAAGTTTAAGGCATATAGCATGATGGTTTGATTTATGTATATTAAAATTGCATTACTTAAATGTTAAAAGTAATAAGACGTTTCTAACCCATCTAATAACTCTAACCAACTCTTAGATATTAGTAAAATACTTATATCTATACAACAATCAGTCATAGATTTCTAAATATTTAATACTAAAAGTTTCTTTAGTGGGTATATTTGAGTGCAATAAGCAGCAGTACTGTACAGTGTATATATAATTTATTTCCTCTACACTGCTACAAACTAAAAATGTAAAAAAACAATGAAGTAATATGTTGAAGATCTATGAGTCCTAGTAATATTTAATAAAATAAAATGAACAAGACAGTTTGAAAAAGAAAAGTTACTAGCTAAATGAGTAGTCGTGTAAGATTTACAGCTGAGAGAAGGAAGATAGGGGATATCATCACTGTTGCTATTCAGTGAAAGTGAAGGTGAGAGAGTGCAAACGGGTAAAGGAAAACTTTATGTTTTAAGATTCGTCCATGTGCAAATATCCTTTTTGAAGAGCAGCTGAGATTGTGACTGTAACATGTCCTTTTACTTGTAGTATAGGCAATATAATCATTTTTGTTGCCATGCCCACAAAATGTATTTATTATAGCAAGTTTTCTTTAAGATGATGAATTCTGGGCGAAAGCACTGAATTTTTTTCTTTCGTCAATTCCTTCAGAATACTTTTAAAAAATTTTTGCTATATTTTCCCACAGTGAAGTTTGGTAAGTTTAACAAAATATGATAAGCTTTTTAAAGCAATCTTTAAATTATTTACCAGTACTGCTTTAAAAAGCCTCTTCTATCTTAATGTTTAACAGATACACATTGGCTGTTTTAATTTTTATAGTCTCAGACTCTTTGCCTTTATTTTATCTACAACATTAGAAATCAGGTGGTTAGTATAATCAAGGTACTCTATTAGATACTGTAAGAGATTATATGAAAGTGAAGATACCACCCTCTGTTCTTGGTTCATAATATTATATAGTATTTGGGAAAAGTTAAAAATTCAAATTTAAATAATTTTTTAAAAGAACAGCAAGACACAGTACCCAACTGAGTAGTATATGCATCAACTTCATTAAGCAGTGAACAGCCAGTTATGCATGTAAAGTAGGAATTTTAAAAATATCTGCTAGTTAAAAGCATCATATGATATATAGGTTTGTATTCTAGGAGCGATAGGCTATATCATATAGCCTACGTTTGTAGTAGGCTGTATCATCTAGGTTCATTTAAGTGTCGCACTATTATGTTCACATAACATTAAAGAAAATTAAAAGTCAAACCATCAACTTAGAGAAAATATTCATAATCTATCTAGCAAAGAACATATATCCAAAGTATATAAAGAACTCCCACAAATCAATAATAAAAAGATAAGCCATCCTTATTTTTTAAAAATGGGTGAAAAACTAGAGCAGACAAAGGAATGGCCAATAAGCCTATGAAAAGGTACTCAACATTATTTGTCATTTAGGACACGAAAGTTAAGAGTACAAGATGCCATTTCACACTCACTAGAATGGCTAAAATAAAAAAAATCTGATACCACTGAATGTTGGCAAGGATGTGAAACAACTAGAACTCTGAAAAGTTGCTGGCGGAGGGTGTAAAATAATACAGCCAGTTTGGAAAACTGATAGTTTCTTAGAAAGTTATATATATACTTATACACCTATCTTATGACCTGGCAATTACTACTAAGATTTTACCCCAAAGAAATATGTTCACACATATTCACAAAAAGATTTATACAAGAATATTCATAGCAGCTTAATTAATAATAGACAAACTCTGAAAACAAACCACATGTCCATCAACAAAAAAAAATAAAATTTTGATACGGTCATAAAATAGAATACTACTGAACAATAAAAAAGAACGAACTACTGATACATGTAGAATGAACTACTGATCCAAGTTCATGAATCTTAAGGGTAAGTTGATCAAAGACAGTAGACATAAAATAATGCATATTGTATGGTTCCATTAATATAAAGTTCTAAAACAGGCAACACTAATTTATGCTGATAGAAATCAGAAATTTTGCCTGAGTGAGAGTAAGGGGAGTGATTTGCTAGGAGGAGCAGTTCTCTAGAAAGGGGAATGGTTTGTGTGGGTGTATGAATTTCATGGATGATGGAAATGTTTGACATTTTAATTTTGTTTGAGGGTGATGGTTACACAGTCCTTACAGTTGTCAAAGGTCATTGAACTATATATAGACTTAAGATCTATGCATTTTATTGTATATAAATTATACCTTGATTTTAAAGAAAACTTACAGGGTTCATTTTTAAGTACCTCTGAAATGTGTATTTCAGGATTCTTTTCCTTCTCATTTTTAAAGTTTAGAAAAAAAGAGATTTACTAGAAAAATGTGTTTCTTCACCAGTAACCAAGAGGGTATGGTGTACCATTTCATAGTTCAAGTAACATTAGATCATTGATTTGACATTTAGAGAACTGTAAATTTCCAAGTTCATGGATAAAGAGATATTGAACAAACTCCTGATTTTTTCTAAACCACATTTTGCCAAAAATTATTGATATTCTCTGTGTATCCTTGTAATCCAAGTTAACTGGTTCTTTAACTTCAAGTAATTTTTTTCATTTTATGAATTTTAAAATCATTTAAAAATCCAAATTTTTATCACTTTACAAGAGTTCCACTTTACCTCTTGCCCACATGAATTTCCTTTCACATAGGATTCAAAAGTTATGCTTCATGAAAATTGAAGAATACAGCATTGCAGAATGATTTGTAGATAACTGAAATTGAAAATTTAACATCTCTATCAAGGAAGAGTAAATGAACACTCTTAGCTGGAGTACTGAAACTTCTTTGAAATCTAATATTTTAACTGAAAATATTGTCAGTTTTGCTTTTTATTCTATAATCTGTGCTTGTTTGTTTTATTTTTTAAAATATGTTTTAAAAAATATCTTAAGTCTTCATGTAAAATTAGTGCAGTTGAAAAATACATCATTTTTATCCAGTTACTTTACACATTCTTCTGGCATACTACTCCATCTCCAGTATAAGAATTATCAATCTACTCTGTTTGCAATGACTTTTACAGGAAACATGGCAGCGGTGGTGGTGTTTTACCCTAATAGCTTGTAAGTGTGAGAAATCTCAGCACTTCTGCTGACTGCTCATGGGTAGGGGATACTTTTACTACATGGTTGCATACCAGCTTTGAATGAGTTATTTTAAAGTGTGTTCAGTATCATTTTATTTAAATTATATTGGTCTCCAAAAAGTTCAGATATCCAGTAAACATGGACATACATTCAATTCAATAATAAATATAAATTAAGTCATCAGATTACTTTTATTTCTTAGACTGATAATGCTTAAAAATTGATACTATCTGTTGTGTAAGAGCATGTTACACACAAAACAGAACAGGCATCCTTATACAACTTCTCTGGAAGGCCGCTTGGCAGTAGTTTTCAAAATTTTTAATCTATATATCTTTGGACATAGTAATTCTACTGAAGAATTTATCCCAAGAAATGAACAGAGGCCTAGATAAAGGTTTTCATTGTATTATTTACCGTAACTGAAAATTAGAAAAATTCAAATGTCCAAAAGTGGGAATTAGTTAAATTATGGCATAGTTATGCAAACAAAAATGTCTGTTACAAAAGGATTCCTTCTTTTTAAAACAGTGGATTAAAAATTTAGTTTTGTACTCTAATACTAAAAAGACAATATAGAGAATTTTTAAAAAGTATTAACCCACAAAGACAAAGAAGAGGAACAAGTGGTACCTGATTTAGCAGTAAAAGCAAAGCTTAGGTAAAAGCCACTTTATAACACAAATCCCAAAAGGCTCGGCACCAGTACTTTTGAAAGTAAAGGTAAAGATAGGACTTCAATAAACAGGTTGCAAAATTTAGAAAGTAGTTAAATTCCATATCTTCTCTCCATTCCACAGTTTCCCTCAGAAATACTGTTGTCAATCCTACTCTCCTCGCAAGAAATCTTAACTTGAGAGAAAAAACTAAAAATACAGATGGTTCTATAAGATTATTCTACACCTTAGATTGTAGTTGACAAGCTCCCATTAGCACAAAGTTTTCAGGTAACTTTGAGCATGCTACTTTTAAATATGAACAGACATGAAAGGATCGTCCAACATTTGAAGAAAACATTTAATATAAAGACCAAAGCAGAAAGATAAAAGGGGTGAGATTGATTTATATCGGAAGACCTAGTAAGCAGTGTACAATAGCTAATGTGAAAGAAACATATTAGCATTATAAAACCAAACTCATAGAAAAAGAGATTAGATTTGTGGTTATCAGAGGCAAAGGGTGGGGAAATGGGGGAATTGGAGGAAGGTGGTACACATTTCCAGTTATAAATAAGTCCTGGGAACATGATGGCTGTAGTTAGCACTGCTGTATGGTATATTTGAAAGTTGTTAAGAAAGTAGATCCTAAGAGGTCTCATAAGGAAAAAAAAATGTTTTTAATCTGTATGAGTTGATGGATGTTAACTAAACTTACTGTGGTAATCATTTTACAATACACGTAGGTGAAGTCATTATGCTGTACACTTAAAACTTACACAGTCCTATGTGTTATATAAAGAAGCATAATTTTATTTTGTATTTATACACATATATAGTTTGCGTGTTCATGTTATTTCAATGTTTTGGAATATAGCTGGTATTAAACATATTAATGAGGGTTTTGTATTTTTTTTTAAGAATGAAATTCACATGTCTGAAGAAGCTATACAGGATATATTGGAACAGACAGAATCAGATCCAGCATTTCAGGCACTCTTTGATCTCTTTGACTATGGTAAGAAGACCATTTCTTTCAAGGCAGTTAGAAGAAAAACATTTCTCTGGTTTCTTTGGAAACTTAACCAGAGTGAAGCAACATTCCCCAGAGCTTCTGAAAAAAGTTCCTATTTTTATTAAACATTATATGGATATGAAAGGGGTTTTTGTTGTTTTTTTTTGTTGTTGTTCTGTTCTTTGTTAAAAAAACTTTAGCTAGCAGTAAAAATGGAGAACAGTTTTGTGATTTGTTTTTGTGGGCATTTTTGCCAGTCAGCACAAATGTGTTGAAGTCTACTACTATACATACATTATATTAAACACAATTGGATAATACAAAAGGAATTTTAAAAATTGGCCACTTCCCTCAATCTTACAGCCTAGTGCAGTGTAATTCTCAAAGTGTAGTCCCCCAACCAGCAGTATCAGTGTTATCCGAGAACGTGTTAAAAATGCAAATTATTGGACCCCTCCTCCCCCCGCCCCAGGTGATTCTGATAATAGGGTGAAATTTAAGAACTACAAGTCTGATGGAAAAATCTTTGTACTTCTCAAAGATATATATAAGGCAACATATTAAAAACATCCAAAATCCATAAGTAAAACCAAAGTTTAACATTTGCTTGACCACTGTCAAGCTGCATTAATTGATGCTTATTTTTATTTTGGTCATTTAACCAATTGTTTCCCTGTTCCCTTTTTAACAGGTAAAACAAAGAATAATAAAAATATATCACAAGGCATTTCCAGTCAGCATATGGAAACCAATCCCAATGTAGTCTTAGCAGATGAAACTAATCTAGCAGTTAAAGGTTCTTTTAAAACAGAAGAATCTGGTAAGAATTTGACTTTGTTAATATCATCAATCCAAATCCTAATGTCAGTCTCAAAATTTCAAAGGCAAAAAATACTGTTTAATTTGGAAGTTGTTCAAATTGCCACATAGGTCGTTTTTGTCTTTCTAGTTTTCTCTCTTCACTAGGAAGAAATAAAAAGAAAATTACTCCCCAGCCGTTAGTGCTTTGATTAAAAGGTGAATTTTTAATACTTACCCTTTCATGATCCAATAGATTATCGACCTGCACAATTCAGTATTAATAGTGTTGACCAATTCAACAAAAGTCTATAACATGTAACAATTTTTTGAGCCACAAATTCAAATCCTTAATATGTAAGGTTGGTGTATAGTATTAATCATTCAGCCTAGTAAGCAAGTTTAGCTGACTGCTTAGTATCTATATCCCACTTATTTAGAGGAAATTGTATGTGATAGTCTTGAATTACGGATTTTCTAAGGTTTTAGGTAACATTCCCATGTGTCTATAGTCAGTTCTTTATATTTCTGCCTCCCATGGAATACCAATATGGCATATAATTGCCCCACAATAACTTTTTGAATGAGGGAAAGCAGTAAATATGTCCATCTTAGATCTTTTAAATATTTGCCAATTTTCTTCAAATTTTACTTTCGTCAAATATAACACGTGTACAGAGTATACAATAAAATGTGTATGTGTGTGTGTGTGTGTATATATATATACACATATAGCTTATTGAATTAAAATCCATCAAACACCATGTAACCATCTCTCAAGTCAAAAAAATAGAACACCTCCAGCACCACCAAAACCTCTATTCATATCCCCTCCCAATAAATTTTTTCTCCATCCCTGTTCCTCAGTGATAACTACTATGGCTTCTCTCACGTTATGCTGGCATCTTACACTTCTTGCTAGACCTTATGCCTCGTTAGAGTGCCACCTCTATCCATTTCTGTCAACATGAGCTATGCCAAAGTAATCTTTTATGGCCATCTTAAATGTCACTATCCTCTTAAGCCTCCTAAAAATGATATGGCTTCCAAGTTTCACATAATGTCTTACAGAAACTAGTTTTGGAGTAACTCAGACTACATTTTTACTTTGAGTCTTGTGCCTGCCTACACCCAAGCCCAATCCTCCCATTTCTTCTTAGGCTGAATTATGGTAGGGTGTGTCTTTCTCACTATGTATTACGTGTGGAAGATTGTGCTTCAGTTAAGCTCTACCCTGCACAAAATGAAACTTGAAATGCTCTTTCTCAGAAGGTCTTCCCACTTGAGTGAAACTGACTCCAACTCAATTTATTTGACATGGATGTAATTTCCACTACTTCAGACGTGCTCTATACCCAATATTGTTTTACCGATACCACTTTAACAGAATTATGTGATAGTTGATAAACATTTTCTGGAGTCTACATTTTTTCATATTGTTAATTGTTACTGTTTTCTGTCCTAAACTGTGAATGCTGTATGACACAGTGTTTCAGTGCTGTTATTTTCTGAAATGTCCTTCTTACTCCCGCTGTTACAGTTCTTTTATTTTTCAAGATCTTCTCTTTTATATCACTTTCTCATTTCCCCAGGCAGAAAGAGGTGCCTTTTGTTTCTCTATTTTTATAGTTTTTACCGTGTTTTATTTTGACTTTCTGTTCTATACCCGCTTCCCTTACTAGACTGATTTCTCCAAGGTCATTCATCTTTAAATTCCAGTACCAATCATATAGTTGATCTTCAGTAAATGTGTTAAATGTTAAACAGTATACAATAATATCAAATATTGATCATGCAAAGTGTACTTGACCCCATTTCACTTTTAAGAATGTATCAGATAAAGTAAGTTCAGTAGAAATGGTACAAGTTGAAAAGTCAAGTGTTTTGGAAAAAACTGCATATTAAAGCCAGTTTTTTTAACAAACTGGTAAATATTAGATGTTCTTAAAACTATATACTTTTTCCTTCATTGTGCCATCTGTTTTCCAAGAGGCTTAAAAAAACAATTTGGCACTTATTTAAAAAGATATCAGTAATAAAAAAAAGTACCTTTAAGTGTTTTGATACTCAGAAAATGGAAGATAAAGTTTATCAGGCTTCTGCTTACTAGTATGTCAATGATTAGTTAATGCATTAGCAAAATAGGTCTCATGGTAGAAATAATAATACCTCAGAAGCTGTACATACTCACCATATCTTTCTACCATCCTGATATTTTGCAGATGATCAATCTGGTCAACCCTCATTTTGTACATCTTATCAAAATGAAGACACATCAAATGCTTTGAAGAACGTCAGCAACCATGATGAGCTTAGACAAGAAGCCCAGGAACATTTTTCCCAGACAGGCTCTAGCATCCAGAAAAAGGCCTTCAAAACAATTATTCCTACTGAACAGAAGAGTAACCTTGATATTACCTTTGAATCTGTGCCTAATTTAAATGACTTTAACCAAAGAGTAAATTCTGATGCCGAATGTAATCAGCAGTGTCCTGAATTATATACCAGTCAGATGTCCACTGAAACCGAAATGGCTGTGGAAGTTGAAAAGAATTCCTTGTCTCCAAATGTACCAAATGAATCTCAGTTACAGCCTGATCAGTCTGATATACCAATAACTTCATTTGTTTCCCTTGATGGTGAAACTAACAATGAAAACTTAATTCTTTCTGGGAAAAGTTCTCAACTTTTATCCTCAAATATACCATTAACTGGAAAACCATCTAAAAAAAGTCAATTTTGTGAAAGTTCTAACGATACAGGAAGACTTAAAACTAATTTCCATGGTTCTAAGTCACCAGATTCTAGAGAAATTCACCAGAGTAGAATTGAAATTAATAATGTATTACCAGTTGTATCACAACTTTCAGATTGCCAAGATAATTCTTCACTTCAAAGTAAAATATTACCTGTGTCTGTTGAAACTTCAGGTTTAAATGTATCTGAACAAGAAGTAGAAATTTGTCTTGGAGATTCAATATCTTCAATTAAAGAACCATCTAATGATGCATCATGTGTTGAGTTAAATCATACACACCATGAACTGCAGCCCTCCAAATCTGAGAAAGTTGCTTTGGATTTACAAGAGCCCTCATCTTCCGTAAAAGAAGATGGCAATAGTATTTTTCTCTCTCTAGGTGAGAATAACTGTGAGGAAGTTGCACTGATGCCTCCAGAAAGTAATCTTATAGAAGATAGACATTCTGTTCCTCCAGAATCTGTGTGTTCTTCAGTGGTAGATTCTCACCCCAAGTCCCAAAATACTAGTGATAAACCTGCTAGCGACAACGCAACAGAGATAGATGCATCGAATATTGTCTCTCTCAAAATTATCATCAGTGATGATCCATTTGTTTCCTCAGAAACAGAACTTAACAGTGCTGTTTCTAGTATCAGTGGTGAAAATTTGCCAACTATAATTTTGTCATCTGCTAAATCACCTGCCAAAAATGCAGAAATAGTTAAACGCCTATCTTCAGAAGAAATGGCAGGTGCTATCTCATCTGCTGAAGTAATAAGGGATTCAGCCTCAATGGAACAGAGCCTTTTAGTGCTTAAACCCGAAGACTCTGCAGTAAACAGCACTCAGAATGAAGAGAGCATTGCTTTTTCAGCCAGTGTTACACCATGTGTTTCCAAGGATGGAGGGTACATACAGTTGATGCCAACTACAAGCACAACTTTTGGCAATTCAAATAACATTCTGATAGCTACCTGTGTAACTGATCCATCAGCCTTAGGAACAACTGTAAGTCAATCTAATGTTGTGGTGCTGCCTGGGAATTCTGCACCTCTGAGTGCCCAACCTCCACCACCTCAACTACAGACACCACCAAGGTCAAACAGTGTATTTGCTGTCAACCAAGCTGTGTCACCCACTTTTTCACAAGGTAACTTTAAGAACATATTAAAGTTTATTTCCCTGGAATAGGCTCTGATTTCTATTGTGTATGGAGTTATTGACTAAGTGGTAATAAGTCATAGGTAGTATTAGAAAAGATTCTGAAATTGGTGATTATACTTCCTCTTTAATTAATTCTGTCACACTTTTTAAAAATCTGGTAAGCTATGGAATTTGGTGATTTACTTTTTAGTATTTTTTCACAATTCTCAATCCATGTACTGAGGTACTAAAGAAATAAAGACTATCAAATAGGTGTATACCTACTGAAACCCAATGTTATGGAAGATTTTTTAAATAGCCATTATAGTCTTAATTTTCAAAGAATCTATTATCTATTGAATTTCTCTCTCCATAAAATCCTCTGTAATTTCTCACTGCCTTCCACGTTCCAGAATTGATCACTGTCTCTAGAATTCTTTGTTTATAGTAGTACTTGCAGCATTTATTACATGCCATTTTATGTGTAGTTAGTGATTGACATGCCTGTCATATTGGTCATTTTTGATTGTATGTTCCTTGAAGATAGAGCTTACGGCACATGCATCTACATTTTCTTATGTATCGGTTCCCAAGCTTCTTGCTCTTTTTACATTACAGACATACAATAAAATCTGATTAAATAATAGCAATGAAATATTAAGCCTGATGGATCTGTTTCATATGCTGTTTAAGATAAAGGAGGGATCAGAATTAATAGAGAATGTGGAACTTGAGCTGAAGCTTAGAGAAGTAAAGTAGCATTTGGAGTAAAAGGAAAGGAGGTATTTGAGAGAGTGAAGTAGGTGTTCATGAAAGTGAGATCAACCTGACAGAAGTAGTTAGGGAATGTATGAGGGAAAGATTGATTTACAGGGCAGAGCTAAATTATGATAGCCACGTACTATATTGTTGACTTCTAAGGACCATATACGTATTGAGATTTCCCCCCACAGTTTTGACTAGTTGTTCACTTATCTGGACCCTTTTTGATCAGTACCATTGAGATAATAGGTTGAGGTTGTGAACAAGTCTTGGGCTGTTACCATTCAGTTGGGACCCTAATTTTAATCAGTTTCACTATTCTTTCTAGAAGAATCAAGACATAACTGTAATATGATCTGGCTATAGAGTCTTATGCTTATTTATGATAACTTGACTAAATGCCCTAAGACTACATTAATATTCAAATTTACTTTTTCTTTTAACTTTTTAGCTTTATTGTTTGTCCTAAATTTTTAAAAGGAGAGTAGATTGTAAAGGAAAAAGAATTAAATTTTAGATAGCCTATTTCAAATTAGTAATTATGTTGATGTCTTTTGTTTATCAGAGAAAATCTAATTTTGAGTTTTTTTTGTTTTTGGTTTTTGGGTTTATTTTAGGATCTGCTATCATAATTGCTTCTCCAGTTCAGCCTGTACTCCAAGGAATGGTAGGAATGATTCCTGTGTCTGTGGTTGGACAGAATGGAAATACATTTTCTGCTCCTCAGCCGGTAAGATTTATGAACTAAAAATAGTGTGATGATACTTTTTAAACATAGTATAATTAATGGCCTCTTCTCTTATAGGTCCTTCATATGCCTTTGGCAGCACCCGTATGCAATAGAAGTATCCCTCAATTCTCCATACCTCCAAAATCTCAGAAGACTCAGGGACTAAGAAATAAGTCTTGTACAGGTACATTTCTAAGTTCATTGTGTCATTTTTATGTCTATATATTCATTTGTTTGTAGCAACACCACAGTATTTTCTTTTTGAATACATACACCATTCCCAATGGGTGATTGTTCATTTTTTGCTTAAAGTTTTTTTGCAGCAATTAAAAAGATAAATGGAACAAAATAGAGTTTAGAAAGAGACCACGTGTTTATAGGAACTTATATCTGATGGAAGTAACATCAGAGTGGATGAAATTTCTTGGCCGTTATACATATTAGAGGGAAAAAAATTAGATCCCTTTCTTATACCATGTACAAAAGTGAACTCCAGTATGGTTAAAGACCTAAAAGTGAAAAGCAAAACAGTTAATAAAAGAAAATGTAAGAGAATATCTTAATGATACTGAGATAAAAGAATTGCTTTCAAAAAATAAAAACATAATTTACAAAGTAAAAAATGTGGTAGTGCTGACTACAAAATTAAAGATTTTGTCAACAAAAGACTATATACAAAGTAACACTAGATTTTCATTCAGGGCCTCGATGAATGTTGCACCATGAATTTGCACCTCGTTCTCAGTTCAAACTTTTCCAACTTCATGGGCAACATAATGCCCATTTTGCTAACATACCAGACACCCTAACCCTCAGAATTCTTTCAGCCTTTCTACTTCTAAGTCTTTAATCTTTACCCCAGTCAACCTCTCCCCTATCTTTGCCTTCAATTTTTCACTAGTTCCTATTAGATCAATGTGATTTTTAAAGGCCAATAACATCTTTCGAAATACTCATTTTCATATATCCATTGTCTCTCTTCAACCAGTGAGAGCTCCTATTATTTGAATCTTTACTTTTTACCTGAACTTTCAGTTTCTTTCTGGATTCAGTTCCTTTAATATCCAGGCTACACCCTACAATTCACCACACAAACCACTTTTCCCAGTACTCTTAAACACCTTCATATCCACATTCTTCTACCATACCCACTTGCTATGCTCCAGTCCTGGATCTAACCAACAACCATCCATCTCTGCCTTTACACCTGAGCTTCTTAACATTGCTTGAGAAAAAGTGTCATGCCCTTTGATACCACTTAAAAAATTCTCTCCCACTCATCAGCAGTAAATTCCATTTTCTCATGTCCCTCCATTTAATATGTACCTATTCTACTTCCAAAAGCATTCTTTCCTTAGAGAAATAATTATCTCATTCTTTGTAAGGTTAATGCATTCTACCTGTGCTCTAGATTATAGATCTTCAACTTTTCATTTTGGCTCCTTTCGTTTCTGGCTATAAAGTTACTTAAGTTTGTCCCACCTGCCAATGCTTTATCCCCAAGCCCTTTTATCTCTCAATTTTTCTTTATTTGTTTTACTGTCTTTTCTCATGTTTCCACTAAAACTGTTTAAACTGAAGTTACCAGTGGCCTAATATAGTCATTTGCATTGGACAGTTTCCATTCTTACTTTACTTACCTCTAACAGTTCATGCTATTGATGGCTTCTGGAACCACCACTAAACTACTACACTTCTGCCTTTCTGATTTTATGTAATTTGAGACCTTCGAACTCTACATATCTAAGTTTCACCTCTTCTTCCTCGAAGACCTCCCCTGCCTAATTATTCCCCCTTGGTTAATGTCACCATTGATTCCTTCTTTACCTTTCATATCTCTGTGAATGCCCTTTACTGTCTCTTGAGACCCTCATCATCTCTGACCTGGAATATTTATAGCCGTCCAACTAGAATTTCTGTTTACAATATTTTCTTCTACCAAAGTGACTCTAGAACATAAATCTAATCATGTATCTTCCCTATTTAAAACTCTTAAGGATTCTCTATGGAACCTTCTGCATAATACATAAAGTCTTTCATGATCTCATCTTTGATATTCTTTCAAGCTTTGTATCTTGCTGTTCTCACATAAACTTATAAGTCCATGGAAATTAAAATATGGCTATTAAAGCTATAGAGCATGTGCTCTAAGTGGCATAGGCTTGGAAACAAACATGACAGTTATGTGGGCAAATTTTTAAAATAAGTGTAACATATTACTTTCCTTAAGTAACTTTCTGAATCTAAATAGGACCCTTAAGTGCTGTACTGAGCATTGTAATTCATAAAGCCAAAGACTGGATTCATAATATTTGCCTGAAGTTGAAGCAAGACATTTGTTTTCTATCCATATTTCCTCTGTAAAATGTATGAGTGATCATCTTGTATATATTATAGAGCTGCTTTTTAAACTCAATATGTGAAAGTATTTCATTTGTACATTAGCTATCATTTATTTCTCATGATCTGTGATACTGTGGTCTGTTTCTGTTTCTTTCAGAGAATTATACCCTTTCTCTCAGAAATGTTTTTCTTTTCTAATTAATTCATTTGTAATTCCAGGAAAGCAGGTAAATAATTTGGTGGATTCATCAAGTCATTTAGTTGGATGTCATGCACAAAGGTGAGCATAAAAGTAGTTTCTATTATAAATTATTTGAATGCTCAGATTTTTTTTTTTTTTTTTTTTTTTTTTTTATATTTTTAATTTTTTTTTTTTTTTTTTTTTAAGAATTGAAGTTTCTGACAAGAATATGGCAATAGATCTTGGGAAAAAACTGGAAGAAATCACAGTTCCCTTCTCAGTAGAGAATATAGTTCCAACTAGCAAACCATTTGAAAGCCACAGACGTGTGCTCTGTTTTGATAGCACTGCTTCTCCTATGGCAAATACACAGGGGACAAACCATAAGATGGTCTCCCAAAACAGAGAAAAGAATGACGTTTTATTTCCTAATCTTGATTCGTCCATGATGTCTTCTGCCTTAAAACCCCCTTCTAATAATGCTCTCAAAAAGGAGAGAGAGAAACCTCCTGTGCCTAAGATTTTATCTAAATCAGAAACTGCCATTAACCGACACATCACCGTAAAAGAAACTCTGTCAGAAAAGAAAATTTCACCAACAGAAGTTGGACTGGAATCTTTTCATAAAGCAACAGCTAATAAGGAGAATGAATTATGCAATGACGTGGAAAGGCAGAAAAATCCAGAAACTTCAAAACTGTCTAATGGGCAGCAAAATGGGGGTTTACGGAATGAGAAAACTATAGCTTCACTGCAGGAACTAACCAAAAAACAAGGAACATCCTCAAATAGTAAAAATGTCATTTCAGTAGGTGCAGCCATGAAGGATCTAAAACAGGAACAAACCAAATCTGCCAATTCTTTGATTAATCCGCTAAGTAAACATACCACAGAAATGTTACAGGATATTCAGCGACATAGCCCAGTAAATAGGCTCACTGATAGTACTCATTTATCTGTACCCCGTACATCTGGCTCAGGGGCAGGGGAAAAACATAAAGAAGAACCTACAGATGGTATCAAGGTCCCTTCTAGTAGGCGTTTCATTGAAGATAGTAGTACACCCAAAGTAATGGTCCCTCCTGTCACCCCAGACTTGCCTGCCTGCAGCCCTGCCAGTGAAACAGGGAGTGAAAATAGTGTAAACATGGCTGCCCATACATTAATGATTCTCTCCAGAGCAGCTATTTCTAGGACTACATCAACAACTCCTCTAAAAGACAATACACAACAGTTTAGAGCATCTTCAAGGAACACCACAAAAAAGCGGAAAATTGAGGAATTAGATGAGCGTGAGCGAAACTCTCGTACTTCTAATAAAAATATTGCAAATTCATCAGTACCAATGAAAAAGAAGAGAATTAAGGCAAGTTTGAAAGTTTTAATTTCAAAATTATACCTTTGCCCTTCCTTCAATGCTCACTCACAAAAGCTCAGCATTGTTTGCTGTCTCTGACTGAACAATCTGGTCAGATAGCTCTGAGCTTTGATTAGCAAAAACATTCTGTAGTAGTGTCTCTCAGCCAGTGTGGTAATCAGTTGTCTAGGCATTTTCAAAACAATCCTAAGGCTTTTGTTTATAAACATCTTCCTTGGGAAAAGGAGGTTTTGTTTCTGTCATGGTAGGATCTAAGTTTTTTTGTGGGGGAAAATGACATAATGCGTGAAAGATTGGGAAGCCACGATTGTGTGTAGAATTACCATGTAAACTTTTTTTACCAAGCAATTCTTACATCTTGGTTTTTTTTCACATATCCTGCCATGTCTTTCATAGGCTCTTTTAGATGTTAATGTGTTGAGCAGTGTAAAAACTAATTTACCTGGGTTTTTTGGGTTTTTTTTTTTTTTTTCCTTTAACTCTGGTTATCTGGAGGAAAGCATTACAGGAATAGCATTGATAAATGAAACTCATTTTTCCTAAATCTGTTTAGCCATTTAGTAAATGGATTGAATAGAAAGAAAGGTGTTTAAAATATGGTATCAGAGAAAGAATCTTGGCTTTGCTGCCATGCAAGTCTAGGTTAAAATCCTGCATCTCCTTTTTGGTTCTGTGACTGGTTAAGCCCATATAGCCTCTCTGAGTCTCAGCTGCATCATTTAACAGAAGGTTACCACACATCTTACCTGATGGCTGTGAGGACTAAATGTATAGTGCCTGATGTATATTATGTGTTTGGAACTTGAAAAGTACCTGTTACTCTTAAAACTTTAGTAAAGCTTTCTAAGGTTTATGGCTTGGCAGCAATGACCACCTTATAGAAAGCATGTTCTATCTTATCTCATTCAGCATTTTGGATTCGTATAATGTCTTTTGCCCTAAACTAATATTTGAAGAACCATTGATGTATATTTTATTGCCTTAGATTTCTAAAATTTGTACTTGTCTGTATAACTAAAATTCTAATGAACTAAAAAACTTAGCAACAATTTTAGTAGTATATAGAAGAACCCAATAAGGGTTCTGAGTTGACTTAAAGCTTTATGGCCTTGTTTAAGTTCAATATGTTAACTTAGGTTTATTTTTTCCAGGAATTTATTTTATTTTATTTTCATTTTTTTATTTTTTTATTTTTTTTGACAGAAAAAGAAGCTACCCAGTTCATTTCCAGCTGGAATGGATGTGGACAAATTTTTATTATCCTTGCATTATGATGAGTAAACATTCTGAACATATAAATACAATAGCTGTTTAAAACTCGTATCCCTTAAACTCTGAGTG